>NC_134031.1:12945806-13304972 GCF_964204645.1 Tubulanus polymorphus | reverse complement strand
TGTACAGCTACCACGGGGAAACTCTGGAAAGCTACCCTTATATCATTTGCCGTATAATGAGACCCTATCCCCGAAATAACTACCTTCTCGTGAAATGCCATTTTCAAGTACTTCATAAGCAACAACACCACGTAAATAATACAGGTACGTAACATACAACCAAAACTACCTGTTTCCAGTACCCAGAACAATTAAACATAAAATTAATACACTGAATAACTGATTCCTCAGTTTACATGCACACAAAAGAAAAGCAAAATAGAAACTTGTCTTTAATCACAAGATGCACGTGCAAAAATCAATGCGAACAATCACAACAAATAAGCAAGCAAAAAAAAAACAAAAACAAAAAACAAAAAACAAAATAATGATAATAAATAAATAAATAAATGAATAATAAATAGACGAATAAACGAGCAATTAACGCTCCGTTTTCTAGCTATCTGGCACAAAAATAAGCATTCAGCCACCGCTTTGCGACTTCCGCAATCAAGCGAACAAAAAGCAAAATAAATTGAAATCACACTGAAACCCAGCGTAGAATTGGAAATCAACTGAATAAAGCAAAACTTATATCAATGAGCAGAATTTAAGAGTTTTCACCTGTCACGACGAACGCGCACTGCTCCAGCAACCTGACAAAAGAGTCAGAAAAGGATTATTTTATTTCACGCCGGCTGAATTTAATTCGCAAATATCAGCTTAACACGGCACAAGAAACACGACAAAAATACACCGTGCGACGATTCGAATACGACTGAGCGATCCTATTGTCACCGTGTCAATATCAACAACGACTCGAGCTCCGATCCGTTGCTCGACGATCCAACCGCAGCGATAGAAACAATATTTTCCAATTTCAAACTGCATCGAATTCCAGAACTCCGGATCACAATTTAACACTATACATATATCTCAACCGGTGTACCCAATTTAGATTCGACAAAATCTCCGCACTATTCTGCGGATCGCGATTTCACCGCACTAGACGTTCCCGCGCTTTCCAAACGCAAATTGTAGATCCACGTATCTTCCGGTGTAGTGATGACCTTCCCAATCCCAGCGAGGGTGCCAAATGTGACGGGGCTTTCTTGTAAATCCTGTATATGCCTCGTCTGTCCGGAGGTCCACTCCACCAACCAACATTAAACAACAACGAAAGACCTGCGGGAACAGTGTAAATCACATCAACATATATTTCACAGAGTGGTTGCCTGGAAGGCGACCGCCAACAAACTAACCAATAAATATTACACATGCTAAATAATTAAGTCAGAATCATACGAAGCTTTCTTACCTGCGGGAACAGTGTAAATCACATCAACATATATTTCACAGAGTGGTTGCCTGGAAGGCGACCGCCAACAAACTAACACTGTTCCCGCCAAGACTTCAAACTATATGCAGACCATGAAGATGGCAGCACCGAACGGAGGCTATCAATTATACCGCCGAATAAACAGCCCGGCAACATTTAATCTTCTAGATTTCTCTGGAAACAATATAGGAAACAATTCAATATTTAGATTATAGAATATTAATTATTCCTATAATCTAAGAAAACAATGAACTACATTTCGGTATACACACTGCATTCAGTTCATATCCATTTAACTGCAACAATGCTCTTCTAACAACACACTTAAATACATTTTACTTTGTTTTGCCCAATTAACTACTTTAAACTAAAGAACTTTGGTTTATATCAACAATGAGTATGACCTGCAAATTCTAACCTTGGGGGGACAAAATATTGTATTACTTAAAATTGTATTACTTAATTTTTGGATCTAGAGCCTGGAGGTATTTTGGACACATATGAGGGTATTCTGGGTGGAGGGATTCTGGGTGTGGGATATTTGGGTGGAGGTATTTTGGGTGGAGGTATTTTGGGCGGAGGTATTATGACCCGGATTCACCAATCACGTGCTGCAGCCATCTCTGTGAGAGAAAGTGTAGCTTCCAGGTTCTGCAACTTTCGATTTCGATTATTAGAAGTGTACCTCTTTTTAGGTAAGATTTACTCTGTTTCGTATCATATGAGCTCTAATTATTAGCCTATTAGATCTGTGGTTGTAATGATATCTTTACAGGTTTATTATTTTGTGATATCATTTCTCTTTTTATATAAATTGTAGTTACACCGAAGGTAACTTTCCGATTTTTACTTCGGATATGTGACGTACGTACTAAACACTTAGATAAATCTCTGTCAGCCCAAAGGGACGTACGCCTTCGTCAATCTCTATGGCATCCTTAAACTATTCTTGAAAGAAAGATTGAACTGGGGGTCCAGGGACACCATTGCCACTTGGAAGTGGTTTCAAATGCTAAAACACTACAACAATTTCAATATTCAACGCCTCCTGGTGATCACAAAAGGACAATGACCTCGAAAATCACCACAAGCATAGAACATATCAGCAGCTACGAATTTTTGTAATTGATTGTGATAACAAAATATGCCTAGGTATCGATGTAATATGGAAGTACTACTGAGTTATTCTACTATTCAATGCCCCCTGGTGACCATATAGAATAACTAATGACCTTGGAAATCACTACATTCATAGACCATGTCATGAGCTACAACTTGTGCTAAAAAAATATGCTTAGGTTTCAATATGATGTGGAAAAACCTTCCTTTTTCCAACAACGAATGAGTACTGATGACACCAAGATGGCCGCCGACTGCATCATAATTGGCTGATAAAAAAAACGCATCTACGTTATTAAAAATCCCTTTCCAAAGAATACCCGTCGCAAATTGCATGACAAATGGCAAACCAGAAGGAAGCTACAAGACTCAGAATTTGGGTCAAAATTGACATTTTTGGTCACAAAAAGGTCATAGGACGGCCATCTTGAGTCCGTTCGACCCAATTTTTCTCATGCCGATGGGTCCTTTCGGGGGAAATATCAAGGTAACTGATCAAAGTGTCTCCAAATATCAAGACATTACATTGAAGTGTCTTTAAAACTTCCCAAAATAACTGGATCCTGTCTGTGGATGTACGAACGGACGGACGACGGACGCAAAGTGAACGCAATATAGCCCGTTGTGGCTTAAGTCCCAAGTGGGCTAAAAACTGTTTTGAATTGCTATATTAAAGATTTCCACAGGAAATGGGGGACTCGCCTTTTTGGCAAATAGTAGGCTAACACCAAAGCATAACTTGCAGCAATTCTTTTGACACCATCTTGATTTAAATCCTTATCTATTTCTTTCAATAGAATTTCAGACACATTTTCGACTTTCTGTATATCCTCTTCTATCGGCCGAAGTTCACAGCCTGGTCCACCCTAAATTATTTCGCCCATTGTGTGTCTTGGCATCGATAAGAGCAACGACACAAAGCGGCTCACTTCACTCAATCTGCAATGAGTGTAACACAATTCAAAATGTTATCATATGTTTAACCGAGTTACAGATATGTCTAGGGTAGAATAAACCAAATATCAAGACAGTCACATAGTTGAGTCGGCTTTAATAAATTCCCATTCCAATTCTTGTGTCAATTGGTAACCTTCGTTTCTCCTCCAATAAACTAACAAATACATTTCCTTTCTATGGTCAATATCACCTAGTTTTAAAAATTCGGGTTTTTGATAAATTTTGATAGTTCCGACTTTTTAAAAACTTTTTCGATCCTGTGATTGTGGGACTTATATTCTACTTAGGCCATATTGTAGGTCAAGGACTCGTATTTCCATCCCCGTAAACAGGGTAGGGGGAAGCGATGGCGCACGACTTTTGATCCATCAAACATTTCCCAGTTACTGTAAATATCATTATGTTGTACGTGTTCTCTTCTATGAACTTGAATTTGAACTTTGGACTTGGACAGTTCTTGCCATCCTCCCCCGGCAGCGATTGAACCTGATGGCATCAAGATTGTCGCACCTCGTGCCGGGAGTCGTACCGACGCCGGTCAGGTTCGAATCCCTGCCGAGGGTATTCAGTAACCTGACTGTGGTTTAGTTTCACGATCGGATATTTTCAGAAACCACATTAGGTATGTTATAAGCCCATCCGATATAAATCCGATTATAAAAAGCTTACCAACGATAAGGTAACTAACTATGCCGAGGGAGGAGGATGGCTTCTTGGGTGTCTCTGTCCATTCTAAAGTTTTCAAAAGAATTTTCAGAACCCAACAAAAAGCTTCAGACTACAACACGAGGTACCCCGGTATTTGCCCTTTTTAAAGAACATTTTGATTTGTCGCCCGCCTTCAGAAAGATAAGTACTTGCGCCCGATTTCGTGATCCTCGAATTAGCGTTCGTTCGTGAATTGCGCGCTTACTTATTGGGAAACCCGGAAATGGCGCAATAAATGAATGGTAGATAAACACATTTAGGTCTGTCTGCAGAGTTTCCAGAACCTGTCATGTCAGGGCCCAAGACCTGACATGACAGGTGGGACCTCAGGTGACAGGTCGATTTGCTAAAATGAAAATCGTTATGACTGAACCGATGATAGGCGATTAGAAGATATGATAGGCGCGGATTTAAAACAAATGATAGCCGATAAGAAACAAAAAGAACATATCTTAGTGCTTTCTGAATATATTATTCAAAAACAAAAAACAAACTATGATGTGTTATGAATTCATTTAAGAATTTATGTTTGCCTTGTAAAGATGCAATGATTGTGAATTATTTGAGAACATTGAAAGAAATTTTTACAATTAATTTATTTTTTTGTAACATGAAACATGAAAATATCAAGATCAGGCAATGATACTAGTAGTGCCTTATGTAATCATAATCAGCATTAATAACAATCATTATACTCACTATGATTAGGCCCTATATTATTATATATTATTATTAATTACTCGCAATATAATTAATTCACCAAGTGCACATACAATTTAAAAACATTTCAGTCCAAGCTTATAAGTTGACATAGATAAATTAGACATAACACTGATTAATTAGTGAGACCTCACACGGCAACGCGCGCCATTTTGCAGAGCTTCTCGAGACCTGTGGTGACAGGTCTGCATTAAAACTGATGAAATGAAGGAAAACATTAATTTTTATAGTCTCTTTATAGTAAAGAGTATAATATAAATTGCTAACCATGGATAGAATTAATCTAAAGTTACTATAAAACAATAATTATGAAGCGAGACCTGACACGGCAGCTCGCGCCATTTTGCAGAGCTTCTCGGGACCTGTGGTGACAGGTCTGCACTAAAACTGATGAAATTGAAAAAACTTTACTTTTTATAACCTTTATATAGTAAAGAGTATAATATAAATTGCTAACCATGGATAGAGTTAATCTTAAGTTACTATAAAACAATAATTATGAAGCGAGACCTCACACGGCAGCTCGCGCCATTTTGCAGAGCTTCTCGGGACCTGTGGTGACAGGTCTGCTTGAAAACTGATGAAATGGAAAAAACTTTACTTTTTATGGTCTCTTTATAGTAACGAGTATAATATAAATTGCTAACCATGGATAGAATTAATCTTAAGATACTATAAAACAATAATTATGAAGCGAGACCTGACACGGCAGCTCGCGCCATTTTGCAGAGCTTCTCGAGACCTGTGGTGACAGGTCTGCATTAAAACTGATGAAATGAAGGAAAACATTAATTTTTATAGTCTCTTTATAGTAAAGAGTATAATATAAATTGCTAACCATGGATAGAATTAATCTAAAGTTACTATAAAACAATAATTATGAAGCGAGACCTGACACGGCAGCTCGCGCCATTTTGCAGAGCTTCTCGGGACCTGTGGTGACAGGTCTGCACTAAAACTGATGAAATTGAAAAAATTTTACTTTTTATAACCTTTATATAGTAAAGAGTATAATATAAATTGCTAACCATGGATAGAGTTAATCTTAAGTTACTATAAAACAATAATTATGAAGCGAGACCTCACACGGCAGCTCGCGCCATTTTGCAGAGCTTTTCGGGACCTGTGGTGACAGGTCTGCATTAAAACTGATGAAATGAAGGAAAACATTAATTCTTATGGTCTCTTTATAGCAAAGAGTATAATATCAATTGCTAATCATGGATAGAATTAATCTAAAGTTACTATAAAACAGAAATTATGAAGCGAGACCTCACACGGCAGCTCGCGCCATTTTACAGAGCTTCTCGGGACCTGTGGTGACAGGTCTGCATTAAAACTGATATAAGAAAAAAACTTCATGCTTTAAATTGATGAGTTGATTTAAAATCAGTCTCAATAAAATCAGTCTCTATATTGCATTCGGCTCTTTTACATGTACATCATAAAGACAATGAATATAAATAGTGAGACTTCAGGACTTCAGGACAGTGAGGAGTGTTGCCGAACTGTGATAGTGAGCAGATAATTTTCAGTGTCTTATTGCGGAAACGAAATATCAAGACCTCGATTCATCTAGCGAAAATATTCTCTTATAATGTGCTCTTATTTCTACATTAATTAATTCATCTATGCCTGAAACTTATTTTTTACCTTTAATACAGAAATAAGTCATAGTTTACACATAAATATTTTCTTCTTATAAATCAACCTTTCAAATGAATTATTTGTCAGAACATTTTCCTTATCGTTATTGTTGAATCATTTTCGATATTAACGACGGGTCAGAATATTCATTCAACTCAAAATGTTCTTCCATTCATCTAACACATGCCTAGATATTTCGCCGTTTCGTCAAATATTGTCATGAGTTTGGGTTTTTTCGGGACCTGACATGACAGGTCAGACCTGTCATGTCAGGTCTTAAGACCTGACATGACAGGTTCTGGAAACTCTGCAGACAGACATCAATCGATAAACAACCAACGGGTAAGTGAAGTGTGATTCATGGAGTTCTGTGTGAATCGTGACATGACGCATATAGGCCCGATCTGTTGAGACGTGTGTATGTCTAACTGCAGTTTGGGTCACCTATCCACTGGGTGGCGCTAGTGTTATTAAAGAATAGTGTTATGGTAAGGTTAGGTACATAACTAGCTATATCCATAAAAAATTCAAATAGCTTACTGAAAGAAAGCTTGTTGGAATGGGGAGGGCTCAAATAACAATATGCTTTTTAAATTTTTGAATTATCTTCAGTAGTTTTTGAGATATCGCAAATTGAAGTTTGAAAATTTGAGCGAAAAGTGTCTTCATGTTCATGTTTCAATCACAGGGGCTTGTAAACTGGCTTGGATTTTACTTCCGGGTTGTTGATAATCTCACGAGAATGGCGCTAAATTTAAACTGCAAATAAATTCAAAATATCACAGAAATACCTCGTGTTGATGTTGTTTATTTATCCACTATAGAGTTTTGATAACCAATTGGCTGTTAACCCTTTCGCTACGTGTGACGTTTTGGAAACGTCATATGAGTGACACTTGCTGTGCGTATGACGTTGTAGAAACGTCATGCACCTATTGATTTATAACTCGAACGCGTACACAGCAAACAGTATGGAAACGCATGTAAGACAAGATAGTTAGCTTTCTAAACAACAGATGGCGAAAATGCGTCAGTAGTTGGTGCTGTCAGCCTGTTGAGCACATGGTAATTTGCGCGGGATTGAGATGGCTCCCCACTTACGTACCTCTACCAGCGGAAAAGGATATCCCATATCAATTGAATTTCTTTCATCCACACCGTATCATCAATCACCAAAGACTGAGATAGGCACTTGGGTGAAAAACTGAAAAAAAAAAATTTCTAACCCATCCTGACCCCCCCCCCAACACGCCCCCCCCCTACAGAAAAGGCTGTTGGTATGATTTTTTACTGATTTTCACTAAATAACATCATAATCTTCGATAAAAACGCGAAAAATCGGGGTTAAAAACAATTTGAAAAAAATCGAATTTTTCGGAAAATACCTTATGTAGGGGGCGGTGCAAGCGTGTACGCAGCGAAAGGGTTAAGGATCAGTATCAGCGGGCGCGACACCTTACTATATTAAAATAACAAGGGATGAAACGGCTTCGCTTTTGCCTGTGACCGTATTGATGCGGCGGAAACCACTGCACATGCGCGGCAACTTCCGAGCGCTTGTGAGCTGTCAATCAAACTACACATTATAGTTTTTCTACATCAATTCAAAAATTGATAATTTCCTTAGAAGTGTGATTGCCTTGGCTTGACATAGGTTTTTGAGAAGAATCAATTGAACTTGAACTGATCTTAACCTTTCGGAAAGTTGCCGCGCATGCGCAGTGGTTTCCGCCGCATCAATACGGTCACAGGCAAAAGCGAAGCCGTTTCATCCCTTGTTATTTTAATATAGTAAGGTGTCGCGCCCGCTGATACTGATCCTTAACAGCCAATTGTTTATCAAAACTCTATAGTGGATAAATAAACAACATCAACACGAGGTATTTCTGTGATATTTTGAATTTATTTGCAGTTTAAATTTAGCGCCATTCTCGCGAGATTATCAACAACCCGGAAGTAAAATCCAAGCCAGTTTACAAGCCCCTGTGTTTCAATACACAAAAACTGTGATCTAAGAAGGCAATATTTCATGTAAACAAACTTCAATATCTCTTAAACTAAAAGAGATAGACTAGAAATTTAAAGAGCAATACACTCATAGCACTTTCAGGTGACAGTTGAAAGACCCAAAATTTTTATCTGATTCCAAATGCCTATGGTTTCCATGGAAACCAGCCGAAAAATGGTAAAATAATGAAAATATTGATGTTAGATCAAAAGTTATGATGTAGAAAGGGGATAGAATAACTAGTTATCAATAGTTTATGTTTGCCCTAAGTTTATCTAGGAATATCTATTATTATATGGATTATTATTATTAGGTTTCCATGGTAACGGCAAGAAAAAATGTGAAATATTGATATGATTTCAGATGAAATTATTTTTTTCACTACATTATTTTTGAAATGAATAAACATGATTATCAAGGCCTGTCAGTTAGGTCATTAGCCATAGGCTCCTATTGCAAATTGATTTAAATATACCAATTTTATATATATTTGCTAAATGAATTTTAGTTAAGAAAAGCAGAAAATTAGGCTTGGCCTAGCTCAAAACTGAAATTTGAAATATATTCATGATATCATAATAAAATCAATCAGTTTAGAAACATAAACCAAGCAATAGTAATAATACTACTAATAATAACTAAATAATAATCCATTTGTTTTGTTTTGAGCTAAATTTCAACAATATTTTATATATATTTCAATTTTGCTGCTTTTGGGAAATCCCCTCGGGAGCCTCACTGTCCCATCACGCGCCTCTATTTTTGCCCGTCACAAGCCTCAATTCATCCCATTAGACGCCTCCCTTTTCAACAGCCGCTTTACCGACCGGAGCGTAGTGGCGTTTTGCCGATCATTTCGCTAAATCTGTCCTAATATTCAGAAATATAGTGATGAATAATTATGAATCGGAAAATAAGTACAATAATTCACCGCTAGACCGATGAATAATTGTTGAATATTGATCTCATCACGAGCAGCGCGGCGCGTCGTCATTCAATAACAAGTGCCGGCCGCCATTTTGTATAGCTCGCTTCAACGCAAAACTTAGACATCGACTTTTCCGGCAGCGATCGCTCAGCCCCGACACGAAATAAAATCATGCGGTCTTCAGTATTTGAATTTTAAGATCCTAAACCTTCCGATTCCTGATGATTCGTTGCTTATTCCGGGTCCTAAGCTGACGAATTTTGCTCTTGAAAAAGGGTATATTTCGATTTCTATTTTCTTGGACTAAAATGCGGATTTATACACTAAACCAACCCCCAAGTGATAAAGATCGATCTTATTGGTTGATTCCAAAAGATTTTAGCTCATTTGCATTGATAGACAAGTTTTATGAATGATTTTACTACGCGATGTCAAACCGCGTAGAAAAAACGCGCATCACACTTTTCCTAATCAATAATGGTCGTCACAATCGAGAGTGGCGCCCCGCACGGACATGAACATACCTAACATAACCATTATTAGGGACACCTAAAGAAACTGCAGTCATACCAAAGGCGCTTTTACGAAACTGAATCTTTGTAAATCGATTTAAGTAGGACTTAAATTTTAAGCTTCACGTTTACGGCACGCGGTTTAGTGAATCGGATTTGGTAAATCAACTCGTTTATGGACGCGGTTTAGTAAATTGATTTATTAAATCGACTAACTTGCTCGGCGAGCAAGTTAGTGGCGATTTAGTCAGTGAAATCCAACATGGCGTCCTCTTCGACCGCGGGCTTAAGACCATCATCTATCAATAATTCGGTCACCATTGATGCCCATTTTCTTTCGAAAGAAAATGGGCATCAATGGTGACCGAATTATTGATGATGATCGTAAATGAGTCAAATCGATTCGACTCATTTACGAAAAACGATTCGATTTACTAAACCTTTTGTTTTCTGACATCGAATCGGATTTAGCTAAATCGAATCAGATTCAATTTCGTAAAAGCGCTACAATAAAAAGGTGTTGCCATCTAAAGTCTATTTATTTTTTATTGTCCACGATCTTTTTGGGATATTCCAAGAGTAATTTCAGAGAGGCATATTGAATTTTCACATTTTATTAATTTAGTCCGTATTGGAAATCCCGATTGTGGCAATCAATTCAAATCAAATCAATAAACTCTCCGGTTCGCGATTTAAATCATCAAAAATATTATTATAAAACAGGTTTTCAAAGTCGACAAGGTAACTAATGCTGACTTTCCGAGGTCCGGCAAACAGGACAAAACACGATATATTTAACAGAACATATGATGTTTATTTCTGCTTGACTATCAGTACCACGTAGCATACAGTACACGTATACAGAATCCGGTTTTCAGTGATACACGGATTGGGTTACGGCAAACTAGCAATACAAATATGAACTAACTTCATCAACAACTAATTTATTAGCCCACTTGGGACTTTAGTCCCAGCGGGCTATTGCGTTCACTTTTCGTCCGTCGTCCGTCGTAGCGTCCGTCCATCCGTTGACGGAATCCAGTTATTTTGGGAAGTTTTGAAGACGCTTCAAGGTAATGTCTTGATATTTGGGTTACACATGTATCTACCCTAGACACATCTTCAGCCCAAAAACTGGCCCTGTCAGAATCAAGATGGCCGACTGGCAGCCATTGTTGTTCGTCAAAATCAGCACTTTTTACACATTTTTGAACTTTTTGAGGGAAATTTTGAAGACGCTTTGATCAATTACCTTGATCTTTCGGATATATGTGAATCCCCCCAGGGCCCATCAACATAACAAAAATTGGGTTGGTCGGACTCAAGATGGCCGTCCTATGACCTTTTTAGTGCCCAAAAATGTTAATTTTGGCCCAAATTCTGAGTCCTGTAGCTTCCTACTGGTTTGCCATTTCTCATTACAATTTGTGATGGGTATTCTTTGGAAAGGGATGTTTTATACCTGAGACAGGTATTTTTCATCAGCCAATTATGACGCAATTGGCGGCCATCTTGGTGTCACCAGTACTCATTCGTAAGCGGGAAAAAGTTTTTCCACATTATATTGATACCTAAGCGTATTTTGCTACCACAATCAATTAGAAAGTTGTAGCTCATAACGTGTTCTATGATTGTGGTGAGTTTCAAGGTAATTGGATTTCGTATATGGCCACCAGGGGGCGTTGAATAATACAATATCTTAGCATTTCTTTATTATATTCGTACCTATGCATATTTTGTAACCACAATCAATTGGAAAGTTGTAGCTCATGACATCATCTATGATTGTTGCGAGTTTTAAGGACATAAGTTTTTCTGTATGGTCACCAGGGGGCGTTGAATAGTAGAATAACTTAGTATTTCCTTATTATATTGGTACCTAGGCATATTTTGTTACCATGATCAATTGCAAAGTTGTAGTTCATGACATGTTCTATGATTGTGGTGAGTTTCGAGGTCATTGGGTTTTGAATATGGTCACCAGGGGGCGTTGAATAGTAGAATGACTTAGTATTTCCATATTAAATTGGTAACGAGGCATATTTTGTTATCACAATTACAAAATCGTAGCTGTCAACATGTTCTATGATTGTGGTGAGTTTCAAGGTCATTGGTTTTTGTAAATGGTCACCAGGGGGCGTTGAATGTTGAAATTGTTAGATTGTTGAGCATTTGAAACCACTTCCCAAGTGGGCATGGTGTCCCTGGACCCCTAGTTTTTTTTAGTACAAATGTTTGATTTGACACTAAAATCAGTTGTTGGAGTTAACCTCTATAAGCCTATATGATACTTAAGCGTCAGACGTTGTAAGAGAACCGGTAACAACGACTTGTATTCAGACAAGCGTTGGTTAGGCCAACAGTTTAGCCACGGTTAGTCAGTAACCTGTCTGTGGTTTAGTTTCATGATCGAATATTTTCACAAACCACATGAGGTATGTTATAAGCCCATCCGATATTAATCTGGTATAAGCCCATCCGGTTATAAAAAGCTTACCAATACCACCAACGATTAGGTAACTACTATAACTGAAAGCCACGTTAGTCTGAATACCAGTCGTTGTTACGTTACGGGTTCCCCTGCTGTTTGTTTGGGGAAGCACAACCGCTAGGAACTACTGTCAGTCACACCTGCTCTTCGTGCGACATATTGGTCCGTAATTTCGTTATTAATCTGGTTAGCCTACCTGTAAATGTGATGCATCAATTTGTTCAGTAAGGAATTTGCAATCAGAAATAAATCATGAACTGGCATAGATTTGTTTGTGTTTTCATCTATCTGGGATAGTTTACCTAGCATGCGCTCGCGTAATGCTGAAAAATGGCTTTTTCGGCCCATCACAGTGCGCCACCTACTGTATTTTGATGTGCTAATGAGCAGGTGATGACGTCACTGTAACGTTTCCGAGCGTCCGCGGAGCGGATTTTTCGGCATTACGTGAGCATATGCTGAGTAAACTATCGCTCCTAAATGCAAACAAAAACAACTTAAGTAAAATTTGTTGTTTATTTCTGAATGTAAATTCATCACTGAACAAATAGGTCCGTAATAAAGGTAGATAAACCGATTATTAACGAAATTACGGACCAAAATGTCGCACGAAGAGCAGGTGTGACAGACAGTCTAGCCAACAGTTAGTTACCCAATTGTTGGTGGTAAGATCGGACTGCAATGCAAATGAATGTGAAAATATCTGATCGTGAAACTTAATGACTGAGACAGGTTACTGACTCAGGCCAACTGAATAAAAAGAAAATTTCAACTCGTTTGCTAAACAAGAACGAATGGTTAAAGTGCAGATCCGGGTAAAAGTGCAGATCCGCACCTCTCATGATAAACGCAATCTACTAAATTACAAATCACTGTTCTAGCTTCAGAATGTCTCACGGAATCCAATGCAGTGATTTATTTTATGATATCTTAACTAGAAAGTAGATTTTTAGCCCGGTATTCCCTTCATATATATTCCCTGCGAAACATACTAGCCAGTAACCTTAGCTTGCTGGTATAACCGCCCGAAATTCAACTTGGCCTACTACCACCAGCCGGTGGCGCCACCGGAAGTACGCTCATATAATTCTTGGCGCGGTGGCATGGTTAATGTCATTGAGCTGGTTGCCCGTTTTAATCGCGTGTTCTCTCGTTTCAACGAACCCATCGGCACGTGTTTGGTGAAGAATTGTAGAGTAGGAGTTTTTTGAAGAAATAACGATTGGATTGCCGGGATCGGCCCAGCGTCGTTCCCAATACGGTGAGGTTTCTTTTCTTTGCCGAGATTCAATCCCATCAATTCGATTCACCGTTCCGGTTCAGAGATTTCTCGGCGACGGTTCTCTCTGTTCGGTCCCGTTCGCATTTTGTAATTGAGTATTCTTAGCCGTTCGCATTTTGTAATTGATTTTTCTAAGGCATCTTATTCGTTTTTTCGAAATCAGAATGTCCAGTTCACCTCTTGCCCCCAATGGGCAGAAGAGGTGTTCGAATAAGGGTTGTGGCCGTGTGTTCGGCTTATGGGACACGCATGATACGTGTCAGGCCTGCCGCAAGGCTGTCCACGGTCAGCCCTGCAGTCGACACTCCTAGTGTCCTCACTGCGCGGTGTGGGATGAAGCCACGTGGAAGCGAACTGCACGATCTCGTCCAGCCGCTTCATGGTCAAAAGCGACCGGTATCCAACCAGAGGGTTCCAGTAACCCACCCCCTCCCTCCAGCGGGGCGGGGGCCGGTGTGGCTTCATCTGGTCCTGCCCAGGCTCCTGGTCAGGGCCAACGCCTAGGCACCTGTCTGCCATTACCTGATGGCGGCAGTGGTGCCCAGAGGTCTCCGTGGGCACAGGCCAAGAACTGTGTCCCGGACAGGCCCTCCAAAGTGGACGATACCCGGTCCACGGATCCACGGTCACGGGATCCACGGTCACGTTCACGAGATCCACGGTCACGGGACTACCGGTCGCGTTCACGGGTTCCACGGTCATGTTCAAGGGATTCACGGTCACGGGACTACCGGTCGCGTTCAAGGGATCCACGGTCGCGGGACCACCGGTCACGGTCGGGCTCACAAGGGACTCGTGCCGGTCGCAGGCTACATAACGCTACAGTTTCGACTTCTAGCCCCAGGAGGAGTCATTCCTCTGCGGGGAGTTCAAGCAGTAACCGGTCCACGAATGCCCATAGGGCACGGTCTAGGAAACGTAAGCCCCTTAATCGCTCTCGACGTCATTCTGAGTCGTCAACTGACTCGAGGTCTTCTAGGCTGGCGAGAGATTACAGGCGTTACTTTCATCGCAGGTCCACTCCCCCTTCGCAAGGGCGCAATGACCCCAGCGTAGAGGAGTTGAAATCATTTATGGCTACCTGTACTCGACAGCTTTCGGCCTTGGTGGAAAAGATTTCTACTATTGATAGCCGGGTAACAGCTGTAGAAGCGGTACCTGCCTCGGAATCCGAGCCTGATTCTCGTAATGAGGATCGAGTCGATCTTCAAGCAGGCTCTGATTTTGATGAGGAACAGGGGCCCCAGTCGGGTTCACTATCCAACCCCCCTAGTCGGCTCGTACAGGGTATGAACCTTGAAGGTACTTCAGCAAGGTGGTTACCCGCGGCAACGCCCTTATGCCGAGCCGGTTCTCCTTCTCCCTCCACAGGGGGGATCAGGGTCCCGACTTATCGTGGAACCAGTTGATTCAGGAGGTCCTGGTCAACTATGGGGGTACGTCTCAGAGGCCTAAGCCCACTCAACACGGGGCGGCGGCCAGTAAGATCTTTGAGGCTCAGGAGGGTCAAGAAGAGGTGGCCCTCGCCCCTCATGCAAGCTACCGCGAGGAATTTAAAGAGGCCTTGCATTCCACATTATGGGGTTCAAAGAGAACCTCTCAGGAGTGGACTTGGCCCCCCCTGGAATCAGGGGCGAAGGATAATAGGTTCTTCACGGCGGTAGACCCCAAGATAAGAGGGTTCAGAACCGGGTTCTATTCAACCCCGGGGTTCTCCTTCAAACCGCACACGTCGTTGGACAAGGACGCCAGCTCGATAGGGCTCCCGTCCGTTTAATCACCATCGCTCTCCATGCCTAAGCAGGCTCTTCAGGCTCTACAGAGTTTGTCAGAGAACTTGTGTACGATAAATAGCTTCCAGGACGTAGCTTTATTAGCCATGCATGGTGAATTGTCGGCAGTCAAGGAGGTTCTTGCTAGAGACAACCCTGACCCCAACGAGATAGCCGACAAGGTTGTGATCTTGGATAGGTTGTTACAGTCTATGGCAAAGTCCTTGTGCCATCAGGTACCCTTAGCGATAAGGGTGCAAGCTAATTTGGCTCTGGTGGCGCGTCAGTCGTTGCTAAAGGATGCCAAACTTCCGGACCCAGTGAAGAAGGCCTTATACAGGGCTCTGCTGGGCGATTCGTCTCGCTTGTTTTCCGGTTGGTGTGGGCCGGCTGCAGTCCCGGCACAGAAGATCAGGGAAACTCAGAGTAAGCCCGGAGTGTGGCGTATTCCGAAGAAGTCGGGTGACCAGGGGACCTCCGGTGTTGATTTGTCCTCCAAGCTGCAACAGAAGTCTGGTTGGGGTTCAGCCCCTAGACAGCAGTTGGGCAAGCCCGAGGCCCGGAATAGGTCCTTCAAGGGGAAGGGAAAAGGCCCCAAGAAAGGACAGGGGTTTCGGAAGTTCGCGAGGAAGGACAAGCTTTGAAGGCCAGGGACCAGTGGGGGCTGTTTACAAACCTGCGCTTCCCACTGGTCTGCAGAGATTTTTGGCGATACCTGGCCGACTCGGGTTGTCTCGACCGGGTATCGCATGTCTTTTAGAGAGAGGCCGCCCTTGACCAGGACCCCGGAGGACATGAAGCCCAAACAGGGCCAGGAGCTGCACATAGATCCAGCCATTCAAGAGCTCTGGGACAAAAGGGCACTGGAATTGGTCGAGGATCCAGGGTCTCCGGGCTGGTACTCGAGAATTTTTACAGTACCCAAGGCATCCGGAGGTCTCAGAACGGTCATAGATCTGTCGATGCTGAACAAGTACCTCGATTGTCAAAAGTTCCAAATGACCACGCCAAAGGAGATCATTCAAGGGCTACGCCCGGGTCAATGGGCAGCATCCATAGATCTAAAGGATGCTTATTTCCAGGTCCCTATCCACCCCAGCTACAGGAAATATTTCCGGGTGAAGTGGAAGGGGCAAGTGTATCAGTTCCGTTCTCTGCCCTTCGGGCTCAGCTCGGCAGCCTGGGTCTTGGTTTCACATTGATTGATGTGATGATGATAGGCCCCATTTTGTTTTTGAAATTTAGGCTAGATATAGGGCCTACCTTGATCTTGATATTCCATGATTTTTTAAGCCATTTTGCTCGAGATATACCAAGAAGAAACCAACCTCAACACCCGAGCCTACAAGTCCCTTTTCATTAATAATAGAAATGATTTATTCTTCATTTAACTAAAAGATAATACATTTATGTCTTAGGCAAAGTCTTAGTCACGCGAATCAAACATTTGAAGCAAAATGATAGAATATCGAATGGCTGACAGATGAAACTTGGAATTCTTGATTGAGAGTAGCTTCGTGAAATTTTATGGAGTAGACTCTGCATACCTCGGAATACTTGGAACCATGTAAATTGTTCCGAGGTAAACGATTTCCGAGCAGTACAATAGGAGACATAATTTTTAGGCCAGCCGTAGGCTGAGCCTATTACTATACAAATGGAGCGAATTTAAATGACATGGTTTCCAGAGTGAAGGCTCTTTGACTGTGCAACTGTGTACTCGAGAATTTTTACAGTACCCAAGGCGTCCGGAGGTTCAGAACGGTCATAGATCTGTCGATGCTGAACAAGTACCTCGATTGTCAAAAGTTCAAAATGACCACGCCAAAGGAGATCATTCAAGGGCTACGCCCGGGTCAATGGGCAGCATCCATAGATCTAAAGGATGCTTATTTCCAGGTCCCTATCCACCCCAGCTACAGGAAATATTTCCGGGTGAAGTGGAAGGGGCAAGTGTATCAGTTCTGTTCTCTGCCCTTCGGGCTCAGCTCGGCACCCTGGGTCTTCACCAAACTAGTCAGGGCCGTTCAAAAAAAGTTGCAATCTCGAGGGGTAAGGCTTTACGTCTACCTGGACGATTGGCTGATAGTAGGGGCCTCTCGCATGGAGTGTCGCCGCGGGATCAAATTGACCCTCGGCATGATACAAGACCTGGGCTTCAGAGTCAACACAGAGAAGTCCCGGCTTTCGCCGTCTCAGGAGTTCACATACCTCGGTATGGACTTCGATTTGCGACAGGGACGCGTTCGCCCCACCGCAGCCAGAGTACTGAAGCTGTGCCAGGCTCTTCGTCCTCTGTTACAGGGAGTTCCCCACTCTGCTCGGTATTGGAGCAGGGTGCTGGGTCAGATCAGCTCCATGTCAGCCATTTGTTCCATTGGGCAGGCTTCACAGTCGGCCGCTGCAGAGGTTTTGGAAGACCTCGTGCGCTGCCTTAAGTCTCAGTTGGGATGCGTTTATGCCCCCCAAGCCCCCCCATCTGTTGGGCGCCCTTCGATGGTGGATGCTTCCACGGAATGTGACGCAGGGAGCATCCCTAGCCCCGCTCCAGGCTCCAGTCTATCTTTATACGGATGCGAGCCATTACGGATGGGGTGCTCACGTCGAGGAGTCGCGGAAGGTGGGGGTGTGGTCGGGCCGGGAGTCGAAGTTTCATATAAATTACCTCGAGCTTCTGGCGGTGTTGAAGGCCCTTGAAGTATACTTACCTGCAAAACATACGTTTTAGTCCCTCCCGCCTCCCCGCTCATTGGGTTATGTTACCCAAGAATTATATGAGCGTACTTCCGGTGGCGCCACCGGCTGGTGGTAGTAGGCCAAGTTGAATTTCGGGCGGTTATACCAGCAAGCTAAGGTTACTGGCTAGTATGTTTTGCAGGTAAGTATACTCGGGAATACAAATTTTCATACTAAAAATTGTAATTTTCATCTCAGAATCGTGACGATCTTTCAATAGGACGCCATATTGGATTGGGAAATCTGAAGTGAAGATTTGTCTTAAGTAATTACTGAAACGATATGAGGGTAATCAGTGCATAAAACTAATCAAATTTTTGTCAACTGTTACCCGGGTTATTAATGCTAGCCAAATTGTCTGACATGAATGTTGAAATTGACAAGAAAGTTATTTTGTTGGTCATGAAATAATGTTTCAGCATATCTTCACGTTAGATTCACCCATCCAATATGGTGTCTGGTTCAAAGATCGTGACAATCTGTATTGAATACCTGATGACATTCTGAGTGTGATATTTAATGTAATTGATTGAACCATTAACGAGAGGTGCGGATCTGCACTTTTACCCAGATCCACGCCTCAGTTATTTTGAAATTTTGCTACACTCCCATATAATTTGCATTTGTGAAACGCGCATCGATAATTAAACCCAAAAAGGTTAGGGTTAGGGTGAGGTTTAGGGCCCTTTATAGCCCTAGGGATAGGGTTAAGGTAAGGTGAGGCTGTATGTAGTGTAACGGGTGGATTCCAGTGAGCCCCGGTGGTCTTGTGGAAAGACATTAGACTAGCAATATGCTGGTCCAAGTTTGAATCCCGCTCTATGCTCCTATTTTCTCTAACTCTGTCCTCCACACTTTCCTTGAACTTTCTCGCACAAGTTGCACACCTCAGTGCACATGCGCAGCATCTAAAAGCCAATCAAAGCGAGCCATTGGCAAGATGGGTTGATAGGAATAATGCCGCATTGGCAAAAGATCACCTGGCAAAATTTAATTTAAATTATCGATTTAACCCGAAACGGTCCTATGGTCGGTATTACAGAGCTGCCAACTGTCCTGTTTTCGGCGGGACTTGTCCCGTGGACACGGCACTTGTCACGGTGTCCCTGACAGTATTAAATTGTCCTGGTTTTTAGCCCACTTGGGACTTTAGTCCCAGCGGGCTATTGCGTTCACTTTTCGTCCGTCGTCCGTCGTAGCGTCCGTTCGTCCGTAGATGGAATCCAGTTATTTTGGGAAGTTTTGAAGACGCTTCAAGGTAATGTCTTGATATTTGGGTTACACATGTATCTACCCTAGACACATCTTCAGCCCAATAACTGGCCCTGTCAGATTCAAGATGGCCGACTGGCAGCCATTGTAGTTCGTCAAAATCAGCACTTTTTACACATTTTTGAACTTTTTGAGGGAAATTTTGAAGACGCTTTGATCAATTACCTTGATCTTTCGGATATATGTGAATCCCCCCAGGGCCCATCAACATAACAAAAATTGGGTCGGTCGGACTCAAGATGACCGTCCTATGACCTTTTTAGTGCCAAAAAATGTTAATTTTGGCCCAAATTCTGAGTCCTGTAGCTTCCTACTGGTTTGCCATTTCTCATTACAATTTGTGATGGGTATTCTTTGGAAAGGGATGTTTTATACCTGAGACAGGTATTTTTCATCAGCCAATTATGACGCAATTGGCGGCCATCTTGGTGTCACCAGTACTCATTCGTAAGTGGGAAAAAGTTTTTCCACATTATATTGATACCTAAGCATATTTTGCTACCACAATCAATTAGAAAATTGTTGCTCATAACGTGTTCTATGAATGTGGTGAGTTTCAAGGTAATTGGATTTCGTATATGGCCACCAGGGGGCGTTGAATAATACAATATCTTAGCATTTCTTTATTATATTCGTACCTATGCATATTTTGTAACCACAATCAATTGGAAAGTTGTAGCTCATGACATCATCTATGATTGTTGCGAGTTTTAAGGACATAAGTTTTTGTAAATGGTCACCAGGGGGCGTTGAATGTTGAAATTTTTAGATTGTTGAGCATTTGAAACCACTTCCCAAGTGGGCATGGTGTCCCTGGACCCCTAGTTTTACTTGTGGCACCAATCAGATTGTCCGTTGTATGATCGCTGTGGTAAATTTCACGGAAGAACTATAAATGGGAAAACCCGGGCTAGAATAAAATAGCATATCAGATTGGTTAATAATGACATCATCTAAGCTGCGCACTCAGTCTAGTGTGGCTGGGTTTCATACCATGGTAATCTCGACGCCATCAAGTTCGAATCCCTGACGGGGAGGATGGCTTTATCAAGGATTTCCAGGAAAATGGACTCGCTGCACACATTCACATGCTGTATTGTTCTTTGGCAATGATTCGCTAACAAAAACAAAAGAATAACCAGAGTTTTGATTGCTATTACGGTTCGGTCTAAACTACAGTACCGGAATTAAAAGTATAATTCACGGAATGCTTCACAACACAGCCCTCCCCCAATTTTCGCAAAGATGCTGCATTGATCTCAGGGATGATCAAAATCAATCAAAAAGGTTGCAAATCCGACTAAGGTCGGAAAATTATCTTCCCTGATTTGTTCACCAGTGGGCATTGAATAGCGGAATATTTTGAGTGTATAGTATGTTTCCATGTTATATTAGTACCTAGGCATAATTGCATTTGAATCTCGACATTTTCTATGATGGTGGTGAGTTTCACGATCATTGGTTTCAGTATATGTTCCCCAGGGGACGTTGAATATTGAAATTGAACATTTCAAACCACTTCTAAGTGGGCTTGGTATCCCTGGACCCCTAGTTCACACTGTATTGAAGAAATGGTTAAAAATCTTTTCAGCCTACTTAGCTGAAGTTGAATGGAAAGGCAGTGTAATCGAACCTTGATTTATGATTCGCTTACACAATAGTTAAATTGATTAAGTGATCGAGTTAGGCTAGGTGTTTCACAAACTGAATGCTCTCAATTTAAAGTAATTGAAATTTAGTTAAACACATCATTCTCTTGAGCATTATTAAACCATTTGATGGTGATAAGGGAAATTTTATTAGGATAAAGTTCCCAATTTAGTTAGGCTTGAGTTGATTGCGTTTTGTGAAAGCAGCCTAATGATTTTTATAATTTTTAAAATGATTTTGTTTGTAGGTGTGGAAACATAATCCATCAGTCATCCATAGATTAGCAGTAGAATATCATATCAACTTTAATTCTATGGGAAAAAACCTGGAATAACTGTCAAAATGTGTGGCAGAACTGCTTGGTAAGTATTTGCAGAGTCAAGTTTCGCAAAGCAGGTTTAACTCTTGAATTAATTTAGATTAGGCCTAGGGGTTAATCCTATGTATGAATCTGGACCCCAGATTTCTTTAATTTGCTACATTAATAAAGTCATGTCTTTCCGAGAATGTTTTTGGCCATTACTGATGTCAGTAGTAGATCTTGAACTGATTAACCCTTAGCCACAAGAACTTTATGGGATATGCCCATGGTACATAAACTTGTCCTAATTCGGTACTGATAATCGGTTAACCGCACAAATCAGTGATATATTTTCACTACATCTTCATGTCAGTTTTTCTGTTTACCATTATTTTTAATTCAATATCTGGTTTATGCATAGAATTTTAATGATGATATCTAACGGTTCTAAAATGAAAAGAGTAGACATTAGATGCTCCGTGAACTGGAGGTAGTGCACAACCTGATTCGATTTTCTTCTCTTGTATAGCACAAATCCACGTAATTCAATACGAAGAGCTTGTGCATACCGAAATTCTCATGGAAATGTTGAGAAACCACGATGGCGACAAGTTAAAGGTGGTAAAACAGCTGCGTATGAAACTTCTTATAATGTATGCCCTGGAAATACAACGTAAGTTTCACATTGATTGATGTGATGATGATAGGCCCCTATTTTGTTTTTGAAATTTAGGCTAGATATAGGGCCTACCTTGATGTTGATATTCCATGATTTTTTAAGCCATTTTGCTCGAGATATACCAAGAAGAAACCAACCTGAACACCCGAGCCTACAAGTCCCTTTTCATTAATAATAGAAATGATTTATTCTTCATTTAACTAAAAGAAAATACATTTATGTCTTAGACAAAGTCTTAGTCACGCGAATCAAACATTTGAAGCACAATGATAGAATATCGAATGGCTGACAGATGAAACTTGGAATTCTTGATTTGAGAGTAGCTTCGTGAAATTTTATGGAGTAGACTCTGCATACCTCGGAATACTTGGAACCATGTAAATTGTTCCGAGGTAAACGATTTCCGAGCAGTACAATAGGAGACATAATTTTTAGGCCAGCCGTAGGCTGAGCCTATTACTATACAAATGGAGCAAATTTAAATGACATGGTTTCCAGAGTGAAGGCTCTTTGACTGTGCAACTTAGCATATATTCATACAAATCATTCATTAGAGCATTATCCATTCTCCAACCCCTATGAAGCTGAATTTTGAAAGAGGGCCTCGTTAAAATTTATATGAGCTTTTTCTCAAAAATCTGATCGCAAAAATACCTGTTTTAAAAAGCCAATCAGAAAGCAAAGACTCATCTATGATCGGCTTAGCTGCAGAGATCAGCAGGTGTTCATGTGAACCCGCGGTATCATCTATCGTTTTCATCCGGGTTTTATTTTAAGATCTAAAATTGTATTTCAATATCGATTTCTGTAAAATCTTTAGTTGATTTGGTTTTTGCGAGGAATATATTTATTTGCACTACAGAAAATATCATTGACAATTGTGCAAAGTCCGGGAAAAAATAGCTTTTTCTCGAATCTGATGGATGACCTTGATATGCTAATTAGCCATGTGCTCAAACTGCAAATTCAATCAAATTTTATTCTGCAAAAAAATATCAAATCCAAATCAATTTTACTTTATTGAACAAGGTAAAATAGCAAATCCAATTGTATTGTGTTTTATCGGGCAAATTTCAGAAAATTCAATTCTATTCAGCATTCAAATCAATAAGACCAAGGGAAAAGATTTATCTGAGGTATTTGTTCCTGCCATCTCCAGTCGCTGTCTGTGCTACTTATGAAAACACGATTGCATTGTGTAAAATATTAGCCTGGGATTGGCTAGTCTACTGAGCTGGGAGTGTATTTGGACAAATTTAACTCACAGAATGCTTCATTTGCCATTTTATGAAATGCTAACAGGCTGGCCATAGTGCCCCTTGGGGCTCTTGTCTATTCTTTGAACACTTTCACGACCTATCCGGTATGACATACCGGATACAGAAATCACGGAATAGCCCAGTCTGGTATGACATACCGGATGGCATTTTCTTTCACAGCAGAGTAGATAAACTTATGGAAGTTGTCGTACTGTCGTTCATATCAACAGCAGCATCCAGTGAAGCAAAATTACAATGGTGATGTCATTCTAAAGGGATGTTGTGGGCCGTTTGGAGGTCAAATTGCCAGGCCTGGACCAGGCCTGAAAGACCCCCTAAGCTCCCCCTGGCGTTAGAAATGATAACAAAATTTGCATATGAATGAATAGTCAATTAGACACGAGCTAGATATGTTCTAAATATATTTTGATGGTTTTTACGGTCATAAAAAATCGGCAAGGGGGTCCTCCAGGCATGTGACCTTGACCCTAATTTTTGGGCTTTTCTGGGGTCTTTTGGACCCTTAAAATTTTTTTTGGCCAAAACTGATCAGAATCAAAAGACTAACACTAGGGACATTACGTGCATGCATTATAAACATGATATAAGCCCTATTCTGCGTATTTTGGGGGTTTGAAGGTTTTGGAAAAAATGCCCGGGCCATTAGAGAACATATAGTGCGGTCATGAAAGGGTTAAACGGTACGAAAGTATCCTGTTAACCAAAAAAACTATTGTGGATGAATAAACCACTTTCAAAAATATATTTTCTTACGTACCTATGTGTCTTTTAAGTACTATTTTTGTATCTTCTCGTGTGTACAGAACTATGCAGCCAAACTGATTCAATCCTTGACATGTACAAGTGCATTTCTGTTACCACAACAAAACCAGGATTCCCCAATACTGTGGTGCCCTGACACCTAAAGTGAAATGAAGTGAAATAATCACTGTTATACAACATCCTCCTGGCCAACTCTTTCACCCCAAACATTTCTTGTTCCTGTTGTACTTCAGAAACACAGCCATCAGCCTTTACATTAAGTCTATCGGATGCAATGTTTTTCACTATCGACATTACCAAGCTTCTGATTGGCTAGATATAAAGACTGGTGGCCACTAGGCGGTCACATCCGCGACAGTATTCTCAATGGCGGGAAAATAGTGTATCGGGTCTCAGAGGTTATTCGGAATATCTGACTTATGTGATATTTTCGTCATATTCTTTTAAAAAATGTTCCGAGGTGTGTGATTTTCCAAGTTATAGAATTCCAAGCTAGACGAAGAAATTTATTTGAGAATGAATTATTTTTAGATTCAGCACAGCTGAATCTATTAGTATAAAACAGAGTGCTGAATTCTTGTTGACCCCTATCTCCTCCGAGTGGGAAATGATTCACGGGCTAAGGTATGCATTAAGATGGCTGTTATTATGGCAGCTAAGTGGCAACTGCTTTTGAAGGCTATTGATGAAGCCTAAATTGGGTAAATTGGCAATTTAATGCCTTTTTGGGGATTTTTAGCGATGTAGTGTGACGTCATCTTGATCTACTAACGTAAACAACATGAGCAGTATTGTACAACATTTGCCGTCAAATTTACAAGAAGCTTTTAAGCCCACTTGGGACTTTAGTACCAGCAGGCTATTGCATTCACTCTTCGTCCATCCGTTCGTCCGTCCTTCCGTCCGTAGACAGAATCCAGTTAGTTTGGGAAGTTTTGAAGACGCTTCAATGTAATGTCTTGATATTTGGGTTACACATGTATATACCCTAGACACATCTTCAGCCCAAAAACTGGCCCTGACAGAATTAAGATGGCCGACTGGCAGCCATTGTTCGCCAAAATCAGCACTTTTTACACATTTTTGAACTTTTTGAGGGAAATTTTGGAGACGCTTGGAGCAATTACCTTGATATTTCATATATATTTGAATCCCTAAGGACCCATTAGCATTAGAAAAATTGGTTCGATCAGACTCAAGATGGCCGTCCTATGACCTATTTAGTGCCCAAAAATGTCAATTTTGGCCTGAATTCTGAGTCCTGTAGCTTCCTACTGGTTAACTATTTCTCATTGCAATTTGTGATGGGTATTCTTTGAAAAGGGATCTTTTATACTTGAGATAGGTATTTTTTACCAGCCAATTATGGCACAATTGGTGGCCATCTTGGGTGTCATCAGTACACATTCGTAGGTTGGAAAAAGTTTTTCCACATTATATTGATACCTAAGCATATTGTGTCACCACAATCAATTGGAAAGTTGTAGCTCATAACGTGTTCTATAATTTTGGTGAGTTTCAACGTCATTGGATTTTGTATATGGCCACCAGGGGGCGTTGAATAATACAATAACTTAGTATTTCTATATCATATTTGTACTATGCATATTTTGATACCACAATCAATTTTGTTCGGTAAGGAATTTGCGATAAATCATGAAGTGGCATAGATTTGTTTGTATTTTCATCTATCAGCGATAGTTTACCTAGCATACGCCCCTGTAATGCTGAAAAACGGCTTTTATGGCGCATCATGTGGCGCCACCTACTGTATTTTGGTATGCTTATGAGCAGGTGATGACGTCACTGTAATGTTTCCGTTTCATAAATGAAAACAAAAACAACTTTAGTAAAACTTTTTGTTTATTTCTGAATGCAAAGTCCTCACTGAACAAATTGATGCGTAATAAAGGTAAATAAACTGTTGATTGACGAAATTACGGACCAAAACGTCACACAGAGAGCAGGTGTGACAGACAGTAAGCATATTTTGTCACCATGATCAATTGCAGTTGTTGTTCATGACATGTTCTATGATTGTGGTGAGTTTCAAGGTCATTGGGTTTTGCATTTGGTCACCTGGGGGTGTTGAGTGGTAGAATAACTTAGTATTTCCATATTGAATTGGTATCGAGGCATATTTTGTTATCACAATCAATTGCAAAATTGTAGCTGCTGACATGTTCTATGATTGTGGTGAGTTTCAAGATCATTGGTTTTTGTATATGGTCACCAGGGGGCATTGAATATAGAAATTGTTAAATTGTTGAGCATTTGAAACCACTTCCCAAGTGGGCTTGGTGTCCCTGGACCCCTAGTTATATATTACTGATACAACATATAAAATTCATCGATGAGGAAACTACAAAAGAAGAAATAACGTTGACAATGATTTTTCATTTACTGTGCTGAAAATTGTTTGTCGATGCGCAGTGTAGTTTGCAGTATTTAGGGAGACAAGGTATCAATTTTTTGGCCTTAGGTCTTGGCTTTGAATCCTGAAAATCCGGACAGAGTTTGTATGAATACTTTCTCATCTCCTGATACAGCTAGATTTGATATCAGCTTCAGCATCAAAAATATAGATATGACATCTGAGATGCTTTTGATTTAACGAAAACATTTAATTCATTAGGATGCTTATAACCTATTACGATTATAATGTATGTATTTCACTTCAAAATATATCAGGCCTACTTTAAATGTGTTATACCTTCTCTTCCTTGTATAAACAACTGTTTGTCATTTAAAATCTAATTACCTTATACTTTTATAACATGCATTTCCTTTTATGTCAAGTATAAGCTGATAGAGCACCTTACTATACCTATGTATGGTCTAGTATGGTGGATATAATTAACTCCTTCAATTCA
The DNA here is from genome assembly GCF_964204645.1 of Tubulanus polymorphus. Lineage (NCBI taxonomy): Eukaryota > Metazoa > Nemertea > Palaeonemertea > Tubulaniformes > Tubulanidae > Tubulanus > Tubulanus polymorphus. The sequence goes on along the minus strand of NC_134031.1, from coordinate 13,277,957 downwards.
CTAATTTCTGCGCTGAATCTAACGGTGCCCATGGGCACCTTGTTTAAAAGTACTTACTTCTGTCTGTGCAAAACGATATTCCGAGTTATGTGGATCCGAGGTATGGGGAGTCTACTGTAGTTAGTTAGAATAATGACTTAAAGGACTTATTTCGTATTGCAAGTATTTTTCTATGTACAAGTAATATGATATATGTTTATCTCTAATCACAGGCCTGTAATGGTATCGGCAAATAGTTTTAAAGATAAACAAGACGAAGAAGTTGAGACTGTTACTGAGGAAACTGAATTTGTGTTGCAGCCAATGAGGTGGGGTTTGATTCCATCTTGGTATAATGGCCCGCCAGAAAAGTTTTCATTTTCTACAATTAACTGTCGTGCAGACTCGATCAACAGTAAGAATATGTTCAAGACACCATTGTCAAAGGGCCGACGTTGTGTTGTAGTTGTAGATGGGTACGTGAAATATTGCCTCAGTTTGTATCGTGATATTTGATAAGCATTATTTTCAGGGTAGAGTTAGTTCCAACAATCGAACTGACATTGCTAAATATGCATGCACAGTAATTGTTGGAAAATCCTAAGTAGAAATTGGAGAAAAATTTGGTTTCAAACGCAGAACCCATTGTGATGCAGTGCCCTTACCCGCTGTACCAACGTGGCCAAGACACGGAACTGAAAATTTTTTAACTATTTATGATGATTCCAAACCTAAACCTAACCCTAACCCTACTCCTACCTCTAAGAATAGAAGGTGAGGTGGTGTGAAAGCGGATAGTGGCGCCGTTCGGTTAAGAAGATATACGTGCGTTTAGACAGGCAACCAGTCCATTAGCTGTTACCACAGTTGTTTTCCACTATTCTTCCATTTACACTCTATTTCACTGAATTCACTGCATTATCCGGATTGATATCCCGATGCGATAATAGAGTCGGCCCCCAGTGTTCTCATTTAACATTGATGGGATTCGAACCATCTCACTGACTCACGTGACTCACGTGAGAATCAAGATGGTGGCCCCATCGTGTGACATGATAGATAAAAAAAAAGCCGGTAATGCAGCTGCAAAAATACACTATCTTCATGGAAAACCACTCTCTTGGATGGAAAAACTCTAAAATTCTCTAGCCGAGCTCCCCCCACTCGTGCCTACGGCGCTCAGGCACCCACGTAGTGGGTGCATTGCCGTGATACTGACTTATTCAATTTTCTATACTTTTTGGAACATCTGAAATTTCCGCGCATTTGCTGTAAGGCCCCCTGGGATCCCTGATTAACAAGAAAACACTAAACCTAACCATAACCCTGATTCATATTAGTCATCATTACCAAGGAAAATCACGCGAACATGTTCTTTGATTTCCTTTGATTTTGTCATACATTTCATCATTTCACAGATTTTTTGAGTGGAAAAAGGATGCTGCCGGCAAAAAGCAGCCATATTTTGTACATTTTCCATGGAATGACACCGACACTGGTAATGATTCTGAGAAGCAACCACAAGACCCTTGTGTAGCTGATGATGTTGTGGATAATGATGATGATGATGGTAATGGTGATAAAGGTAAAGAAAAAGGTAAATAAGAAATCATCTTAATTGTATGCGCCCTTCCGGAAAGAGATGGCCAGGGGTGAATCTAGATGGGAGCACAAGAAGCACGTGCTCCCGTTGCAAAACTTCTGTGCCCTTTTGAAATTAAAATGGTAATATTTTCCAGTGCAAACTCCAGAAACTCGCCCAATTACCCTTCGTCAGATAATTTGATTCACTGATTTGTCAATTCGTTTGTCTTAATTGAGGATGTAAGAGGCTGAAAAACACTAAGTACAATAGTCGCCAAGCTGATGTGTTTATTCATTGCCGTGACTATTCTATGCATGCGATTATTGAAACCTGTATAGACAGACACATGCACGGCTCACTGCTGATGCCGCCCGTATTTCTTATAGATGTATGCTGGGCATTGTTTATCAGTAAATCTGGATGGAGCTCTGACTGAAGTTAGATAAATAGGTCAAGTGGCAGCGCTAATTTATATTTTATAATGCAGCGTCAAGAACTGCGGGTGATTGACGGCTGACCTATATTGTGAACCAGGTTTGCCGCGGGTTATTTATATCACCTACGGCAATAATAGAAATAAATTCACCGACGGCATTTCATTGCCGCCAGTAAGGAGACCAACCGGCAGCAGTGGTTGTGTAGCCAGTGGCAAATGCCGCCGCTGCCACCATTAATTTCGAGGCCTGGCATTTGCCATTTTTGTCAATAGATGATGATCCGTATCTATTTTGTTAAATATTTTCTTCAGCCAAGAGCTAGCGTAGCTCTTGGTAAAATGGCATTTCATCTCACTTCGGATCTTTTTCCCAGTGGGCTGTTGTGTTCGCTTGTTGTTTGTAGATGGAATCAAGTTTTTTGGGAAGTTATTATTATCCAATTCTAGTGATGGTTTATTGACACATCTCCAGTCCATAAATTGGCCTGGTCAGAATCAAGATTGCCGACTGGTGGCCATCCTGTCCCGCATGTTCACATCCAATTCAATATCTTATGATCGATGATGGTCCCAATGATGGTCTCAAGACCTATATTTAGTTATCAAGAATTGGACTGGTTACAAAAATTTCAAAATAGCGCTATCATTTTGTTATTGCTTCAATCATGCAATGTTATGCAAGCTTGACAACTTTCCTTACCATCAATCGATTAAATCGTCCATTTTGAATGTTAACAAGAACTTGGTAGCAATATATTGTATAAAATTGCATAGAATATGAAGTTTTGATTTACCCCAAGATACTACTTCATCAGGGGCCTGCAATTTACTATCCCATATTTTGTTTTGACCCTTATATTAACATATAGTCTTGATATTTGATGATTTTTACCGCTGGCATACCGTATTTTCCGGCCAATAAGCCGACTCGGCCAATAAGCCGAGGGCAGTTTTTTAGCCTAAAATACATGGATTTCATAAAGCTTCGCCCAATAAGCCGAGGCCCTTCATCAGAGATTTTAATTCACTGATTTGTCAATTAGTTTGTCTTAATTGACGATTTAAGAGGCTGACAGTAGCGCCCGCCGATGTGTGAGAGTGCTGTGTATACTATCATCGCCGAGTGACTGTGCTATATATAGACTCACTCAGCTGATTACTATACACACAGCCATACACGCAGTACGCGGCTCACTGCTGATTTGCATATATTCTAATGTATGAACTGACACGTGGTAGTACGATGAACTCGCGCGTTATATAAATGTATACCATTGCCGCTGTGCGGTGATGGAACAATCAAAGTAAAAATAAAATAGTTCAAAATAGATTATAATTGGTAGTAAATAATGACCTCAAATAAATATCGACCACTTTTCTTGATTTTGACGATCATTGAGAGCATTAGAGTGGCATAGATCAGGAAGTGATTTTTTATGTCAGATCGTATCCGCCCAATAAGCCGATCACGATATTTTGGGTAAAAATCTGAGGCTAGAAAATCGGCTTATTGGCCGGAAAATACGGTAGTTTAATTTCGCAACCAGGGGAGTTGAATATTGATGACTACAATTGAATTTGTGTTTCAGATTGGAATGGGAAGCGTCTTCTTACTATGGCTGGGGTTTTTGATGTGAATAAAACTGATGTAAGTTATTAAAACAAGAACAACTTAAATTATTTGGAAAAATTATCCATTTGACATTATCCATTTGACAGTACCAGTATATTATTTTATGAAATTGTTGATTGATTATGAAACCCTTAATCTCCAGTCTTATCTCCATCCCGTAGTATTGTGCAAAATCCATCTGAAAACTTGATATGTTGGTTCAAATGTATTCGACATATTGTTGTATATTGTATTCCATCAGAAAATGGCGGTGATAATATGACACTGATATTTGTTAGAAATTTCTCATATTTTCAGAGTGGAAAACCATTATACAGTTACAGTGTGATAACTGTGGATGCTTCAAAACCAATGTCAGCCATTCATACTCGCATGCCAGTAAGATTCTATCACAAAGTAAAACCATTAAAACTTGAATCTTCAGATATACCATGTATTCTACCAAAAAATCTGTAAAATTTTTCAGGCGATATTGGAGGGTGAAGATGAAATCAGACAATGGCTCGATTCAGGGAATACACCTTTAGAAAAGGTTTGTCCATCGAAATACATGTATATTATTCATATCCTATGTAGCACAGCAGTTGCAAGTTTTACAGTTTGGCACACAGTCACTTCATCAGTCTTTTAGCATGGGACAAATTATTGCATTTGCATTGCAACAACTTGTATCGAAAATGACTCACTTCGCTTCGTTTGAGCATTGTTTAGTATCAAGTGAGTAGTTTGCGTGCGAGAGCGCTTTCTTATTAAGCATGGGCCAAATTTGACTTGAGCCTCACCCGTGTCAATTTAGCCCAGGCCAAATCGTCTCCGTGTGATCGTGGCTTAACCCTTGTAAATACTTGTGACCACTAACTACTTGCATAATTCACTAGATTAGTCATTACACTAGCTGCAATGAAACTTCGCAACTCCTAACTTAATCAAGTTAGAACTTAGAGTTTAAAAGTTTAAAACCTAAACGTGGTATGAGTTTTGTAAAATGTGGTTTTTTTATGTATCTTGTAATTATCAATGTGTCTTTGTAAGCCTTATTATAGGCTGGCTTGTTTATATATGAGATGAAACTTAAATAAAGATATATATGTATACACTCACTTAAGTGAATGCATTTTCAGTCATAGGCCTAATTTAGATCAATTTAGTGGTTGGCTTTATTTGTAGCTGCGTTCACTCTAGGATTTCAGTAAGGTACCAAGCGTTCACACTTTACACAAATTATTCGAGGCCTATTCGCGAGTTATTCAGTTCCGTACTGAAATACGCGGCTTGAACGTTAATTTAACGTGTGAACGTAACTGGCTGTGTAAGCACCGTATTTTGGTGGATTCGGCACCAGCGAAGTACGGTACTTCATAAGCGCTGTATCTAGTGTGAACGCGGCTAGTATTTGTGGTCAGAAATGCTACACAATTTCACTGCGTAAATTATATTGAGCGGGGAGTGTATTTTGACAAATATAACCCACAGTTTACATCAAGAGCCTTTTATGAAAAGCGGACTGGCTGGCTGTAGTGCCCCTTTTTTGGGGATTATTACCTGCTACCTCTTAATTAACATATAAGCCTTTGGATTGAAGCTTCAGTTCAAAAATAGTATTTAGAAACAATAACAGCCTAGTGGACCATAGCAATTGACACAAATGTGATATATTTTGTGCACACGTTTTAAAAAGACTTGCAATTTCCTTTGCTGTGATTGAATAAATGATTGATTAAGTATTTTGTAGGCTATAGAATTACTGTCTCCAAAGTCAGGTGTTGAGATGTTTCCAGTATCAACAATAGTCAATAACGTCAGAAATAAGTCAGATGAATGCGTAAAACCAATAGATCTTGGGTAAGCAGCTATTTGATTATTTTGTATATGGTTAGACAACAGTACATGCCTGGTTTAAATCATCTTGGACAATTGAAAAATTATGGTATAATCGGGAAGCTGAATTGTATCAAACCGAATCTGTAACAAATCCATTTCGACCAGTTCGTATCAACCCTGTGATATGTCCTGGTTAGAATGTAAGTGATAATCCCCCGGTAAATATCCCCCCTAGGTTTGGTAAGACAGCAGTGCTGCATTTATCAAAAGGGCCACCATGACCAAGGGCGGATCCAGGGTTTTTGTTAACATGGGGGCTAATTTATTAATTTACTGACTATGTGCAAAGAACACATCCTGCCTAGCAGGGATTCAAACCGTACGAAACCCTACCACACTAGCCAGAGTGCACAGCCTGGGTTTTCCCATTTATAGTTCTTGGTGAAATTTGCCTCATCAATTAGGGGTCATGCATAAAGTACGTATGTATGCATGAAGGGGGAGGAGTGTGGTTTTTAGAAAAACATACAGGGGGAGGGGAGGGGTGAGCTCAAGGCGTACATACTTTTCTAAGGGGAGTTGCAATGTTTGTAGTACGTACTTTGTGCAGGAAACACAACGTGATTTTTACAAATATCCCCTTTATTTGTTGGGATTTCCTGGGAATTCCCCACTCACAGTCTTTCACTTCATCAAAACGTACATCCTCATCTTAAGTCTGATGAATTTTGCCTTTATAGCCCACTTGCGACTTTAGTCCCAGCGGGCTATTGTGTTCACTTTTCGTCCGTCCGTCCGTAGACGGAATCCAGTTATTTTGGGAAGTTTTGAAGACGCTTCAATGTAACGTCTTGATATTTCACTTACCTTGATCTTTCCTATATATTTGAATCCCCTAAGGGCCAATCAGCATAAGAAAAATTGGGTTGATTGGACTCAAGATGGCCGCTGTCCTATAACCTTCAGTGGCGGTGGAATCGTAGCGACTGCAGCGGCGAAAGCCACATTAATAATTTACTGAATAGTATTTTTCTTTCTATCCTTACAATGTTTTTGACGAAATTAAAGTATATTCGCCGCGGCAATATTTGGGATCTATAAAGAAAAGGCAATTGGCCGCGGCAACCAAAAATTCCATCGCCCCTGACCTTTTTTGTGCCAAAAGATGTCAATCTTTTGCCCAAATTCTGAGTCCTGTAGCCTCCTACTCATTCGCCTTTCTTTAATGGCAAATTGTAATGGGTATTCTTTGAAAATGGATCTTTAATACCTGAGATAGGTATTTTTGATCAGCCAATTATCACGCAATTGATGGCCATCTTGCTATCATCAGTACTCATTCGTAGGTGGAAAAAAGTTTTTCCACATTATATTGATACCTAAGTATTTTCTTACCACAATCAATAGGAAAATTGTAGCTCATATAGTATTCTATTATTTTGGTGATTTTTGGAATCATTGGTTATTGTATATGGCCACCAGGGCGCATTGAATAATACAATAACTTAGTATTTGTATATCATGGTCGTACCTATGCATAATTTGTTACCACAATCAATTGCTAAGTTGTAGCCCATATCATGTTCTATGATTGTGGTGAATCTCAAGGTCATTAGTTATTCTATATGCTCACCAGGGGACGTTGAATAGTAGAATAACTTAGTATTTCCTTATTATATTCATACCTATGCATATTCTGTTACCACAATCAATTGCAAAGTTGTAGCACATGACATGGTCTATGATTGGGGTGAGTTTCAAGGTCATTAGTTATTCTATGGTCACCAGGGGCGTTGAATAGTTAGAATAACTTAGTATTTCCTTATTATATTGGTACCTAGGCATATTTTGTTGTCACAACCAATTGTAAAATAGTAGCTGCTGACGTGTTCTATGAATGTGGTGAGTTTAAAGGTCATTAGGTTTTGCATATGGTCACCAGGGGGTGTTAAATAGTAGAATTACCTAGTTAATCCATATTTCATTGGTACCGAGGCATATAATGTTATCGCAACCAATTGTAAAATTGTAGCTGCTGACATGTTCTATGAATGTGGTGAGTTTCAAGGTCACTAGTTTATGTATATGTTCACCATTGGTTGAATATTGACATTGTTGCATTGTTGAGCACTTGAAACCACTTTCCAAGTGGGTATGGTTTTGGTTGACATCACTGACACCAATTGAATATGTATTTCATATGCTAGTCGACATCGTTGACAGTGGCAGGGATCATGGGACTGTATTCGTTGATTCGATGTCAATATGTTAAGGTTAAAATAGTGCTAACTCGAAAAAATACACATTGTGAAGTAGGCAATTCAGTTCTTCCTAATATCTCATACCTTTGTATATGTTTTTTTTAAATACCAAGGTATGAGATATTCGAAAGAACTGAATTGTCTACTTTACAAAGTGTATTTTTGGTTTACCTTTGTCAGCGATATGATGTTGGCATTGAGCCAATTCATGTAAAATCGCGGTACGTTTTTTTATGTGAGCATTTTTTTCATTGGTTCTCGGCTTAAACGACGTATAATCGATGCGATTGAAGACATGGCGAACCTCCGTCGATGACATGGTCAACTGAGTTAAAATTCTACGAAAAGCTGTTTTTGGCGGGAAAATTCTTAGCTCTCGCGTATGAAATTGCAATGACCGCAATTGGGGGCGTCGTCTCTACGAGCGAATAGGATTGGCTGTTTTTGGGATATACGGGGAATTCCAGAGCTACTAAAATAATTATGGAAAAGCCATAGAATGGCGTACATTTCATTGGACAAGGTGTTGTATACGTGCGAATTTCAAATGCTCATTGCTGGTGAGGATGTAATTATTTCACACATCCACCATAGGTATTGTTTCATTTTAATACCCGGTGATTGTTTTGATTGACAAGTGTAAGCGAACATTCACTTACACGAGGCCTCCACGTGCGCGCGGAGTGCTACACGACACACCCACAAGCTCGTACAGTACACTACTAAAGGTAATGCTGTAACGCGTGCACGTTTGACATGAAAAAAGGCTGAATATTCATAGCAGAAGATGAGCGCTGTGTTTTTCTGTTTGATAGAATTTGTAATAAATTGTAATTTCTTGTGACCTGAAAATATTAAGCAGCAAACTACAAGTATAGGTCGAGGTCTGAATATTGTAGTCGTAAATTCCAGGATTTAAAACGATCTAATAGCCGATTTCTTCTGTACTGGTATTTTAACTTCCCCGGCCAACATTGGAAGAGGCTGGCAGTGTTCCAATAAGCTGCCATTCATTCTCATAGTGACTATATTAAAGCTGGCACAGGCACTTGAATATGGGCTTTGACCTTGTCTACGATAAAAACACCAACGGGGTTGCCATCTTAATTATCCATGATGCAACTGTTTTACCCATGATCCAATGTCGTTTAACTATACTATACAGAAAGGCTGGAAACGCTCCTATCTCCGTAATGCTTAAATCTACCCGCAAATATCGGGACAGATGACGTCACAGCAATCCCATAGAGGCATCGCGAATTTTCAAAAATCAATTTTGTTGCCAGTTAAAATCTTTAATGTAGCTAAAACAGTGTCAATGTTTCCAAAAAATCATCTACAATTGAAATCATGGGCGCTCCTCATATTTCAGGATTAAAATTGACACTTGGGACGTACTTCGGCAATCATCGGCAGTGTTTGGCTGTCCCGATAATTGCCGGTAGATTTAAGCATTACGGAGATAGGATCGTTTCCAGCCTCTCTGTATAGTATAGTTAAACGACGGGCGCGCGTTGCATCATGGGTAAAATATTATAAAACATGGTGGATTATCGAAGTAGGAATAACGTATCGCTGGTGAATCATTAAATATTTATCCATTATCAAAGCCCATATTCAAGTGCCTGTGAAGCTGGTAAAATATTCAATGCTCATTAGGGTTTTCTGTTTCTTCACAGAAAACCCTATTGAAATTCGCGTGATTATTAGGGTTTTCTGACTTTCGTCGAAAACCCTTTTGTAATTCTGTTGATTATTATTATTATTATTTACATATTTTCCATATTCATCTTCTATCAGATTCGACAACTAACTACTTCTAATTGAAATGTAGAATTCTGATAGTAATATAACACGCATTCGCTCCGCGTAGATTATACCTATGCACTCTCCGTCCTATTTTAAACTTAAAATTACTTACTGAAAGATAACACCGGATGATATTAGCAATCGCGACTCGCCCTGTCGGGTACTCCCACTAACGATAATAACAGCGCCCTGTCCTGTGGCATGGTGGATAAGGTGTTTGACTCCCAACTGAGAGGTCGAGGGTTCGAATCCTAGTGAAACCATGCATTATCACAGTACAGCGCCGGCGCGCAACAATTGTTTTATTAATGAAACAACATGGTGGATGGTTGAAATCATTTTCGGCTTAAATTTATCGCGAGTTTTAGGACTTTAATGAATTTCACGAAACTATGATTTCTGAAATGAGTCAATTGATTAAATCTATTCGTAAATCAATTTACGTTGGCTACATTTCCTGAAGATTTCGGGGTCAAATCAACGTGATATGGACAGAAATTGTAGGAATTTTCACACGGAATTTTACTTCCGCGTTCAGTTGACGACTCGTATCGATGACAACGACAGCGGAGTTTATGTATTCATAGAACTATAACGGATATTCCGTTATAGTTCTATGATGTATTTTAAGGTGAGAATCCGTTAACCAGGGAATGTATTAAATGATTTCTTTAATAATATGAGTATGGTAGCAAATGAGTAGGCCTACTCGGTGTAGCAATGATCATTGTTGGCTACTAACTTAATGCCTAGCTTTTTTGGGGGATGCGCCTAGAATAGATTTAGGCCCTAAATATAATGGGTAGAGCCAGTCGGTGGAATGCCTTAATAGCAGCTAGTTATGGCCTGGTTTACACTGAATGTGCATGACAATTTATTTTGATTACTTTCTTTCCAGCTATTATTCGTGGAATGAACTGGGCACTACGGTCTTCAATTCCTTTGCGGATTCTTGCAGGAATATTAAACCACAGTGCGCAAATGTATGTTTCAAATTAGGCTTTTTCGACATTGACAGCCAAAGACGTAACTTAACACGCTAACTTAAGCGCAACTGTCTCAGATGCTGTAAGTACTTGACGTTTTGCGTAATTTTTTTTTGTAATGCAATATTTGGATTAGTAATCAGTCGTACTAACGTACATGCAGAATTGGATTCATTGTAATTATGGGATGATAATTCATGGGCGTCACGAGTCCTGCGACATACCCTTGATATGAAGCTTTTTTAATGTTAATCATTGACTTGTTTTGGAGTAAACTGAATAGCCCTTAAAATACCAATGCCACGTGGCTTGGTGTCTATGCTCTACGAGACTGTAGTAATAGATTTTCACAACAAACTCATGATTTCAAATAGTCTCCTAAGATATCTATATATTATTTCACTCCTTACCTAAGTAATTCTTACATTTGATTGCTTAATTACAGATGGAAAGAGGTCAGATGGCATGAAAATCGACTGTGGCTGACTAATTGGCACGAGTAACCAAAATGTTTCAATCATCAGGGGTAGACAAATTAGCCGAAGATGAATGAAAACTTCACCTTGATGATCATCAGTTGATTTTGCTATAATTATTTGCCTGGATATATCCTTCATTTCAAAATCTGTCTTCAGTAGAATTTCTTTCAATAAAATATTTTGAAGATTGAATTTGAATTGATCTTAAAACCAGAGAAAGCATTCAGAAATTTAGAAAATCCTTGACTCATAATCAAATTCTGTGAAGTCAGTTAAGGTCTTTTTGGTCGAATCAAGCCGAGGGCTCAGGTGACTAAAACTCAATTCCTCACTGTCTTATAATGCCGAGTACGACGGAGTTTACACACTGAAACACGTTGGGCTGTGTAAGTGTAATTTGGATAAGTCCACAATATAATGACCGCCCTGCCCCGCTGCATCGGAGACGTCAACAAGTTAGACTGTATTGCTTCGATGAAAAACTGACTCCTATGCAAGATAACCATCCAATTCAAATGTAAATTAAGAAAGAAAACAACAAAACTAGTTGCGTTGATCAACAAAAATAAATCAATAGTTTATTACAATACTTCAATTTCAAAATAAGGATAGGAAAAAATTGAACAATAAGTGTGTTTGCCATGCGTCTTTAAATAATTCCCAAGAATATGTCTGTCTGGCCACCACCTGCCTCGACGTCAGACTTTTTCGAGATTTTCGCTAAAAATACGAAACAAGACAAAATTGATGGATGGGAATCATACATGCTACATTCACTTTTACTGCGAACATTGGAATGAGCTAAAGCAATTTTCTAGGAGGAAAAATTGAGTCAAATGATGTTTCAAAATCTGGACGGGAAAAGTTTTACTGAATTGTATGGCTAATGGCAAATACATGTTTATATTGATAAGGTAAATATCTGTATAAAAGGTTGTATAGCAACTTGAATTGAAGGATTAATGCAATAGGTCTCTTATTCTAAAAGACGAGTGAGCCATACTTACTAGATTGGTCATGTGATCAACATCAAATTTAGAACTATCATCCATTTTTAGTTTTCAATCAAAGACCAACCTATGAAATAAAGTATATTTTTCTGATAACAACCTGGAATAAATTAAAATAAATCTGAGGAATTCACCAAATTTCTGTATCGAACCCCTAATAGGGCCTATATAACCTATAGATTGATACTTACATACGACAAATTGACGAAGAAACTTCATTTGACAGTATACAAACTCGCGGACAAACTCCCATAATGAATCATGTCCTATTCACCTAGAATCAAACAAAATGCAACTAAAAAATTCACAATACAGATTTCGGTTTCGAATCCTTCAAATAGCTGTTTACTTACATGAAACGAATTATCAAACTACTTCTGCCGACAGCATACCAACTCGCTGACAAACCCCCAAAATGAAATGTGTCATGATAAACATCTGGGATTAAACGTAATAAAGCTACAAAATTTACAAAATGTCGGTTTCGAATCCCTCAAATAGCCTTACACTTACAAATGATGGATTATCAAACAACTATGAACTCCCACAACGCCACATGTCTTTGATAATCTACAGTGAAAACCTGGAATTAAATGAAATAAATCTTAAAATTCCGATTTGAACCCAACGTAGGCCCTCTCTCTACTTGTAGGCCTAAGATCTTGAAATAGGATAAATAATGTTATGATGAAAGAGGCATAATGGTTCGGAAAAAATTGAATTCAATATGGCTCTTGGCCCGGCAAAGTTTGCTTTTGAAATATCCTTTTGATTAGGCCTAGTTACACTTTTTAAAAGCAAATTTCATTTTGCATCAAACTAAAAGCGGCTTTGTTGAGGAAAAGATTCGTTTGAGTCGTAAAATTTATAGCCTAGAACCAATTTCTTCGTCAAAGCGTGATGCACAATTTTGACTGGGTCTTATTTCCACGTGGTAGTGGACAGAAAATTTGAATAGGCCTAAATAATAGAATAATCTTTCTTAGGTTTCATGATAAAGATGCAGCATTAACATAGATTAATGCTTATCTTTTACAATTAGGCTTATGTTTCAAAGGAAAACGCCCACAGTTGGTCGAACAGGGGTTAGGCATTGATGGTAGAGGGGCTGTGTGTGTGAAACAGAGAGATAAAAATGTATGGGAACGAGTTTGTCGAGTGGAGCTTATTATTCCATCAGGGATAGTGATTAGTGTACTATAGTCATGTTATATATCAAAATGTTCCTTATTAGTTCCGCTGCATCGCTAAAAACAAATTGAGATAGGTTTCCCTGCATTTTTTTACATATTACATCACTTACAACGATAAACGTCCGTCGCCGACTGAAAAATTTACAAAAACTTCCGCATTGAGAGCGCCACCGCACCGATTCAAATTGGATCGGAAACCCTCCAGCGATGCACTCTATGATCTTTAGAACCTGTCTTTGCTGACTGGGAATAAGATATTTCCCAGCGCGAAGAGGGCGGGGCGCAGCGTCACCAGGTCCCGCTCCGCGAGGAAGCGAGATTTTCAAAGAAATGAGTGCACGCGACGGCCGTGACCACTTGTTAGTGATGTCATCAAGAATGATGGCTCCGAGGATCGCCACATCACAGGTTACTGTGAATAAATGGGATTCGACCATTCAAAAGTTCAAAATGTACTTTCTTGTTTTGTAAAACAAGTTTATTCATGTCGTTATATAAAGCATTTTGTTTGAAACATTCTTTAATAATGTTTGTTGAGTTTAAAGCCAATTGTCGTTGTGTAATTCGATACTGGTCACTGACATCAAAGTTTTAGTTTCTGTTCACATGTTTCGACTTATAAATATCCAACTTGTATGTTCTATCTTTTAATACAGGCCATGTGATTAATTGCGTATCACTCCATTAGTTTAAAAAGAGAGCACATATTTCGATATTGTTAAATAATTAACTACATTTTTTTCTGTCACACGTTGATTTTTACCCATCACCTATAAAATTCAAATGTACGTGATGTATTCTGTACGTGATGTATTCTGTAAGCTATGTAAGCTTGTTCTTAAAAATATACTATGAATTTTCAATCTGTACTGACCATAATAGTTTATTTTTCGTAAATAAAATTTATATTTTAATTAAATAATTTCAAAAATCTTTTCTATGCCCTCTGTTACAGAAAGTTACTAAGGACTATTACATATTCAGATGTACGTTGATAATTGATTTCAATCCTCCCTTCAAATAATTATATGAACATTATTTCGGAAGATGCAGGTGGCGCACAATCATAATACATACAACTCATCAAGCTGACGAGTCGTTTCCGTAACCAATGTTACAGACGGGTATCAGTATCAGTATCAGCATATAAGTGAGTGACCGCTCTGCGATCTTGCACTGGTTAGCTGTACATAGTCCGTTATCTGCGTCGTAGTGCGCTGCTAAAAGGGGATGGACTAGTTTCAGTTCATTTTGCTTTATAATTAAATTTCAGTTCGTAATTTGTCCATTGCTTGTCGAGTTTTTTCTTGAATAGGTCTAGTGATTCGCATGATACAACATCATCAGGTAGAGAATTCCAGATATTCACTATTCGATTGCTGAAGAAGTTCGCTCATATAGATTTTTTGCTTCTACGTTTCTCCAGTTTTAGAGAGTGCCCTCGTGTTTCTCTTGGTCTAGGGTCTAGATGGACGATGGAGCTTGCGCGATTTATTTTATGGAGATACTTGTAGGTTTCGATCATATCTCCACGCAGTCTTCTATAAGATAGGCTGGGGAGATTTAGTACTTGTAATCGTTGTTCATATGGAACATGTCTAATATTTCTAATCATCTTCGTAGCTCTCCTCTGGATACTTTCGAGTTTGTCAATCTCGGCGATAGAGTTTGGTGCCCAAACACACACTCCGTATTCTAGTATAGGACGCACTAGTGATTTATACAGTAGCAGAAAAGCACGAGTGTCTTGGAAGTGCATCGTTCTTTTTATCGTGTAGAGTACTCTGTTAGCTTTGTTAGCAGAATCGGTTATATGGGTTTTAAAGTTAATTTTATCATCTATAATCACTCCGAGGTCTTTTTCGGCGGTACTTCTTTTTATAGGTACACCACTCAAGCTGTAGTTGAAAGGATTCGTTTTGGGTCCAATTCTGAGCCTGTTTGCCTTTTCTGGGTGGAAACTTAGGTCCCATGTGTTCGACCAATTTGTTACGTTTAGAACACTTTCCTGCAGTTTTTCACAATCGTTTCTTGATCTGATGATGTTATACAACTTCTTGTCATCAGCAAAGAGCTTTGTAGGGACACTTGTTACCCCTGGAAGGTCGTTTATGTATATAGTGAATAGTGTAGGTCCCAATACACTACCTTGCGGTACACCACTTTTGATCTCTCTCCACGATGAACATCTGTTATTTACCCGAACGCATTGCTTTCTGTCTTTAAGAAAATTTTCAATCCATCGACCGATGATGCCTGTTATACCAATGTGCTTTATCCTTAAGTTTAATCTATGGTGGGCCACTGTATCGAATGCTTTTTGAAAATCAAGGTATATACAATCGATTGCATATCCATTATCCAGTGCTTCAGTCCAATCGTCAAGTGAATCTAACAGATTTGTGGTGGTAGACCTTCCCGACCTGAATCCATGTTGGTCGTTCGATAACAATTTATTTTCTTCCAGATGTTTCGTCACAGCGTCTCTAATTAGCGTCTCCATAAGCTTGGATGCGAGGGAAGTTAAACTTACGGGTCTGTAATTTTCAGCTTTATGTTTATCTCCCTTTTTGAACAACGGGGTAACACACCCGAGTTTCCAGTCTTTTGGTATTTCACCACTTAGTAACGACTTGTTGAAAATGACTGTAAGAGGTACATAAAGGTTTTCTCTAGCTTCAAAGAGTACTCTGGGGTGGAGTCGATCTGGACCTGGAGATTTGTTGACCTTGATTTTCTCTAATAATTTTAAAACTTTGTCTTCTTTGATTTCTATATTTTCTAGTTTTGGGCGCTCTGGCACATCATGTAAAACAGGAATATTCTGCAAGTCTTCGTTAACGAATACGGATGCGAAATAGACGGCAAAAACTTCCGCTTTTATGTCATCGGAATCAGTAAGGGTGTTTTGGTCTAAGGATGTGTATAGAGGCGGTATATCTTGCTTATTTGTTAGTTTACTATTTGCATATTGCCAAAAAGCCTTTGGATTAGTTTTGGCTGTTTCGGCTATGTTCTTTTCCAAGTTCCTCTTAGCTTTCCTTAGATCTCTTCTGGTTTTATTTCTGACGGTGACATATTGAGCATAATCTTGGTCACATTTCGTTTTTAAATATTTCCTCCATGACTTCTTCTTTTCTTTCACTGATTTCAAAGTATCCGGGGTCATCCAGAGTGGCCTAGGTTTGCTTTCGCCACTATATTTTGAAGTAGGAATAGACTTTTCCCCTGCCTCTTTTATTATTGATTTGAAGTGCTCCCAACTTTCCTCGACACTCATATTTTTCATTTCATCAGCCCAGTTTCGCTGAGTTAATCGTCGTAGTTTATCATAATCACCTTTGGAGTATTGCACCTTATCCTGGATATTTCTTGTGTAGGAGACTGATGAATTATAATCAAATGTTATAATGTTGTGGTCACTCTTTCCAAGACCAGAAGTGTGTTCTATCGAGGATATCTTTCCTTCTCTGTTCGTGAAGATAAGATCCAAATTGCTAGGTTGGTTGTTTTCGCGGAAACGAGATGGTTCGAGCTGATGTTGAGTTAGGAAAGCATCCTGAGTAGCATTCAGGAATTTTGAGGCACGGTGTCCTGGTGGTTTGCTACATTCAGGTGTTCCCCATTCAATTTCACTATAGTTGAAGTCTCCGAAAAATACCATTTCTGCATTTTGTTGTGAAATTTCATCTAGCATTTTCAGAAGTTTATTGTTATTTTCGTCGTTTGAGTTTGGGCTCCTATATATACATCCTACATGTAGTTTTCTGTCATTTTCTAGGTTAACCGAAGCCCAAACATTTTCGGAGAACTTTGTCTTCAGCTGAAAGGGTACTGGGGAAAGCACACTTTTTATGTACAGGCATATTCCCCTGCTATCTGCCTCTGACTCGAGATTGCTGAAACAGTCATAGCCCCTGATATTTGGTGGCTTGTTTCGTGTAGTACTTCTCGGGTTTTTAGCCTTCACTTCACTGATCCCAATTATGTGAGGCGAGTACTGATTTACCATTAGCTCCAGTTCGTCTATTTTATTAGGCAATTGATCGGCATTAGTCATTAAACAAGTTAATTTCTCCAGTTGAATTTGTCGACTGGCGTTTTGATTGGAGTTCCGTTCGATTACTTGGAATTTATTATCTCGAATTTTATGAATTTTTTCAGTTTTCGTTTCATGCGTTTTTTGATCGTCCTGATTTTTGTAAATTTTTCTGGTGTTTTCTGGGATGCAAACTTTGATTGGCTGTTGGTCTACATCCCTTTTATCGAAAGCTGTTATCTCTCCTGTTGTTGGCTCGTTGTTCAACTATTCGGTAATTTCTGATTGTCAAGTTTTTCTCCCCTTTTTGCTGTCTTCTTTCAAGTTCGTCACGTAGTTTCTTGTACTTTTTCATTTCAAGTTTTGATTTATTTTCGCTCATTCTGATATTTCCTAAAGTATCCCTATTGTATCGAAGTTTGTTGAGATAGCGATCTAAGCATGAATCTTTTTCCCATTCCGTATTCAATATTACTCTAAGAGGTCTGTCTGACCCGTCTGTACGTTGGGATCCCAATCTCATCAGGTGCTTTGGTTTTTCGACTGATGCTCCCAGAGTAATAGTGAGAAATCGTTCGACAGCATCACTATCTGTTTTTAATCTAACTTTCCAGTCCGGGTCATTGCATTCGGGGACGTTGTACAGGATCAGGTGGGTACGTCTCTGTCTTGACTCCAGGATACTATCGGTTATATCACGAATATCGCTTTCTATATTTTGTGTTACTTTCTCTTCAATTTCCTGTATCCTCTTGGTCTCAGACTTTTCAAGGTTTGTGCTCATCGTTTCAACCTTTGTGTTGAGCTTACTGAATTCAGTTAGAAGTTGCTTGAAGTCGTCCTTGTCTACTTTTTGATCGGCAACCTCTTTGATTCCAGCTTTGAAAATATCTTTCATGCAAGCTAAGTCCTCCGGTGAGAAACTATGAGTACCGGTAATTTCAGGACTAAACTCATTTCTTGTTCTGCTTAGGTTAGGAAGATCCTCCTTGCATGGCTTGCAGATGAAGAACATCAAATTTTTCAGGTCAATATCTTCGTACATCGTTCTGACGCAGGTTTCGCACCAGTTGCCTTGACATATCGAACAACTGATATTGCGTCCACTGTCCCCACAAGATAGACATATATTCATCTTCCTTTTTTTACTAGCTTGCTGGATGGGTTTGTCTCCTTTATGGGGCCCGATCTCAATATCCATACTATTTTCTGGCATGTTTGAAGTGTTTTTGGATATTCTTATCTTAGGTATCGGGGAGAACCCTATCGGTGTATCCGATTCAGCTGCCAGATATGTTGGTCTACTGAAACTAGCTGATGTAGATGATATCCCTTGCTGCGGTCTGATGAACTGTCTAGTACGTGAGGAACCGGAGAGGTGATATTTGACTCTCTGTTGATTCTTCAATTTTGGCGTGGTCAAGTGTTCGGGATCAGAGCTATCGTCCCCCTCGGATCTCCAGTCATCCTGCCACTCTTCATTTCTGTTGTTATCATCGGGCCAGTCATCGTGAGTCGGATTTAGTAGTGTATTAGTAACAACGGTACTGGGGGATGTGTTGTTAGTAGTGGTGTTAGTAGGTGAACAATAGTAAACATTCGATGTACCTGCCGCGTCCTGATGATTTGATAGCTCCAGTGCCAGCGATGTCCTACGTGAATTTTTAGAGTTTTCCTGGTTTTCGCGAATCGACGCTGGCACCACCTGGTTGCTACTTGAAACATCCAAAATGTTTATTTCGTCAATACTGTTCGTTTCGTTAGCTTCATTATTACGTATTGAATACTTATTCCCTTCGTTTAATCCCGAAGCCATCATAGTTGGTTTCAAACAGCTAACTTGTCAGTTAATAATAAAATGAAGTTGTCCTATTTCCTCTGCGTATGGATTTCTGTGAGCGCTGGTTTGTTTACTTCCGGTGTAAACACACGTGTTGCCAAGTGTCAAAATCAACGTCTCTAACCGACTTAAAACTACTGCAAATGCAACCAATTTACGTTGTCGCAGCGCTTCAGCAATTTCTGATGGTTCCTTGGGCCGAATCTGATAATATGTAGTGAATACACAGTCCGTTAGCTAGTTTTAGGTCCAAAAATCCGAAATTGATCGGAGCTGTTAGCAGACAGCCTTTCCCCTTCGCGCATGCGCACTACTTCCGGGTAACCAATCTACTCGACTCCGCAGACAATAAACGACCCGAGTAACCCCCAATTAGACTATAACTATAAATTATGTTATGTTAAACCGCATTGGTGTGACTTGACACGTCAAATGCGTATCCCGTATTGATATATTTCTATTATCCACTTTTCAAACTATGAATAGCACGCCTGCTCAGAAAACCTGTTATCGCTGCTTTGCAGCTATATTTATTATTTTTTTCCCCCTTTTCCACATAGTTTTTGTTAAAAGCGTAAAGGCTTCCTTACCTTACCGCAGTCGCCGATACAATCCGTATGATATCCTTCAGCTCACTTCAATCTCCAGATACTGCATGGGAATTTTGATAAATCCACGTTATAAAGGCACTGTCGAGCCGTAAACATCGGAAATTTGGCTCCGTTCAATTAGTAGCCATGTTGTGTTTTCTTTCCGATTTTCTCTCTTCTTTTCGAGGAAGAGCTATCGAATAATTCCCTCTCTTCTCCACAATCAATTTCAAAGTCAATTTTATGAATTTATTGCTCAGCGGGTCCGAGTCCAATAGTTTACGAGTCCGGCGTTCGCATGTCTGACAGATTTACGGGAATTTGTTTGTTACCTCTTTAATATTTTTGATTTCTTGTTATTCCGGTTATTTCATTTAAGTATATTGCTGATCAGTTCATGTAACCAAAAGCGTCAATAAACAGATTTTTAATTGATCAAGTTTAAATCAAGGTCGTTGAGTCGCGGAGGGCTACTAGAATTTCGGTGCAGAATTACGTTCGTCTCAGAGAGAAAACAAACGACAGAAAAGTATCAGGTGATTATCGATAGCCTACTACGGTACACACAGTTGACAAACAGTGTTAGGCCTGTGCCGGTTGGTGCGTACTGGGAATAAATATACTGGTTGGTCAGTTGGTTCGGTTGTGAAGTGTGTAAGCTAAGAAAGCCTACCGGTATTTATTTGTCTATAGGCCTATTATATAGTAGCCAATACCATTTTTTAAGTACGAAGTTGTTATGCGTACGTGACTGTACGGTGATATCCACAGTTTAACCGTACGTGAGTTCCCTAAAAAACGCCGTACGTGAGTTCCCTAAAAACGCCGTATGTGAGTTCCTATAATCTGCAAACGCGCATTCGTGAAAGAATAGAGTTTGGGTTAGGTGAGGCTAGGCTATTTGTAAATCAAATTTCATCCACCCTGCAGTTACGTTCTGTGGCACCATGGGTAAATCACTGTACTACAACTGGTTTTTTTTTCGTTTGGTTTCGAATCCCAATATTGCAAGTCTGAGCGTCAACGTACTCACATACGGCTAACCTGTAGAAATCACCGTACAGTCACGTACAGGTAACAACAGCATTTTAAGTATTAAGTGAGTACGACAAGCCTACCATGCCTAAGTACTACAAACACAACTTTTTCCCTCTCGTCGGCCCTACAGTGATGTTACTATAACTGGTGCAATTATAACATGGATAGGATTTGGTCAGGACTAGCCTAAAGTCTAATTCAGTCTTTGTACTAATTCACTCGATAGGCCTATTTTTAAAACAATACAGTGAAGTATTCACACGCAGAAAGGCTAATTGATTTGAGCCATGTGATTAAATTTGGCCAGGCCTTCTCTGACCTGCTGACATTAATAGTCAAACCAAAACGTTCATGTGGTCACGGCTTGTATACCAGAAATCATTGTAGGCCTGTACATTTTGCTGTTCGTAGGTTTGGTATACCGATTTCTCCATACTTGACTGATAAGTGCTGCTGTACGCATTATACAATTGTTCCAATTGGAATAGGGCCTATTTATTGGGCTTATTATTTCCTGCTTTAGAATACTGAAATAAGCCCAACGTTCATTCAAATATCCAACATCGGTGAAAGTTTCATTACTGTATACATGTACTGTAGGTTTTCATGTTGTGTGAATATTTTGCAGTTCAAATGGGTATGATGCTGATTCCAATGTCAAACGCATAAAGTTAGATGGTCAAGGACAGTCAACACCAAAAAATCTCTCTTGGACCGATGTTGCACCATAGAAGATCTGATTCTTTCAACTCAGGGAAAGTGATTCAACACGATCGACATAACACTGGAATAGGTTTGCAGTAACTAACGGTTCATTTCATTTAGTCCTATGTACTTTTTAGCCAATTTGGATTTGATTGTAATTGAAACTCTGGAACTGTTAACAAAAGACAAGTTGAAAAAACACAAGTTATGCTTGATTCTCATGTTCAAATTTAATTCAAATTCAAATTTATTTTATTACATCATATTTACAAAGCATATCATTGGTTCATACAGTAATAAAAATTAGGACAGAACAAATATTATTACAGAATTTCCAAAAAGGCAATGAATGTCTATAACTAAATGAACATTATTTTTCTAATAACTCGGATCAAGAGTGACTCTCCCATTTATTAGGAAACACACGCAACTAGTGGAATAGGTTTGATTTACACACATGTTGCAGGTATCAATTGTTTATCACTATAGAATTTGTAATCCATAAAAGCCAAAATCAACATCAGCCGGAAACCCAGACCAGATCAATTCATAATTTATTGAATCTACACTACAATATATGTATTTATTCAAATATTTCAATAAAAACATTAACTTCTTAAATCTATTCTAAATCATAGTACATTCTTATCTGTAAATTCACTCAATCTATCGACTCAGCAGGTGCTTAAGATGAGTTCTTAATAGGACAGATCCATTTTTAAGCATGGTGATAATACAGTATCAAGATGTTTGAATGCCAAAATAAATGCCTGGTCAAATAAATTAATATTTGTGATTGTACGTCCGCGTATGTTCGGTTTCAAAGCTGAATCATATTTTACATTTACACAGCATATTAGGTTCGAATCTGTCAATGCATTTTATTCTATGTATCGATATTTCAATTTACTACAATTCCCATCATTCTGAATGGCTTTGCAGAAAACCCATCATCGCTGCTTGGCAGCTATATTATTCAATGTAATATTTCATTTTTATCACAGAGATGACGCTCTGGACGAAGTTATAATTTTAGAATAATTCTCGAAATCTACGCTATTACACAAATTTCCCGTGCACAACGTAGATGATTTTTGCGAAATTGTTTCCATGTTAAAAAGGTGATAAATTTGTTTTTTTTGCCCAAAAATTTTGCAAAAAAATTTCTACTTACCTACCGACTCATCCTGAAAATTGTGAAACATATTTTTTTGAAAATATAAAATAGTTTCCCTGCCGCGCCTACCTATACCCTACAAACTTTTGGACGTGGACCGTAACCAAATGTACATCTTTGGTCTTATTTTGACTACAAAATAATTCTTTAAGAAAGATAAAATACATTATAAACTTGTGGAACTTTGAAGCCACGAATTAAAAAGATTTTTCAAGCAATGCCCTTATTCCGAAAAAGCTCTAGCTTTCAAGGTAAACCACACTTTGCCCATGGGCAATTTATTTCGAGTTGGCACTATTTTAACCTGTTCAGGAGTTGAACCACAATATGCGCGACCCCTTATACAACGAGCAATCCAATTGGTGCCGCAACTTTTCATGCGGCAAAGTGCCCATGTACCTTTGCACCCAGTCTAGTGTGGCAGTGTTTCAAACCTTGGCTGAGTCTAGCGATGCCATCAGGTTCGAATCAATGCTAGGGGAGGATGCAAGAATAATTCAAGCGCCTTAAAATAGACCCTCTAGAAGCGAACTTTCTGGTAGCTCTTGGTGGCACAAATTGTAACCAGTGGATATAAACAACTGATATTTTGTAATTAGGAGGGAAATATGTGTTGGAATTGATGTAGCAAGTTTCGTCCATCAGCTCTAAGCCACTTGGAAGTGCTGGGAAAAAATGTGCAAAATTTCAATGAATTTTTCACCATTCTAATCGATGCTTGACCCTTGTTTCATGACATAACAGGGAAAGCCCTTAGGAAGG
Organism: Tubulanus polymorphus; assembly: GCF_964204645.1. Classification (NCBI taxonomy): domain Eukaryota; kingdom Metazoa; phylum Nemertea; class Palaeonemertea; order Tubulaniformes; family Tubulanidae; genus Tubulanus; species Tubulanus polymorphus. Next base: position 13,254,614 of record NC_134031.1, on the reverse strand, counting down.
GCATCACTTGGAAATCCCTCTAGAAGGGTTTTCCCAGTGACATTATCAAGAACTGTTCTATCATGTACTTGTGATTCATTACCATGTAAAAATGATGCTTGAGGAAAAAAACAGGGGGGGGGGGCATGCCACTTAGCCACTCTGGAAACGACCCTGATGTGCTACAGAATATGGCATACACATGCCCTTCTGAAAATGTTCATCTGATTTGTCGATTCAAATGGAGTAAGCGTTTTACGAGTAAGAGTTCTCTTAGACTCAAAGCGTAAAGAAACGTAGGTTCAACAGGCCCGTATTTAGCAGGGGTGCAATTTGGAAAGGTGCCCCTTTTCCAAATATTATTGGGATATCAAAATTATGATGAATTACCACTTAAAGCCATAGTTGTATAAATTATCATTTGGAAATAATTGTTGCTTTTGTGTATTAAGCTAAACATTAACTGCAAAGAGTTCTATTAATACACTCGAGGTCAGTATACACAAAATTGGCGGGCTAATTAAGCAATTGCAAGAATCAGAATGTGTAGCCATGATTTATTAGTTGAAACTAGAATATGGCAAAGGCCACCACTTGAGAGAGATGACAGAAATGGAGGTTTTGTGACCACAACGACTTGGAAGACAAGTACCATTTAGCAATTAAATGTCCCCGTTTTGACGATATCAGAAAGCAGTATATCAAATCTTACTTCATACGCCATCCATCAGTTTTTAAATATATACAACCCCTCAATACTAACAATTAGTCTGAAATTTTCAAATTTGGTAAATTTTGTTTTTTTTTTAGTTTTAAGGACCTCACATTACTACAATAGACGGAGCTGACGGGTTGTGTCAGCTATAGCATATCAGGAAATTACGTTTTTTGCTCTGGAATTAAGGGCCATTGCAGGCCTATTCCAAATATTATGTAATTGTAATTGTGAATTATAATAAAGTACTCTTATACATAGTGCAAAGCTCCTTATAAAAGTTCAAATGTGCTTCTCTAGAAACTATGTGTAGTTGGCACGGAATAGAACTGTTTTGAGTGTCTGCTTGAATGAATCACAAGACAAAGACATGGAGTCTGGTATGTCCGCAAGAAGGTTATTCCACAGTCTGGGAGAGCTTATAGAACTATCCTATTCAATTGCCCTTTTCAGGTTCTCTGCCCCCCCCCCCTCCTGAATTGCAAATGCTAGGTACGGCCCTGTTAAACAGATCCAGGTTGAATATGTATTCGTCTCTGCCGATAAAGAAAATCCTGTTTGTAGTTAGAAAAGTCATTTATTTCTTAATTTCAATTTTGTTTAAAATCCCACTTAATATCTTCATTTTTCAGAAAAAAGCCAGTAAAAAATACTTTGATGACCTCTTGGCTGAAGAATGCACAGAAGCATAAAACTGATGAACCCGACCCTTCAGAACCAGAAGTGAAAAAACCAAAGCCATAGTTGTATACATTATCATTTACATTATTACCAATGGGAATAATTGTTGCTTTTGTGTATTAAGCCAAACATTAACTCCAAAGAGTTATCTTAATACCCTCACTTGCATGGCAGAATTCACGAAAATGATACGACATTCATTATATTCTTTTTCAATATATTGATGTGATAAATCAGGGTCTTCGGTAGGAACACTTTTGCAGGTGGAAGCTAAAAGAAAAGGTAGGGTATTCCTTGTATCAAGCCGCCACGTTCCTTTTTGAGGTCTTAGGTTGGGACCTAATACCGATACAGTGGCGGATCCTCGCGGTGCTGGTGCTCACCCCCTAAAAGTCACAGATGAAAAATCTGGATCAACTTTTCCACTCGAAATGTTTAAAAAATGAGAAGACTAGAGTGTATCGAAGAGCCCCGGGTTGTTTATGCATTAGCGTATGCATTGCACACATGAAAATACTTGATACCTACCAATTGTGTAACCTTTCGACCCCGACAGTTTTAGTACAAGAAGTATTAGTTTACACGGATTTGTTAATACATGTATAATATCTTATAAAATGTCAGATACAGTTTGCATTTGGCGCACGATCTTCACAAGATGATCACCACAAAATAATCGAATATGTGAGTTATCATCCGATTGGATTATCTGCGAACCTCATCAATTTGGGGACAATGAAAACTGTTAGTTATTTTTCTGAAAATTTCGAACCCATTAAAGCTTACAAATTTCAAATAACGATGTCAGAAGCAGTCTCACTCTTTTCAACTGCAATGTTTTGAAAAATATACGTAGTGGACAATTCGCCATAAAACAATGGGGCCTACTGTGTATATGTATTGAGCTTTGTTGGGAGAATATATTTATTTTTTCTTCCGGCTTCAATAGTGGTATTAAGTGTCATAAAATGCTCGGATATCGACTTGCAGACAGTTTAAAAAGTTGGCATACGACTTGGAAAATGCTTCAAACATTCCAAATTTTCCTGGGGGAGGGCCCCCAAACCCCCCTTTCATGGCTTCACGGATACGGCGCTCGCGGTATTTGGTGAAGATTTGTCAATGGATATCATAATTCCATTCGTGCTCACCCCCAGACGATGACCCTGGATCCGCCCCTGCAATATCTTAGGCCCACTCTTAGTAAATTGAAGTGCAAATAATGAATTAGACTAAAAAAGATTATCTGAAGTAATCTTTGTAAATATATGAATGCCTTTTTGCAATGTATCAAATGTTTTAAGAAAGGTTAAGCAAATCTCTTCACCATGCGTAAAACTTCGGTATACGGTAAAAATGTCCCTGATTTCACATCATATTAACGCCAGAGAACAAACTTGGTGATACATTTTGATAACAATTTTAACATTTGATGACAAATTTGACGTATTAATTCAAGTATCTGTGCATTTACTCTATAACTTTCATAATTTTCTCCATTAATGGTATGTAATTTAGAAACTGCTCATTCAATCTCCTTAAATTTGACGTAACATGTAATGAGTCCACATGTTCTCAATAGCCAAAATTAATGAATGCCAAATTCTAGGGCTATGATTCTCATGGTCACTCGGTGAATTCTTTTTTTGTGGTAAGTGCAATTTACACAATTATCAAATTTTGTTCTCTGGTGTTATTTTGATGTGAAATTTACGATATTAGTAATGATAGACTGTTACATTTTTTCTACCTTATGTGACGTTATTTCCCGGGACATTTTTACCTACATTCTAAAACTCCATGTGGGCCCTAATCTGTATGCGTTTAAAGCAATTGTTTGTAGAATAAAATCGCTTGTACTGGTTATTAGACATGTTGTGTTTTTGTCATTTTGTTGTTCCGTTCATCAGATTCTATCCCAACAAACAGAACTATAAATCCTGTGGCACTATCGTCATCTGGTGGTATGAATGTGAAACTCTTGAGTGATATTGATTAAATCCTGATAATATGACATAGCTGATGTATTATTATTATTATACGTACGTGGCTGGGACCGGTTCGTTTGCCTGTAGACACAATACTATTAATCGTCATCATGGAGTTTTACATTGTGGCTGTGTTCATGCTTATCCTCATTGTGTGGACTAAATATTGTTTACCAGAAATAATTGGTGACAATGAAAATTCGGCGATGGACGACGATTTTGATTTCGAAGGACTGCCAGGAGCGACATATGAGTTTAAGATGAACGTTGGCGCCGGAGGGCGCGAATGTTTCTTTCAAAATATGAAGTCCGGAGCTGAGCTTCATGTTTCATTTGAAGTGAGTAGTTTACGAGAGTGTACATACGTACATTTTATATAATATTATCAATAATACGCACATATATAGGTTGTATGAAAATATTGGAGGTAGCAGTGTTTATTTTAGGACCTTTGTTTTATGGTACATCTCAAAAACGATCATAAGGTCCTTATGTATCATTAGACGAAGAACCATTCATTTCATATTCCTCGCTCTAGGAATAGAACTAAATTGAATGAAATTTACACCTCCCATATAATCGCCCCATGGATAGATTTATTGAATGAATCATTGAAAAATAGTCAATGAATAGCAGTGTTAGAAGTGATTTATCATCGATGTTCCACAGCATATTAAAATCGATTATAAATCGCGTTGAATAGACCAGGACTGGTAAGTTCCAGATGTGAATCATGGGCATATCTGTGATGTATGCATGACGGGATATCTTCAAATCTGTGGTGATACACTTGACGGCAGATGGTTTTCTTGTGGAAAATAATTTAAGACGTCGAAAAAATATATAGATAAATATATATATATATATATATATATATATATATATATATATATATATATATATGTATATATGTATATATATATATAAGCTTATATATATATATATATATATATATATATATATATATATATATATATATATATATATATATATATATATATATATATATATATTTATCTATATATATTTATCTATATACATACATACATACATACATACATACATACATACATACATACATACATACATACATACATACATACATACATACATACATACATACATACATACATACATACATACATACATACATACATACATACATACATACATACATACATACATACATACATACATACATACATACATACATACATACATACATACATACATACATACATACATACATACATACATACATACATACATACATACATACATACATACATACATACATACATACATACATACATACATACATACATACATACATACATACATACATACATACATACATACATACATACATACATACATATATATATGATGAGAGATTTGCATACATTTCCATACAAATAACAATGTACGCTTAAAAATTCAGTTATAGATAACGATATCAAACCATGCAAATAGAATACATGTATTTGTTATCAAATCTTTACAATATATTTATTGGTTTTATGCTAAATGTACTATGTGAATAGCTGCAAATGTTGACATCTGCGCAACACATGCGTTTACTTTCATGATTTCGTTTGAGTACACCGAGGCTTCATTGACATCTATACGTAATCTATTCAGGCGAAACTAATTAATGTTTTCCACACAATCCAACGTGGCATGCAGCTTACTGAATGGGTTCGAACCACGGCTTGGCGACCAGATCCGGCCATATACCGATCACTCAAATCACACCGCGCATCACTGGAGATGGGCGACTGGAATAACAATTCGTAATCATCTCATTTTTATAAGTTGCATTAAGATACGCATCGTCCAATGATTACGCAAGGGCGCTGTACGCAAGGGCGGATTTAAGGAGGTCCGAAAAAGTCTGCAAATTTGTATACAAATCCGAAAAATAAATAAAAAATGGGCCCAGAACAGAAAAGTCCCCTTTTATACGAAATTGTCCGTGGGTGGGCCACCAAGATTACATGTTTGCATCCCTCGCGTTGCATGCCCTTCTTAAATGTTCAGGTCCACCCCTTCGAATCCTGGATCCGCCCTTGGAAGGTGTATCAATATGGTTTCATCTTCCAAAACGGCCCAGCCTCAGTGTTAACCTGATGCTAACAAATGATTTTGAACCATACTTCGTCAAATCAGTAAATATCTGAACCAATTCTGCGAAGATTACTTCCGTTATTTAATCTTAGACCGTGCTAAGTTCACGCGCAAATTACTAAGCGGTATACAGCTCCACACTTATCAACAAGAAAATTAACTTTAATAAATTATTTGACGCCTGCGAAAAAATGTAGAATTTCAGGGATAAGCTAATGTGGAATTGCAAAATTGAAATCGAAGTTTTAAGAAATTTGGGGAATTATGAGATTTGGCGATTGGGTAGATGATACAGTCTTCGACTGGTCTAATTTAAAAAAAATTGTCAACTTGTGACCGACTTCGATTCACTTTTGCCTCTAAGCTGGTCTGCAACGTCATTGCCTCCATGGTTGAAGAAAGAGCTCTTCTGGTGTCTCATCATGACTTTGAGCATATCGTGTAGCCAGCCGGCCTGGTCCCGGGGCCCGGTTTGGCTGTCACTCGATATCCTAGACTCGAATCTGGGTGGAAGTAGACATTGTCATTTAAATAACTTATTCATGTTATTCTGTATGAATTACCCGTGTGACTTGTATTTTGTATTTTCTTATTTTGAAATTTGTAACTTTATTGAATTTGGGAATATTATCCCGGAATTTCAATGTAATAAGGATCAATAAAGTATTGAATTGAATTGATATCCTTATACACATGCCATCAGTGGACGCGGAGCCGTATATGACAGCTATGCTATTATAAATTGCTAATCTCATGAAACCTGCATACCCCTAATATCGAACATATTTTCTAGAACATTTGAATATTGAAATTATATGTTTACACGTTTTTGAATAGACCGCTTGTAGCAGCCGCCGATGAAATTCACACCGGCCCTACACAGATCGTAGATAGCTTCGTCATTCCACTAGCATCCCCATGTCAGGGTCTGACTTTTATATCAGACTTCCAAATCGTGTATACATCCGCCATTTAACCGAATAATCCGATTTACTTATCATTTCTATTCATGCCTGCCGCTCCTGATATAATCATACTTCCTTTACTATAACAATACGTCTTCTCAAAATATTCAACGCAATATAACATTTCGACGTTCAAATAGAGGTCATTATATAATCACAGGGAGCCATTCTATATCTTTATCAATAATATTTTGCCAAAGAGCTTGTATGTGTACACATAAACCTGTGACGTTTTGCACATCGATCTACGGTTGTCGTTTGTAAAATGACGCTGAATGGTTAACATTGTTTAGGTTTCATAATGGTAACGTTTTATAAGGCGTCAAAAAAAAGAGAATTGCTAAAAAGAAAATCAAATATACACTGCAGGATTGGATACAGGAACTGATAGGACCAAACACCAAAAATGATTGTAAAAGATACCTTTTGCCAATAATTTGCCACTTTTTAAGTGACTTATAAGCCAGGCTGTGGAATTTTTTTGTCAAAAGGGGGCCGGGCCTTCTGGGTTCCCCTAATCTGCCCCTGCCATGGATATCACGCTGGGTGTCATATGGTATATAAGCTACGACCGCCTTTATCCACGCTCATATGAAAACTAATTTAGTCACTCAACTTCAAGATTTATTCTCTTAAGTTATTGTTGAAATACACCAAAAATTAAAACTACTAAATGTTGATTGGCTAGATGTAGAGAAATAGAACATAATAGCTCTACTCCTCTCCGCGATCAGCAAAGTTTTCGTTCACACTCGATACCTCGTCGTAAAATCGTGTCTGTATGTGAATGGATGGATGGGGCGCCTCTGACGCCTGAAATATATATTCCATTTTGTGGTGCTTTAGGTGTTACGAGGAGCTGATAGAAACATCGATTTAGTGGTCCATAAACCGAATGGAGAGGTACTAGCGTCAGAATTATGGAAAAGTGACGGTTCGATAGAGAAGGATATTGTAGACACTGGTAATCTATTTTTCCAAACATCCACCTAAATGTACTCATTCGTGAAGCTGTGAAGCAGCATTGGCTACAGTATTAGCCAAAGTGAATGTTTCGAGTGAATAAGCGCTATTTGAAATAACACTTTTATCTTTATAAAGATAACGTATACGTATACGTATCTTAAGTAATGCCTTTGTTATCCATTGTTTTATTCAGGGCCGTACGAAATTTGTATTGATAATTCCTTCAGTAGATTTTCATCTAAGTTAGTATACTTATACATAGTTTCGTACCACATGGCTGATTGGGAAGCTTATTCAGACGACATCAACAAACTAGAATTAACCGTAGGTAACTTCTCGGTAAGTTCACAATAATCCGATTTGAATTATTCCGATTATAAAAATGTGAATCGACACGGGCGGATCTGTGGTCTGATTCAGGGAGGGGTACGTGTACACGCACATACAAACATTATGAACTTTTTGTGTATCTAATATTTTTCATTTTCCCGTGAGATTTTGGGAGGCTGCGCACCCCTGCACCCCCCCCCCCCATTGGATCCGCCCCTGGTTGAGCATTTAAATTCTTTCGATGGAATGAATTTATCCGTTGTCACATGTAATTTCTCTTCAATTTCTTTTAAAGAATTCAATATCAAAAGTAGCCAAGGCGATATCGGATACATTACGTTTCCAGGCAGCAAGTAGACGAGAAGTTATACGAGACTGGTATCTAATTCATAACAATAATCGTTACATTAATTACTGGTCCATATTCCAAATTCTTATTATAATTTGCACGTCTGGTACCCAAGTTTACTTTTTGCGTAAAATGTTTCATACAAAAAATGTCACACCAACTTCAAAACCTAGGGCTTAATAACAAAACTGAACGCTTCGTACGTTAAGCCATTAAACAGTTTAAAAAAACGCGATTTTCCACTCGTGTTGATTGCCCGAAGGTTTTAAAATACCTTGTTTCCTGTGAAATAGAAAAATGCGTGGTGCCTTGGTGACAATTTTGATGGATTGGCAGAAAAGCACTGAAAATAAGAAATAATAAAGCCCTAGCTAGAAGCCAAGTCGTCTTCGTTATCCAGGCTCTTCCAATTATTTACTTAATTATTTTTCAAACCAAATGTGCGTTTATATTTTAAGCCTATATATAAAATATTATATTTGGAGGAATTTTGGAAAACTGAAATATATAAATCTGATTTGTAAATCTTTAGTATCTCTTTTACTGCTCTGCGTCATGTTGCACAACTTGTGCTTGGTTCTGGCTGGTTAGGTATTGGTATAGTAGAATTTCTAAATTCTTCAAATAGCAAGTTACAGATATTCAACCTATGGTAGTGTGACCTCTATAGAAAATGTAACACATTCGAAAATTAATTTTTTTAATTTATGCTAATTAGGTGAATTTTTATGCGCAATTAGAGGGATTTACGAAAAACACTCTAAAATATAAACCAATTGATATATTGATATAATTCTTTCAGCATTTGGTTCATAACTAACATGGCTAGTGCTTGTGCCTCTATCTAGTGTTTACACAAGTTATATTTTTCAAAAAATGATTTCAAAGTTGAAACTACACAAATTTTCAGAAATTTTCTACCTAATTATATATTCATAGAGGTACCTAGCCTACCATAACGTAGATATTAACTTTTCCAAGGCACATGCACTAGTTTTATGTATAGATAACAAGTATTTCAAATTTCAAGGCTCTATCTCAAATACTTTTTTCAAAATCATGTTTTCGGTAATGTGCGTCAGGCTTAAATGATGATTGCGAGAAAACACCAATTTTTTTAAATTTCTCAAGGAATTTGACTTAATTTATTTAAAATGCAACACTTTAGTAGGTTTACACCTATCAAATTGTTCATTTGAATGCTGTTTACCCTGCAGGTAGCTCCTGTGCCACCATATTGTGCAGAAGTTGCCAAAATTTTCATCGTGATCCTGAATTTATTGCATTCACCCTTGGTGGCTGGCTATTTTTAGCAGGGGGGGGGGGGGCTGATTGGATTACATGTAAACTTTTTTTCTTTTTCTTTGAATGTTTCTAACTTATCTCATTGATAGATAACAGTTTAAAGTTAATAATTTTACCACTTAAAAGCCCAATGAAGCATGTATTCACGAGACTAAAGTAAAATACATGTATGCTATGAAATTCTGTAAATTCAAAATTCTGGAAAATTTCATGATTTGAGCTCAGACCACTATTCCAAAATCTTCTATATCCTATAGTAAAAACAAGAAATTCGAGAGTTTAGTTCATATATAAGCGCGTAAATTCAGGGGAAATCCTGCTTATGGCTCATAGGCCAGCATTTTAGCTACGCATTGTGAAGTGGTTTTCGCCCCACATACCCAACATAACTTTTGAAATAATCAAACCTTTACAAAGGAGGGGTATCCCAGTACAGGTATGCCAGTACATCCGAGCCCAATATCTAAGGGAATCCCCCACCGTGTTTGGTTTCCTTACTCCAAGCAAAAAAAGTCCAGGGAATCCCTTATTTCATCATCAATCTGTCTCTCAGGATCAATGGATTTCATACATGTAACCGAAATTCGTTACCTATCCCATTTGCTGAAATTATGGCAACATTTATGGGGGACCTCTTCTTCACTCTAGGTACTATTTTTGGGGTCCGGCACTACGCATCTTCGAGCTACTAACCTGATTGTGGTCTGATGCCATTTTCATTTCTTTCAAAAAATGACACCCAACGACCTTCAGATCAATGTTTTGGGCTATAAAGTCTATTGTGAATATATTGTAGATGGCAGCACTGCACGGGTATAAATAGTATCGGTTTAACACCTCTGAAAGTAACTTAGAACACGTTGCTAAGGGCTGTTGCTAAGGGCTTGGAGGAGTCTTGTTTGACCCCCCAAAACATGCCTTTCCCGTTATCTGACCACTCCAAAAATTTCGGAGGTCATTCTACCCATCTATAGTGTTCAATAACAGTACTTTTTAAAAAACTGAGAAATTTAAGATTTTCCTTGAAATTCTAGTATACCAATACCTTTTTAAAGAAATGTCTGCGTTGCGCAAAATAACCCCGGCAATGCTGTGCAGTTTGAAAAAGGCCAGAATACATTTGTAGACGCCGCCAAAATCCAGGAAGAAAGCCACTAAATATTTGGATGGATATATGAAAGCTGTGGGTACTGGAGTGGGTAATGGGTAGTGTAGTGTGATCTGTGTGCATTTGTGGCCAGCACACAGATCACATTGTTCATTGGGGTTTAGTCCAGGACTCGCGAGATTTTCAACAACACGGAAGTAACGTGTAATAAATGATGACTTGAATTGCATGACTACCTACCACCCCTCATTATTGTTGGAAAACTAAACGTTCCGCACTGACTAAAAATTAGTAATAATAATTAATAACATTTTAGAAATGGCCAGAATTTTAACTTAGGTTCTATCTCATTTTTATTTTACAATTGCGATTGATAAAATTTTTTTTTTAAGGCCGTTAAGGTTTCATGTTTCGTCTGCAATTCACTGCAAATAGTTACGCAACTACGCACATTTCAGTGTTTTTGGCAGCTGTACACTCAATCGGCACCGTTCGTGACTAGCTTCACTGCGGAATTATCATTAATTAACATCGCCATATCACATCATCAACTTATATTGTGCCTTAAAACCCTAACAGCCAAAATAATTGAAATGCACACACGATTTCTATCATTGAAAATTGAGAGAGTGGCCGTGTTTGTGTTCTGCTGCTTCGCGTAAATCCCGCGCGGTGGCGCAACCGTTATATATATATATATATATATATATATATATATATATATATATATATATATATATATATATATATATATATATATATATATATATATATATATATATATATATATATATAGTAGTAGGGTTCAGTTATCAGCGGTTAAACAATATCAACAAGTAGTGCATGGGAGCTGGTGTTCATGGCCAGTATTGCAGTATCTGACAACCTTCGTGGATATGTACATACATGAACATAAATAGGAATTATATAAATAAACAAGTGTGGAAGTGACGTATGTATCTACATAGGTAAACTAAATATGGTGCGGCCATGGACTCCGTTGAGTGCAAAAGTATATTTTTAGAAAATTGTGACGTGTGCAGACACGTCATCGCCCATGACCGTCATCGCCGTATGTGGAAGAGGACCTGCACACGTTACACAAGAGAAATTAATATAAATAGGGAGGTTTTTGTAAGCACGATATAGTAGAGCTCCGGGGAATGATCTGTATACATCATTGAGAGAGAGAGAGCTCCGGGGAATGATCTGTATACATCTAGAGAGAGCGAGAGAGAGAGCTCCGGGGAATGATCTGTATACATATAGGAAAAGCTCCGGGGAATGATCTGTATACATCTAGTAAGAAGAAATAAACGAAAGATGACTTTAGAAATTGTTAAGTTTTTCTGGGAGCCGTGTAAGAAGTCAAGACCAAGGACGGAGATCTGATCTGAGAGAGTGTCCTCGCAACATCGTCGAGAGGAATTATCACCACGACGCTACTGGGACAACCCAACCCGGATTCACAGCACTGGAAGATACACGGACCATAACATAGGTGGAGGAGAAACCACACCCACAACACTATCACCAAGTGGACTTCGGGACGCCATAACTACACAACACATCGCTAGTTTTGTTCGTCGCAGAATCAACCAGAATTCGGGGATCATCTGCAGATCATTCAAAATTACAGTTAACATATCGTCAACATGTGACTCATTCGTGAATGACTGAGAATCCGGCCGTTATTGTCCAGCGTTTGGACATTTTCAAGCGGCGAAACTCAAACTTTCATGTTTTCGCGGCAGAAGGAGTTTTGATGAGCTTTCAGCATCTACGTTTTCTGCAAATTTGGAGGGCCAAATTTAATTGAACAAGGGGGCATCTGTCACCCTGATATAAGTTGCATATTCTATAATCATATATATCTACAATTTCATATCGAATGGTTCATAATATTTCATATCTCTTACTATATGAAATGCTTAAAAATGATAATAATAGTATTAATAATGTAATAACTCAATATGTATTCAAAGTAATTAGCTCTTGTCAGTGCTCCTCATTAATTAATTTACGTCTCTCAAACAAGTCACTAGCTGTTAGTTTGTAAATCCTGATGTCTACAACTTGTCTCACACCTAGTTCTCACATTATACTCATGATTCTGTATGATAATCATTCTCATTCTGGGATGCAATAAAGATAGTACATATAAGGTTTAACTGCCTTGTTGTTCCGGATGGGTGGAATCCTGTACCGCTGGTGAAAATGCTAGTTTCCCAGCCAGCCTGCAGATACAACAACCAGTCGGTTACAAAAGGCAGATACAATTCTAGCACATGAAAGGAATGATTACAATATCTTAACTAGGAATGATTACAATATCTCAACTTACCAAACTCCGTTAACAGATCCTCCGCGAAACTAATAAGATGTCCTCAGTCATAAAATGCAACGCAAGCAGCAGAAATTCATTATGTGTATCTTGTATCTATTTCCGTAACTCGCTCGATGTCCTAAACTAAATCCTACTATTGGTTAATTCTTTTTAAAATGTATTTCTATTGGATAGGTCGATGTGCTCCTCTTGTGAACATCATATAGGAGAACGATAACCACACTCACGTGGTGAACGGATAATAAGATAAAAACCCACTATCTACAGATTAAAAGAATTTAGAAAAAAGAATTTATTCATTCAATCATAAAAACATAGAACAGGACGTTTCGATCTCACCCTAGAGATCATCGTCAGGTGTGAGATATAGACTAAAACCATTCATTTCATTTTTATTGTTCCACAAAAACATGTTTTGCACAGAACATTCATACATTTCATTTTAACAGTGGATGGCATTGTACAGCGAAGCAAATCGTTGACAAGTTTACGTAAAGAGACACATATACATGTACGCTGGATAAATATTACGGGGCCTCGTTTACGCACCCCCAACTAATTTACTAAAGTTACTTAGTTTTACCGCCAGCTTGTGCGTATTGAAAAGTTCCCCCAGGTTTTCTATTGTTGGTACCCCCCAATAGTAACGCGAGAAAAGGCGCGCTCTTTCATTCGCATATACAGGGCATTCTAAAATGGCATGTCTTTCATCCCCCAGGGTTTGGGTGTTACACTTCATACATAGTCTATCTTCTCGAGCAATACGATGACGGCGCCCTATCTCAATCGGTAAGCTATGGTTGCTGCAACGGAAACGACATAAAGTAATTCTATGGTTAGCCTGTAAATTTAATAAATACCATTCCGGTTCAAAGTTTGTTTTAATGCGGCAGTATGTGACAGCTTTAGGGGAGTTGGCGCAGTCTGCGCGCCATTTTTGTATATATTGGTCAGTTAATCTATGCTTGACAGAGTGATAGATAAAGTCTATATTAACGAAGGGTTGAGCTTGTTGGTTCTGCCAGATGTTTGCCATTCCACATTCCTCCAGGATATTTCTTATGTGGCGAAGCCATTTGGAAAGGGTTCCTTCATCCAGATATGCTCGGTAAATTGCATTGTACATTCTACTAGACAAAGTGGATCCATTCTTCATCACCAGACCTGCCCAAAATTTAACCATACGTGCCTTAATTTCTACTTCTAAAGGGGGCCTCCCTAATTCGCCGTAGACCGTCACGCTTGGGGTGCTGCGATTTAGTTTTAGAATGTATTTACAGAAAGTAAGATGTACCTTCTCGATGATTTTAATATGTTCGTTACCCCAGATTTCACAGCCATAAGTCAGAATAGGTTTAACTAACGTATCAGGGGTATATATACAGAGGAGAACAGGTTAATAGAGTAAATTGGTGAGTGAGTAAATAATTAGTGTTTGGCAAGGCATAGTGGTATACTTAGAAGAAGGGGGTTGTGCGGAGAAAAGCCATTATTCAAATTGGTACTAATATCTGAGTCACGGGTAATTAGAGCAGACTCAACTATGTGGCGTTTAGTGTAATTGCTGGATGTATAAAAAATTTCGGCTTTATCAAAATTAAAACGATGACCAGTGTTCCAAACGTGATTGGCAACGCTGCCCGAGGACGAATCCAAAAACCAACGACGGAATACGCGGACAATTTTTACTGGTAGAATATAACCGTTAACTGCAATACAAATTACAAACATTAAGGTTTACAGAATATTGTTGTAATTATCAAAAATAAATTAAATTGGACGGAAACAGAGGAAACCAGACAACTTACAATTTATTCCGCTTCTTCAAGTAACGAAACACTACAGTGACCAAAACGCCACGCAGTCACAAACCAAACTGAACAGAAATGCACGTAAATGGGAGAGAGTGCGCATGCGCAGGAGTGGTCTAGTCGTACGAGAACCAGGACGTTTAAACTACAAATAACAGACATTGAACCAACTTAATTTCTTCCAGATTTCGTGAGATTTAGTCGCTCAACTCGTGAAGATTGATATTTTTCGGAGGATATTGAGTGGATCGGTCCGTAAGATAATATTTGTTTTTCTCGTTTCCGAATATCACCTAAACTTTTGTTTACCGTTGCTAACAGTAACCAGACACTTCCGGTTTTTGCAGCGCGCGATCACTACGATTTGTGGAGAACAACTAAATTTGTCAAATATTATGATTGCGTATGAAATTAAATAAAATTGCGTACGTAAGTAAACCGTCTAACGAACTAAAATCAGACTATGTTAGTATATTTATTACTCGTTCAGGGTTTCCTATAAATCGGTAAACGGAGGCTCCCCCAGTGATCTCTAAAATAAAGAAAAAAAAGAAAAAAAACGAAAACTGCCCTGTACTGTGTAGACCAATCCAGCCACGACAGTAACACCAAACTACTGGTTTTACTTAACTCCCATTATTTGAAGAAAATAATTAATAAATAAAAATAGTTAAGGATTAAATAAGCCTAGACAGAATGAACGACAGAGTATATAGAGACAGTACTTCTTCCCTAGAGGATAGCCCTACCTATTCGTCGCTCTCATCTACTGATGAATAGTTAGTAGGTCTAAATAAGACATGTCCCCTCTGATCCTGGACATACACTTAGCAATGGGAACCAAACAAGAGACGCAGCAAACACATCGGAGACCAGCCAAGCCGTTGCTAACCTGCTCATGGACCAAACACCTCAGAGTCACATTAACAAATTACTTGGGCAGCCTATGGATAGTTCATCCCCAAACTATGGTAACGAAACATCAACTAAACCTAGCGGCAAGAAAAGAAAACGCAACAAATCGAAACCACATTCACCCACAGACCACCTTCAGCCTAACTCAAGGAGCAAGTAGCAAAAGCGGCAAAAATACCTGTTCCAAATGCCGGCGGTCAACCAAAAACACGAACATCAGGTGCTCAATCTGTCAAAACTACCTATGCGACTCTTGTAGCAACATCCCGCAAGCAGTTCTTCTTATTATGGAAGAGGTCGATATCCCAAGCTTATTAATAACCTGTGACACGTGCCGCAACTCAGTATTATCCTTTAAAGAACTCGCAGATTCCGCCCGAGACCTAAAAACATCTTCAAACTCCGGCTTCATCGAGATGAATAAAAGACTTAACTACCATCGAAGAGAACCTTAAATTTGAAATTGATAGAACTGTTACCGAAAGGATTGAACCATTTACCGAGGAGCTAGGTAATGCCACAGCGGGTATTAGCGAACTCAGAATAGAGGTCGACAACTAAAACACGATAGAGTTGGCTTAAAACCCGAACTCTTGGCAAATACAGTCGACCAAAAGATCGAAGCCTATGACCGCAAACGACGAGACGGAGAGAGAAGAAGCACTAACGTGGTAATCTACGACTTCCTCGAAAATGATCTAGATGACCCAGCCGAGGAAAAACGGCATGATATCTCTAGTTTAAACGCCCTACTTACTAACGTAGGCCTAAAGGATAAAGCTACCCTCGTTACAGCCTTTCGTATGGCAGAAAAAAAACCTAACTTTGTGAGGCCAATAAAAGCAATATTCAACAGTATGGGAGAGCGAGATCTTTTCTTAAACACCGTTAGTGGCAAACAACTAATACACCCTGAGGATAAAAGGACGCAGGCACCAATATTAAAATTTGCCCCCGACCGCTCGACCGGAGATAGAATGCACTACAAAAAGCTGAAGGAAGAACTAGCCACTAGACAAAGAGCTGGAGAGACAGATCTAAAAATCAGTGACGATAAAATTGTGAAGAAACGGCCCTTTCGGAGGAGAGAACTGCCCACCCCACCAACAAAAATTTTGAAAATATGGTACCATTTAAAGGCTTTTAGAGGGCTTCTAGAGGCTAGCAGAGCAATCCAGAATAAACGAATTCGAGACAAGATTTCAACAGATGCGGATAAAAAATGAAGCTGGCGAACCCATGAAAGAATGGTTGTCGCCAACTTCGCCTAGTGCCCCTATAATCTATAAAAGTGCCCCTTAACAATTATACAGAATATGGCTAAGTGCCCCTTCATTGTTAACGATCGGCAAAAATTGCCTCGTCTTCACATTTATCCTTATGTCGTGTGCCATCTTCCAAACCAAAAGTGCCGCTAAAATTTTAAAAATTAGGCAAAAAAGTGCCCTTTTCTTCATCATTTTCCGCGTATAGTGCCCTCTTCTAAAGTACGAGTGCCCCTTTAGCCCTCCCTGAAAAGGCAAGGACAAGGTGCCCTCATCTAAAGCATGAGTGCCCCTTGCAAAAGGAAAGTGCCCTTTTTAATTTATCATGATTAAAGGCTTTACAAATATGATTATATCTCCTCACTTTCTCGGCAGCAGTATATACCGATTAATTTTATAATTATGCCCGGATTACGGACACGGAATTAGCGGTTGCTGAAATAATGCCGTCAAAAATATTGCCGGTGAAATTTCGAAGGGCACTTAAAAATTCGAGACCGTATTGGGCAATACGGCTAATACGGTCTGGATCCGCCCCTGATCATGATAACTGAAGTGAAACCAAAGAGGAAATCAAAGTTAGGAAATGTAAACCCCGACTCACTGTTGTGACCTGGATACCAAGCTCCTGTACATAATCTAAATGAGATCGGGCGCGGTATTTGTATATACGTTGGAAACAATATGATAATAAATGAAATAACCTCAAAAATAAGTGCCTCCGAAAATAAGTGGATTAGGGTTCTCAAAGAGGATGGACATTCCCTTCTTACCGGTACTATATACAGGAGCCAAAACTCTACTGTTGAAAACAATATGAAGTTAAATCACATGATTAGAAGCATGTCAGACGAACTGAGGGGTTGCGACGACCTATTGATCACTGGGGATTTCAACTTCCCTGAAATAAACTGGGAGACTGAAGCATCAACAGCCAATAGAAACCATGAATCAAGCCTATTCATTGAAACGGTAAATGACTGCTATCTTCGCCAATTCGTAGACGAGCCAACTAGGTACAGGTCTATTCAACAGCCGAGTCTTTTAGATCTAATTCTATCAAACCGTGAAGACGCCATTGATCAAGTAACTTATGACCACCCCATAGGAAAAAGCGATCACATAGTTATCACCTTCAACTACAGCGCTAAATATAGAGAACCCCCAGTGTCATGCACAGTAATACATAAATACGACCTCGGCGACTATGAGGATAAAGGCAGAGCATTGATACGAGAGAACTGTCAAACAAAATCGAGGCGACAGACGATGTTGAAATCGCTTAGATTCTTTTCAAAACCGAACTGATTAAACTGCGCGACAAACATGTTCCAAGACGATCTCCAAAGCCTGGTCGAAAATACAGACAAAAACCATTATGGATGGACCCAACAACAATGAAAGCCATCAAAGACAAGATAGCGAGGCCACTGAATTTAATATTCCAAAAAACGCTCAATACCTCTACACTGCCGTTGGATTGGAAAATGGGGATAGTTAAGCCGATCCATAAAAAGGGCGATAAATCCAGAGCATCCAACTACAGACCAGTTAGTCTAACATGCATATGTTGCCAAATATTAGAAACACTTATTAGGGACGAAATTATGAACCACCTGACAACAGAAAACATCATCTCTTCAAATCAGCATGGCTTCCTCCCAAAGAGAAATTGCACATCAAACCTATTATGTCATAACAACTGGACTAAATTCTTAGACGACGGAGACTCCGTTGACATAATATATCTCGATTTTCAAAAAGCCTTTGACTCGGTACCACATAAACGCCTCATTGCGAAGGCACGAAACTTCGGAATAACTGATCGCCTGTTAAACTGGCTCGAAGCATTCCTGGTCGGCAGAACACAAAGAGTTGCGATCGAAAACGAGTCTTCCGCGCCAACCAGAGTCAAGAGTGGCATCCCTCAGGGATCAGTATTAGGCCCGACCCTCTTCCTCAGTAAATGACCTCACCGAGAATGTAAGCAGCTATATCGAGATGTTTGCCTACGACGGTAAGCTTTACCGCCGAATAAAAACTCCGACTGTGAGACACTACAGAGTGACTTAAATAAACTTGAATCTTGGTCTCGAATCTGGCAACTAACGTTCAATCCTGGGAAATGTAAATGTCTGAGAATCGGAAAACGCCACCCGCCGTATGAATATAAAATGACAGACGAAACAGGACAGTACGTGACACTTGAATCGAGTAGTGAAGAACGTGACTTAGGTGTCCTCATCCAAAACGACCTTAAACCCCAATCCCATATAAACAACATAACCAAATCAGCAAATAGGGTACTCTATACAATTAGACATTCCTTCAGTCATCTAGATAGATCACTATTCCTGAAACTCTACAAAGCCTTGTTTTGGAATACTCCGTTGCCGTTTGGAACCCGTCGTTACGTAAAGACATCTTGAAACTTGAATCGGTTAAACGTCGGGCAACTAAGCTTCACAAGAATATACGTTCACTTCCTTACAGGCAAAGACTCGAATATCTTAAACTCCCTAGTTTGAGCCACAGGAGAAAGCGGGGCGACAATTCAATTCAATTCAATTCAAAATATCTTGATTATTCCGTAATGCTTTAGTTACTTTTACTTTTGGTTTTGCACAATAAAGATGAGAAAAAAAAACAGTATAAAATATGAGAAATTCCTTAACAGTATTTACATTTTGTACATGATAGGAAATTATATACATATCTGGCATAGTTAAGTATTGTTTCTTTATTTACAGCGGGTTTGTTTTGCTAAGCCAAATATATTTGCCATGGTTATGAGCCATCAGGGGTGAAGACATAATGGTGACAAATTTGTTTTCAGGGGTTGTAAATTTCTGTTCGGAAAAATGGGTATCAAAACATTTAATTAGTTCAACTCTGTAGCTATCAAATTTGGTACACTGCATAATAAAATGGAATTCGTCTTCAATTATATTACATGAGGTGCATAACCTATTTTGCCTTGGGAAGACAGAATGCCTACCCCTTTCTATTAACAGATGGTGAGCACTCAGTCGCATTCTTGTGACTTCGGATTTATAGGTTTTGTTGATGCTCATTGATAGATAGTGTTCCATGCTGAATTCAGATTTAATTTGGCAGTAGCATTTCAATTTGCTAAATTGGAGGATTTCTTGTTTCCAAAATATTTTGTATCTCTCAGTTAGGACGTGTCTTATAGATTTTGAGAGTTCAGCTGGTACTCTGTCAGTATCTAGCTTGATGTTCCTGTTCGTGGCTGTTAAAAGAGCATCAACAAAACTATCCCTGTACATTTTTTTGACATCATTTCTTTAAAGACTGTATTGATAAGATGACCTTTTCGTGCGCAAGCGTGTTCCCAGTATCTAATGAGTACAGGCATTGATGTACATCGGCAATCTCCCTAGTTCCCCTAGGACAGCTAGATTTGTTGTTTTTCGGTTAACATTCAGAATAAATTTACAGAATTTAATAATCAGTCCAGTTAGATGAGTATCACTGTCAAATGCTTGCTCAATACAGGTTTTCCAGAGGTCATCTTCTTGCTTAATGTTATATTTGAAACGCGAAAAGGAATCCTAAACAGTTTTGGAAAATAGTTAAAAAATTATCAAACAGTAACAGATCCTCACGTAACTTGCGACATGATCGAAGCGTACAAGATATTCTATAATCTTTACTCAAATGCAGAGGAACTCGTACCGCCGCTGGAGACAAACACTCGCACCCGTGGTCATAGACTAAAGATTCGAAAATTGAGATGTAAGACGAGCCTACGAGGGCACTACTTCGCGTTCAGAATCGTAAATCAATGGAATAGTCTACCCACCGATGTGATCGAGGCACCTTCACTAAACCCTTTCAAAGCCCGCCTCGATAAACACTGGGAAGCGACCGGAGACTTTTAGCGACCTCTCGCGCACTCTCTCAACGAAACAAAAAAAAAACGAAATTGTTATTATGGGTCAAAAGACAAATTATCGTATTTATCAAATAAACCGAATTACATCAACTTCAATTAGCGACGAAAGACCATCGCTGGTCACACGTCTAAACAACTGATTACTGATTACGTTATATTAAACCCGGAAATATTCAAACCGTGAAATCAGAATCACAGCAGCGAAAAGAAACAATAATCCAAAAGCTCTGAAGCAACCAACAAACCCAACGGTCCGAAACACTACGCCACGCCACTAGCCGCTTTTTGATTTATGATATCCTTTTTGTGTTCCGAAATTCGAGTTTTTAATTCACGACCAGTTTCTCCAAAGTAAATTCTATCACAGCCAAAACATCCGTGGCCATTTTTTCCTTGGCCATTTTTTCCTAGGCAAATACTTGGCCAATTTTTCCTTGGCCATTTTTTCCTACATTCTAATTAAGTAATGTTGTAATGTTGACGATGTTCTGGCTTTGGTTCCCTTTGATTTCAATGTTGATAACCTTCTCGTATATTTAAACTCCCTTTACCCGTCTCTTGCCTTTACATATGAATGGGAATCCAATAATAAAATACCTTTTCAGGATGTTTTGATTTTTACCTATGGATCCTTTTTGAAATTCGCGGTCTATAGGAAACCTACCAAAGCCGAATCCTACCTTCATTACTTCTCTTTCACATCTCCTGATATTAGATTCCATGACATTTTCCCACATGGACGTTTTCTCATATGACATTATTTTCCCTCATGGCCATATTCCCACATTTTCTTGGACATTTTCCCACATGTTTTTCTTTATAATTCCTTTATTCATTTTAGACATTTATTTAATGCCTATATAGTTAAAAGGATTGAAAGTGAAATTTAGGATTAAATTTTGAATTTATTGAGTAAATAGTCACTTCATTCATGTTCAATTTAAACAGATCAAAGAAGTCAATTATTTGCTTTGATCTACCAAACCATTGTATCAAGCCTCATGTTTTCCTGTAATCACATGAGTGAAATTTGAGCTGAAGTCAGATTCCCAATTTGGCAATTTTGCTCTTAGAAATTAAAGTTATAATAGCGTAATTCGGATTCAATCAACGTTAACCATCAAATCACTCACTAATTAGTTGAAAATGAATGGGTTTTGATCAAATATCAAAGTAATTTCATCACTAAAGATTGTACAATTTTTAATGTTTTTAGCAGGTGATTTTGTCATTATAAAGTCCTGCAATTCAAAATTATTGCTTTTAAAGATTTAAAGATAAATTAGAGCAGTTAGATCGTGTTTGAGTGGTTGAACGAACTAGTCTTGCAGTCCATAGTTTTGGTTGTGATTTCCTCCAAAGACAAAACCAATGAAAAAATAAACAATGGGAAATTATATTATATTACTTATGGTTTTATATATTTACAAAATTATGATATGTTATACGATTATATTTAACTACCTAATACAAATTTAATACATGAAATAAGAAAATGTATTTAAAAATAATCTTTTTCTTAAATCATTGTTTCAGTAAATTGCAAAATATTATGAGTTAATGTTAAATTCACCCATCATCCTAAAAATCGCATATTTTCTCCGATACCACGCAACAATTCCCCAAGATTTTTCACCCTATTATTATAGTCCACGCATAGATTTCGCAATCGAATTTGTAATTGTACATATTTTTGGAAAACACGCTTAGTTGGATTATTTCCAAGATTGTTCTGTGCAGTCATCATCTCTACAGATGCATTGTCCTGCTGGAATCCTTTAATGGTGCGCCAGATAGAAGGATGATGATGTCCTATAATGTTGTAGAACTTGTTATTCCACGACTCACAAATATTATTAGTTCTAGCATCGTTAGTTAATGTTGCTTCGCGGACGTTCCAAATTGATGGTTCGTACATTGGCGGTACTTTTCGGAGTCTGACTATCCCGTTCGGGGAGCTAACTGGTCGCCAAGATCCATTTACGTAAGTTGAATTAAAATAGTCCAGAAGTTCAATTACCTCATCAGGGACGTTTTCGAGGAGATACGCCAATCCAGCAGGTACATCATCTACTGGCAAAAATGCTAAGCCATCAAGCATCCCCACAAATAATTGAAATTCGGCATTTTCTCGATAGTGTTGAGATAAACCAAGTGATTGTATTTTGCGCCATGTCGATTGCGTAAGATGAAGGAAACATCCTTTTACATTCACACGGTTATTAAAAGCAACGTTAATGGCTTGCTGTACTGCTCCCTCGTAGTCCAGCATGATGGTTTCTGGTTCTAGATATAGATTTCGCTCCTGGCAATCATTCATTAGAATACGTAGCATATCTTCATAGGTCCCCTGATCTTTCTTCATTAGTAACAATAAGCAACAGATATTGATGTACCACCAAATTGAATTCGAATTACATAAATTTGCTCGAAAAGTGAAGGGGCCATACTAAAATTGCCATCCATAAACATGACTTGGATGAAGCTAGTTTTCGAAGTGCATCATCGCTAGAAAATATAATTCTTCTTCCTTGCTCTTCATTATCATGAAGGAGAAATCTGTCGGCATCTTCTTCTCCAGATGTCGCAGCCCATTTTCCGTCTATTCTCAATTCTCGTAGTGAATCTGGCTCTTTAGGATAATTCTTTCTACGTTCACGGCGGATACTTTTCTTACAGGCTTCTTCATTTGCAAGACGGGCTTTTACATTGACATCGGTTATCTTTTTATAAGACTTCAGTGAAAATCTGTACTGGTTTATTTCAACTTTCTTCAGCCAATCTCTTCATTTCATTTCTAGATTTAGAAATATCTACAGTTGTCTGGTCTGCAATGTGATTATGCTCTCCAGTTTCTCTTGGATTCTTCATCAACGTCAGTAATAACACATCCCTTGCATTTCGTAGTTCTGCTTCTTATACAATTCCATCGAATCTGTCTTGCTGTAGAATATTGTTTCAAGTACATGTAACTATTTAAACACAACTTCAAACCACCTCTAGACGTTTTGATAAATTCAGCCATAGCAATATTATCTTCTCTGTATCTGATTGTGATATGCCTTAATCTCTGAATTTCTGCCTGTTATATAGTTTTTGGTTGATTGTTGATAAGAGTTCAGTGTAATTAGAACGCAGCTGATATATAATCACAATTAGACATTAATTAATGATAAGAGTTCATAACAAATTAGTTTCAATTAGTTAAAACAGGTGTTAAGTTTTCAATCTTTTAAGTGAACACATTCCAGTATTTATAGTCACAGTAAATGTATTACACTATAATTTAGAAAGGTCATTCAGAAAATTGAGTTCTCTTCAGAAAGATTCGTCTAGGGAGGCGACCTTTTATTTTCATTTTTTTATATATTCTCTTAAATTTTATCAGAAATATGTTGTGTGCAGCTGCCGATCTGTACCCACTCCCTCAGACCCAGAAAAGCACAGCTCTGTACAGATACATTGAAAAATACATCTTAGAAGCATAGTGATGATATATATACAAATATATAGAAAAAAATTTGAAGATATAGAAGTTGTACTTTGAATCACAGCGCATTCATGCGGATTTTTTTTTTTTAATGGTCTGACATGATTTTAACCATGCGGAATTCACTATCTTAATTTTTACTTTTTATTCAGTGCGGAAACTGAAATGATGAGAACTGGCCATCAATTTTGTGTGACATCACTTTAAATTCTTATTTTTGTCATAGGTGTTAACTTCCTTAATTTAATTTAGTATATAGCCACAATCGGACATGGAGAATAGATATTAGATAAAACGCGCTATATACAATAAAAACAGATATACGCCTTACTTTGATCTCTAAAGTGAGACCGTAACGCTGTTTTTTTTTAAATTTTTATATCATCTGTCTTAAATCTTTGAAATTGTTTGTAAATAGTGGGTTTTATCTGATATCCTTAATGAAATTCTGATGATGTAAGTTTTTAATCTTTTAAGTGACAACATTCAAGTCATTTCTAATATTTGCTGACTGATTCAACTGATTGATTTAAAAGCTTTGATTAAAGTTGATCAAACCAATTCATTTTGAACTAATTAGTCAGTGATTAGATGGTTAACGTTGATTGAATCCGAATTACGCTATTATAACTTTAATTTCTCAAGCAAAATTGCCTAATTGGGAAACTGACTTCAGCTCAAATTTCACTCATGTGATTAAAGAAAAATATTAGGTTTGATACAAAGGTTTGGTAGATCAAAGCAAAATTGACTTCTTTGATCTGTTGATATTGAACATGAATGAAGTGACTATTTGCCCATGTGGGAAAATGTCCGTATACCTGATATTAAACTCGGTTTAGCTCAATGATTATTTCTTCGCGCTTTGAGAATTTGCGACCCCTCATTTCTACCTGATGAAATACAACATAGTAACCAATCTCTCAAAAAACTTGCCTACCCCGATTTCATCTTGAAAATAGCCCTCCTTAAAGCTCGTTCTACCCATTTTAGGAATAACAACGAGATTATTAGATCTATTCCTGGATTAGTTTACTAGGTAAATTTATGATGAACATATCTCACTTCGATGTTATCAGACACTACACCAGTTTGCTATATAAATTACCACACAATTTCATTGCACTTACCTTTGATAAGGCAGTCTGTGCCCTAATAGCTTACTTAGATGTTTTGAAATATTAATTTAGTTAATTTATTAAGTTTAAGTTTATCACTATTAAGTTTATCCATTGCCCACTTGCATGATAGTTCTTTCATGATAGTTCTTTATATGTTCATATATATAACGAAATTAAATGTTATATCATCAAATTTCTGAACTCATTATACCGATTTTAATTGTTTTTAGCCCCATGAAAAATAAATGATGTCAGTAAATTGAAAGCTTAATGTTTATTAAAATTGTCAGTAGTTCATAAATTTTCCTTGGCCATTCTTTCCTCGGCCATTTTTCCTGGCCATTTTTTCCTTGGCCATTTTTTCCTACTTTCATAATTACGAATGCCGTGACACATTTCTTTTCGATAACTTGTAATCAAAAAGAAGCAGTTTTCTGCACTTCTTCGACATGTGAAAGGTGAACAAATCAGCACCTTAATGAAGCTTTTTTTTCTCAAAAAGAAGCACACTTGTAGACATGCTATGTAGGCTACTACCTAGCCCCCATGTGATGAAACGGATCTCTGATTTTCGCCAACAATCCCAAGTTAACACAAAAAACAAAGTCGTTTATCAAATCATCTCTCATTTATTACTCGCATATAAAACTGTAGACCTACCGGGTATCTCATTATCCATTGTTCGCTGGGCAAAAAAAAATCAATTTATGGGGATATTTCTCTTCTTTTCAACAGCTACCTCAAGTTTGTCATTATATAGGCCTATATGAACAGCGAAAAATGAGCAGAGTAAATAAACCATCGTTTTTATATCCATCTTGCAATGTATTGCATGAAGGATTGCTAAAAACCTTATTTAACTGATTTGAATCAGAAAAGACTCTGTTTTATGAACTAAAAAAAGTGTTTAAATATACATTGTTTAGTTCGTAAAATAGAGTCTTTTCTGATTCAAATTGGTTGAGTAAGAAAATTAAGCAATCCTTTATGCAATACATTGCAAAATGGATATAAAAACGATGGTTTATTCCTTGCCTACCAGGCCGTCAGAAGGAAAATTTCAGCAGGGCAGCTATTGATTTTATTGATGAACTGATAAAGTGCGTGATTGCCGTGCGGCTGCATTTTAGCGCTGAAGACGGGTAGCCCAATAGGGGGTCTGGGGGTCCTTCCCAGAAATTTTTTTTATTTTTCCAAGCTCTGAGATTGATTCCGAGTGAATTTGGCTATGAAAATCGTGATATTCATTACGAGAGGAAATAAAATTAAAAGAATATTCATAGTTCAGTTAAAAAAAATGCCACAGCCGCCCCCGTTCCGAGAGCCCTGCCTAACATTTAAAATTATTTTCAATTCATCAAAAATAATTATTTGTAGGCATGGAAACATTCTTAAAATTTCAAAAATGGCTCTTTTTGACATAAGAAAAAAAGACTTTTGGCAACCCTTCAATACGATGTAAAATGGATTAAAAACGATGGTTTATCCTGGCTGCACAGTTTTCACTGAGGCTATTGGATAAATGAGCTCAAAAAAAAGAGAAATATCCCCAAAAACATTGATCCCGGAAAAATAGACTTTAATGAAAAAGACTTTATGTGTATCATGCTCATACAAACACGGTTTTCACATGTTCCAATTGACGAAAAATTCCTTTTCACCTTGCTATTGTGGAGAGGTTTGAACGTGATGTGCACAATTGAACATAATCTTCTTAATTGATGTTTAGGTTGCAGAGGAACATTTTTACCCTTTTTTAGAAAACTACATGTATGAAATTTTTCTTAACTCCATTTTTGTCTGTAGTCAGTTATTTTTTCTTGTTGTTTATTTTGGAAATTTATTCATACTGCACAATTTCACGGGTAATAAGCAAAATATCCCAAACATCTGTTACAGACAAAGATAAATTGACATTAATATCACTCAGAACCTTTTTAATTTCATTGCTACGGTATCTAAAATAGATAACTACATAAGATAAAATCCCACTATTTACAGATTAAAAGAATTTAAAAACCAGAATTTATTTATTCAATCTAAAATATATAAAAGACACGACGTTTCGATCTCACCCTAGAGATCATCGTCAGGTGACAATCACACCTGACGATGATCTCTAGGGTGAGATCGAAACGTCGTGTCTTTTATATATTTTAGATTGAATAAATAAATTCTGGTTTTTAAATTCTTTTAATCTGTAAATAGTGGGATTTTATCTTATTATCCGTTCACCACGGTTGAGTGTGGTTTATCGTTCTAGATAACTACATGTTATAAGATCATAAGATATTCCATGTGACATTTTGTTAATACAAATGAACACCAATATTAGTATAGGCTACAGGCTATTAGGAGTATTCTAATATATTTTAGATAAGAATTTATCTCATTGCAAAAAATAGACTAAAATCAATTAACCATGTCAATTGACACCAAAAATTCTGGTATCGTTTTTAGTAGACTAGATAGTAAACCAAACTACATCAATGGTTTAATCAAGCTCGTTCCAGAACTGTGAAACTAGCCACAGTCATGTTCCATAAAACTGAACCTTTTATGATGTCAGCAAAAGAAATTTTGTCCCCCACATTTTGAAAAAACAAGGAAATTCATTCCGAAGCTGACCAAATGTTGGCACTAGGTCAAGCAAGATTGTTGCTGTAATCACAAGGCAGTAAGTAACCTTAGTCATTATTGTATATCCAACTAGAAATCAAAATTGTAAATTGCTTACAATTTGGACACATCGATGCAATAACTTCGTGCATGCATCAATCTGCAGCCTGGAATCGTAAGGTTGTCGTATCAATGCCATTGGGAACATTTTCAAAATGATCAAGCAAGAAGAGGGGATCTTTCAGAATCAGTGGAAAAATTGTCGACTAAGCCAGGAACGTTTCTTCTATACTTGTAAAACTGCATCAATATCTGTGTTACAAAATAGGTCAAGGAAATTACCATAACTGTATTCATACACGTATGTATATTCATTACAGTACTTCCTAATATGTTAAAGGTCCTGTTCAAAAGTATACACATCCCGATTTGAATGAAAAAGAATCAAACCATTAGAAAGCTACATGTTTGACTCGACTTACCATGACCAACAATGGCCAACAATAACCCCTAGAAAATTAGAGATAATGATTTTTTTCAGATCAACATCTATCGATAAAGCATATACATATAAAAGATCAAGATAATTGATTGCAGCCTCTTCATTTTTACTATCAATGGCAGATGACTACTCCAAATAAAGTAAAATCCGAATTATGAATAACACAGTCAACCTCTTGCAATTCATCGTCGGTTAATTCGTACCTAATTCGTATCAAAATGAAAGGTCTTTATTCTTTCGTTCATTATTCCCTTTAGTTTGCATCGGATAATTTGTAGTTCGTAATTCAGTAATTTTAGCCATATCCACGGACCCTTTTCTTAAAAACAATTGAAAATGCAATGTGTAATTCCTATCAGAAGGAATTTTTACCATATCAGCCCAGGCAACACCTGTATGACACAATGTTGCAATCAACAGGTCGCTAGCTGCCCGTACACACAGTGTCAGGGAGTGCTTTACTTATAAATCTGTAGGTTTTTATTCATAGTTTATACCAATTAATATATAAATCGTCAATTCTACGAATTATACATAATTCACAGAAAATATGAATTACGTATAATCCGTGTAATGTCTTATTTCATAGAAAAAACTACGGTCCCAAACGATATGAATTAAGTGAAGTTGACTGGAGTTTACATGTTTCCAGATTAAATGGACCAAATATTTCATCCGAATTAAATGAAAATCCGGATTGAAAAATTTGAATTAAGCAAGTTCTACTGTAATGGATAATATTTTACTGAATAATCAATGAACGTTTTGGTTTTTGGAAAGGATACAACAGTGTCGAATGTAATCATACCAGCGGAGCCTACAATCCAGGGCATTGAGTGTAGGATATGGCGTAATTCAGTAGATTGAAGAAAGATTGCGCCGCTGTAGAGAATATTTGACAAAACCATCAAAATGAAGAGAAATTTATTGACACCTTCCGTTGATTTACGACTCCACTGAAAAGATTTTTTAGATCAGATAGATACTGGGTATGTGAATGCATGAATGAAATAAATTTCAATTATCATAATTACATTTTTATAGATTTGAGGCATTCTTGATCCAATATAGAAACAAGTTGAAGCAACTCCGATTCCAAACCCTATAGCATCCGTACGATCCTGAAATAAGAGTATTCAAACTATGAATTTTGGAATAATAATGATTGATATTCATAAGACACACAGGGTCCCAACATCCCTTAGAAAACATAGAGGAAATCAATAATGTTGAATCTCACCACAATCATAGAGCTTGTTTTACGTTTCAATTCTGCAATTTATTGTGGTTACAAAATATGCCATGATTTAATAATTTTTTAAACAATTTATGCAGGTTATCGGAGATGCAGAACAAGGTCCTTGTTTGTCCTAATGGTTAGCTTAATCATGATTTCAAAAAAGTAATGTACATGGTAAATAGGGGCAGGCCGCATCAAAATTTAAGTTGACCAGAAATGAAAAACAAATTATCCATCTTTAAGCCTAATAAAACGAATTTGGTTAAGACCAATTAACCAAGTAAATCACCCATTATATTAATCTAGTGATTCACAAGCTTTACAAGTTCCATTTTTGAATAAGCTGTAAAATAGTATACTTCATTTCATTCCGATCTCTCAAAAAATGTAAAAACTTGTCTTAGGAGGCCTATGAAATGGGCCTCGGTTATGAATGAGGTATTTGTCAGAAACTCACCCTGAAAAATGCAACAGAACTGGTTTGCATAAGTAAAGATCGTCCTGCAGGGGAATGCTTCACAATGAAATCTGGTGCGACGTTGACTGAACCAATCATATTCATACTGATAAATGATACACCCCATAACACAGTGATGCAGTATACGTTTTGACGATATTGTCCAGCGCTGTTAATGCTGTGGTAAGTTTGTGACTGCTTGTCAACAAAGTCTGTAGTAACTTTCAATGGCTCTGAATGAAAATGGAAGTAAAGATATTACAAATTATAAGAAAAGTTATCTAGCCTATAGTTATATCCCGAATAAAAAACAAGATAAAGTAGAATTGAAATGTATTTTTCCCAGAAATTACTGTACCCGGTACCCAGTCTAGGGTAGATACATAGGGACCATTTATTTATTACATATATGCAACCCCCTCTTGTATGCAAGCATATATGTTCATTTAGAGCCCCCATTATGTACGTAAGTAGTCCAGGGACACCATTCCAACTGGAGATGTGGTTTCAAATGCTCAATAACCTAACAATTCAATATTCAACGCCCCCTGGTGACCATATACTGAAATCAACGACCTTGAAATCATAATCATAGAAATACGAAGTTATTCTATTATTCAATGCCCCCTGGTGACCATATACAAAACCTATGACCTTGAAACTGACCATAGAAAAAGTCATGAGCTACAACGTTCCAATCGATTATGGTTACAACATATGCATAGGTGCCAACATAAATAGACAAATTGTATATCATTTGTTTTTTGTCAATAATTGCTTAAGAGGATCTTTCGTATTTTGGGGGATAACAGGTTATGCGATCCTGCGGTAAGCTAAAAATTTGAGATATATAACGGTATATGAATAAATCCTAATATATATTTCTATTACACATTTCGGGATTCGAACCTAATAGCACATACAAATAGATACTGGGGCTTTCTAAGTTTATTATTTCATATTTGAGATTAAAAACCTTTTACTCAGTAAACAAATCAAACCCGCGACACTTCAAGCCTATGGTAAATATTTTTTGGGATTTGAACTAATAGAAACATATTAAAGTTCACATGTCATGACACCTGCGCATAACCGAAAATATTTCCAATCAACTGGCACGCCATCTGGTGACATTATAGGTTTATTTTTGATGACCTGAGTTGATTATACATTATACTTCATGTTATATGTTTATCCGTCACGTGATGACTTTAGCGTCTGTTTGGTGGGGATGGCAGCCCACATTCCTTGAGATGGAAAAAGTGTTACTCAGCGTTGCGTCAGAAAATACAGGTGATTCCTTTGAAATGCTCTGTGCACATGCTTCTAATGATATGAAATAGGCCCTGTAAGCGTTTTACAGTTCAGTTTCACTAACAAATTTGTATCTCATTATTAATTATCAGTCAAATAATATGTTCACGCACATTGTAATGTATACTTAACTAATGAGCAGCTTTGGAGAAAGATAGGCCTAATTGATATCATCGTAGTTTTGAATAGTTAATTGTAAGTTTTGCAGTCTGACACATGTCACAGTTAAACACTTAGCCTATGTCAACTCTAATCATCCACTATAAATATCAAGTAACCATCTTATCAGTTGGAGAGAGAGAGTTGGAATCAGATACGCCAAATAAGTTTTTGAAACCGACAATCGCCGACATGCGAGTTGTAAGCTCCGGATTGTATTTCATGTTAACAGTAAAATATTCTTGGCCATCAATATACTAGTTAGTATTCTCCTTGTGCGCATTCAGACTAAAGAGACGCTCGACAAAGGATCACATCATCACAATAGAGAGCATAGCTTTCTATTAGTCTCTCTATAATATATGCATGGTACCAATTGGTACGCTAGCAGAGAGCACAATTTCTGCTAATTGTCGAAGAATAACGCACAGATTTTAGTGTATTCATTTCACTAGAACGTTCATTCATGTTTACACAAGTTTCTAAGAATGGACGGATGGTTGGATGAAATTAATGCAATACCCTGCTAGGGCTTCACCCAAAGTGGGCTTTGTATCTTACTTGGTCCATTGATTGATTCCTTGATTTTGAAGAAGAAATACTGCGTAAGTAAAGTTATATCCATGCCTACCATGAATACTGCATAAACTACCTGTAATGAATAATACCTTTAAATTCCTGTTATAAATCTTTGAAGATAGTAGAAAGGACAGGTTATCTCCCAACCAATCCAACCTGATGCTTTACTTTCTGTCAGAAATAAAAAAGACCTAATGAAGTTTTGCAGAAGGCCGTCCCCGGGGTTCATAAAGGGGCCTAGTAGATTCAACTACCATAATCTACTGTGTGTTAGTTATGTAATGTTCCAACTAAGACACTGTGACTGTAAATCATACTGTGCACTTTATAATGCCCACTTAATAATAACCCACTACTGCTGCAGATGCCTGAAGGTGCAAAGGTGCAAAAAAGCCTGAAGATAGTAACCATGTGGTTACTATCCTCATGATTTTTTGAGGTTGAATTCCAAAAAATTACCTGAACTGGTAGTTGATGACTTAATATACATCCGATTAAATTCAAACTATCCCCCAGCAGCCATTGGATAATCAGAAACAATGACAAAGCTTTATGTGGAATGCCGGATACACAATTAGTGTAAACTTGTCTGAAATAGGTGAAAAATACTTAATCATTATACCATTACAGTCATATCTCGATATATCGCCAATATTGGGGATTCGTGATTCGATATGCCACCAACATCGGGGATTCATGATTCGATACACCCCCAACATCGGGGATTTGTGATTCAATACACCCCCAACATCAGAGATTCATGATTCAATACACCCCTAACATCAGAGATTCATGATTCGATACACCACCAACATCAGAGATTCATAATTGAATACACCACCAACACCGGGGATTCGTGATTTGATACACAGCCAACATCGATAATCGTGATTTGACACAACGCCAACATCGGGGATTCATGATTTTGGCAGTATTTTAAGAGAGTATGGCAGTCTATCAGGGCATTGATTATTGGGCTCCAGAACCATCACGTCGGAGGCTAATAGTAACCTATTTACCTGTATTTGTTTGCTTTAGATGACCCCAAAGCTGTCCTATCAGTCAAATATTATAAGTTTTCAGTAAATAAGATAAATTGTCATACACTTTATAGGTACACAGGATCATAGTCTCAACTTTGCTGTAGTTAAGTACCGAGCGTAGCTGATGTGGTAATAGGGTATCAACAACGTGCATATAACACTTAAACAGGGTCTCTACAAATCAGTCATTCCAGAATTCAAGGACTTTTCCAGAATACAATTCAAAATTTCGAGGAGTGTATGCATCACTTTCATATCCCAATTACTTTAGACTCCTTTCTAAATTGGTATATAGGGCAATCATGTAATGCCTAAAACCTAAACATTTTCTGAAAGCCAATTTCTCAAAATTCAAGTTTCCAAGGACTTTTTGGCATTTTCCTCAAATTCAAGGATATTCGAGGACCTTGAAAAATATTTTAGGAGTTCTTGAGGAATCGAAATACAGGCGTTCTTTATTTTGAAAATTGATGGTGATAGGCGAGACATGACTGATTATATTTATAACAATGACGACACCCTTGTGTGGAAATCTTCTTACATGCAATTACCCATGTAAGCCTACAAATTTTTTGTTTTTTCAAAACTAATAGGCCTATAAATTAGGCCAGTTTAATCTCTTTCTAAATGTCACTTAGCCTATATAGCGTTAAGCAGGGAGTTTCAAAATCTGTATCCTACTGAGCTACTGAAGTTAAACATTTAACGCTTAACCATAATATACAGGTACCGTACTAATAATACAAACAATAAACTTGTATCAGTTATATTTGATGAAGGTGAGGAATAAGAATTATTTCAACTAATGTATAGGCACACTGAATGCTTGGTGACTTTCATCATGAAACCACAAAAACTACTTATGACTACTTAAAAACTACACAAATTTAGCCATCATAGCTTATGTTGCTATTAACTAGCTGAACACATGCACATCACAGTGGAAGTTCACCTGACTTTTAGACAAGACTTAAGAGGCCACAGCCAGAGCGCGAGTTAAAGCGTTCCTAAATAATGCAGTACAATAATTACAATAAAAATCGAGGGTAAAAATCTACTTACGGCACACAATTGATGAATGAAACTAAAGTAGATCCTAAACCAACTAAAACAGAAGCGTAACGAAGGTCATCTAGCACGCACTGTTTCAACACTGTTTTAATCCATGGTACTCCGTCTGTACAGTTTTCAATAGTTAAATTTTGAAACTTTGAATCCCCATAGAAATAACTTGAATCTTTAAAATACATCGTCGGTAATAATTCCACTTTTAATTTCTAATTTCTTCTTCGGATTCTGAAATAAAGAATAGCAGGTGGTACATACCGCAGGGGCTTGTAATTGAAGTTTGGGGCCTTGGGGTGAATACAAGCTTAGATCATCCAATCCCAGGTAGCCTAGTATATAGGCCTTCTTTTTACCTAGGATAATGGAAGATCTAAAGCTACTATGGTCCTATATATTCACCCTAAAAATAAGCCTGCGAGCCCGCCTAGGTACATACATAAATTTTCCAGGTACCCATCCAGATAGGGTACAGGGGGCGCAGTTGGTAGAAATGGAGTCCATGGAGACATTTGTCTCTTTTCTATTAGGCAACCCCTTTCAATGAAGACATTTTTGCAATACTTCAATATGTAGAATGTAAACTAGGGGTCCAGTCCAACACCATGCGTACTTAGGAAGTAGTTTGAAATGCTCCACAAACAGAAAATATCAATATTCTACGCCCCAGGTGAACATGTTAAGAAAGCAATGACTGAAAACTTATTACACTCAGAGAACTAGCTACAATTTTGCAACTCATTGTGGTTACAAAATATGCCTGGGCACCAATACAATATGGAAATACCATGTTATTCAGCCTGGTGACCATGTGTACCAATGACCTTAAACTCAAACAAAATCAGACAACAAGTCATAAGCTACTACTTTGCAATTAATTATGGTAACAAAATATCCATAGGTACCAATATGAATAAGCAAACTTTGTATAATTCAATATTCAAATCCCCCTGGTGGCGAAAACAAAACTGTGTTGAATATTTTGAAAGTCCTGAACTGAAAAGAAGCCTCTTTCGCAAGTTATTTTTTACCGAAGGTAGAAAGTGTCATACACGATTGCAAAAATGGAATGCTAAAACAAAAGTCCATAAAAATGTGCAAGTGCTGATTTTGTCAGACAGCAATGGCTGCCAGTCGGCCATCTTGTAGCTGATCAGGCTATTTTCGGGCAGAAGCTGTGAAAATCCATTGAAGTGTCTTCTAAACTTCCCAACATAGCTGGATTCTCTCTACGGATGGCGGGACAAGTGAACTCCAAAGCCCACTGGGACATAAGTTATTTCGAGTACTGGGTTATTCTTCACGAGTACAAGTTTTTCATGTCCTGGACAGAGATTTATCAAAAATGCAGACAAATAGCCAATTATTCACGACCTTTGACCAAAATTAATTATTTAAGCAATAAACTAATTAATTGAATAGAATTTAGAGAAATTTGCTACATCTAATGGTGAATTCTAATCCATTGAAAATTACTATATAGGCCTACTCGATATTGTCATGTCCCCAATGCACTAGTCCATGTTTCTTTCTCAAAATATTAGACCTCAGTGAAGTTTTTAGATGAAAAATCTGTGCCCATCTGATAAAATGTATTGCATATAAATTATGAGTTAGTAGAGATAACTTCTATTCTTAAGATAATTCAATAAATCCATTTGAATTTATTTGGGGAGGGCCATCGATTTCATTAGCAATTAGTCTGGTAGTGGGCGCACAATTTAAAACGGCCTCACCCATTGTAAATGGTGATACAGTTCATATTGTTCGTTGAATTAATGAGGAAAATAAAGCTTAATTTTGCTCAAATTAACTATCTAGAAGAACTAAAAATGTCTTCCAGGAGGCAGAGAAAAATCCAGGCGTATAGTTTTGAAAGGTTACTTCACTATCAAAAGATTTATTTGGTGAAAAAATGGCTAACATGGGCACTGAAACTGATGTAATTGTCGGTCACCATTCCTCCACATGTAGTCACGGGGGTTCGTTTTTGCGAGAAAAAAGGATAACTGTTTCTAATCCTAGCAACATGTAATTTTACATACAAAATGGGATGCTAAAATACTTTATTAAGACACTCACATTTTTCGGTGACCGTCTTTTTCAGTAAAACTGATTTTTGAGCTGGCAATTGTAATTTGCGAAAGATTCACTTGCGCTTAAGCACGCTTGTGTCTAAACTTTGTCCACAATTTGGAAAAGGTAATAAATTTCAAACGACAACAAAAATTTTGGTATCATCTGAAAGATGAAACATAGCAGGTGACTAAGTAACACTCACATTTCCAAAAACTTTTGCGTCTTCCCGGCCCTATCAGTTAAAAAACTAGGGGTCCGGGACACCATGCCCACTTGGGAAGTGGTTTCAAATGCTCAACAATCTAACAATTTCAATACATAACGCCCCCTAGTGACTATATAAAAAAAAACCAATGACCTTGAAACCCACCACAATCATAGAACATGTCAGCAGCTATGATTTTGTAATTGATTGTGATAACAAAATATGCCTCTTTACCAATTTAATATGGAAATACTAAGTTATTCTACTATTCAACGCACCCTGGTGACCATATGCAAAACCCAATGACCTTTAAACTCACCACAATCGTATTACATGTCATGAAATACAACTTTGCAATTGATCATGGTAACAAAATATTCCTAGGTACCAATCTAATAAGGAAATACTAAGCTATTCCACTATTCAACGCCCCCTGGTGACTGTATGGAATAACTAATGTCTTAAAAACTCACCGCAATCATAGACGATGTCATGAACTACAACTTTGCAATTAATCATGCAGGGTTCATTGTGTCACTGCTGACAAAAATTCACTGCTATTCACTGCCAATGAAAAGACAAATTCACTGCCATTTGGCTACCTAGTAAAGACATGTTACCAAAAGACTACAGATAGAGCCAAAACAATCAAACACCCGCTGAAGAACCAAATAGCACCAACTAGGTATATTCGCATAATACTTCATTTATTAAACATGAACTGCTTTTGATTGTCTTCTCATTATAAGACTTAAAAACCAGATAGGTGTAGGGTACTTTTCATGTGAGACTTCAAAGCTCCAAAACCACCGGCTCCAAGCTCGTTCGATTTCATGCAAATTCTACATCTACACTTATGAATACAATTCGGAACACGTTCAATCCAGCTACGGTACACCGGATGATGAAGCCACGAACCTTGAAATGTACATTTTCCCATTTTTCCACAGTGTAACGTGCCGGAGATTTTTAAAAAATCCGAACGCAAACCACCGCCATTTGCAATTTTGTGAAACAGGTGTCTGGACCTGGTAGCTATGGCAACCATAAAAATGAAAACTCGTGCATAAAATTGAATTGGTTGGCACGTCGATGGTCACAACACCAATGAATAAAATGAAATTGAATTGCCGTCGGCATGACATAGACATCGTCGGTATATTTTTTTGTTCGAAACTCAACGAAATTTCTCGTGACATTTTAAAATTGCCAATCTCAGACAAAACTGAACACATTTGCGAATTCACTGCCCCCTTTCCCATTTCCACTGCCTTTCTAAAAAATTCACTGCTATTAACAGCCGTGAATAGATTTTTTTCAATTCGCTGCTATTCAGTGCTTTCACTGCCCGCGACGAACCCTGTCATGGTAACAAAATATGCCTAGGTACCAAACTAATAAGGAAATACTAAGTTATTCTACTTTCCTGCCCCCTGGCGACCATATAGAATAACTTATATCCTAACTCACCAAAATCATGGAAGATGTCATGAGCTACAACTTTGCAATTGATTGTGGTAACAAAATATGCATAGGTACAAATATAATAT
This sequence comes from Tubulanus polymorphus, assembly GCF_964204645.1. Classification (NCBI taxonomy): domain Eukaryota; kingdom Metazoa; phylum Nemertea; class Palaeonemertea; order Tubulaniformes; family Tubulanidae; genus Tubulanus; species Tubulanus polymorphus. The sequence goes on along the minus strand of NC_134031.1, from coordinate 13,216,421 downwards.
AGGAATACTAAGTTATTGTATTATTCAACGCCCCCTGGTGGCCACATACAAAAACCAATGAGCTTGAAACTCACCAAAATCATAGAACACGTTATGGGCTACAACTTTCCAATTGAATATAGTAACACAATATGCTTAGGTATCAATTTAATGTGGAAAAACTTTTTCCCACCTACGAATGAGTACTGATGACACCAAGATGGCCGCCAATTGCGTCATAATTGGCTGATCAAAAATACCTGTCTCAGGTATAAAACATCCCTTTCCAAAGAATACCCATCACAAATTGCAATGAGAAATGGCAAACCACTAGAAAGCTACAGGACCTAGAATTCTGACCTAAATTGACATTTTTGGGCACTAAAAAGGTAATAGGACGGCCATCTTGAGTCAGATCGACCCAATTTTTCTTATGCTGATGAACCCTTAAACACTTCGAAAATGTGTAGCCTATAAAGTGCTGATTTTGGCGAACAACAATGGCTGTCAGTCGGCTTTTTTGAATCTGACAGGGCTAGTTTTTGGGCTGAAGATGTGTCTAGGGTAGATACATGCATAAACCTAATATCAAGACATTACCTTGAAGCGTCATCAAAACTTCCAAAAATAACTGGATTCCGTCTACGGACGGACGAACGATGGATGAAAAGTGAACGCAATAGCCCGCTGGGACTAAAGTCCCAAGTGGGCTAAAAATTTAATATCACATTTCCCGTTTTTCATTTTATTGACAACAATGGCTTTTTGGCGCTTGCGCACATAGCGATCTTCCTCTAAGTTGGCATTGGTCCCAAAATATTTTTCCTCTCCGTCACATTGATGTAAAACAATCTGAACAAGTTTACATTTGAGCTATCTGAGACAACCTACAGCCCCTCTGCCTTGTGGTGCAATCTTTAAACGGTGAGTGCATAAAAGCTCATCTTCTGAATATCGGAAGAGCAGGGTTCATAGTCTCCATGACCAGTCTCATTCAATGACTTTCAAGCACCTTTTTGACCCCAATTCAATGATCGATATTCGTTGATCAAATTGACAATAGGCCTAATAGATCACAAGAAACTGAATTTTGACTTGGACTATTAAATGTATTAGGCCTATATCAAAATACTTATATATTTGATACAGAAATGTAAGCTCCCAATGTTACCAATACTGAAACTTCGATGGCATATTTTACACCTGATCCATTGGCTATAATCGTCACGCTTAAGCCAAGAATCCTGAAATCTACATTTTCCAGGCATCCTTATAAATCAGTAGATTTTTAGAGCTGTAACAGTGAACTTGTAACTTCGACCTGCAGATGATAACTAGTGACTGATCTTGTAAAAGCTATTTGAAAATTTGTCTCAGCAATAATTAAATTAGTATGTAATCATAGTAAATATAATCAGAAGTAACTGTAATTGATAACCACTCGATACAGTAGGCATAGTAGTAGTTTGTCACCACTGCTAATTTCAAATGAAAAATCAATTAAAACATCAGAAGAGTCAAGAGAACAAAAACAGGCGACTCATGGATCATGCTTAACGTTTTGCCTATAGCAAATTACATTCAATTGGAATATAAATTAGACATGTGTATATAAGAATCTTCTTAGAATGAAACAATCTAGTTTCAGACAGCAGAAGCTTCACAAACTATCCTCGGTCACCACTCCACGTGAATATTGGCGACTTATAAAGGAACTGTGTCATGAAGGAAATACCTCGAAACACACCTCTTTAAATCCACAAACATTCATTGACCACTTCATCCAACTAAATAAGGCCAAAGCTCCTAGCCCTCACGACGCCAGCCTGGATGACCTCAGTAGCAACATATTCACTGACCTTGACTTTACTATCAAGGAGGAGGAGGTAAAAGCAAGCCTAACGTCCTAAAAAACAGTTAGGCCCCTGGTTTGGATGGAATAACAAACGAGCTACTCAAATATGGTAGAGCAACAATATTAAGGCCCATTACGAAGCTCTTCAACTTAGTGTACACAAGCAGCGTTTTTCCAAAACAATGGGCGAACGGTCTTATCGTACACAAGAAGGGAGATAGAAATGACCCCGATGATTTCCGGGGGATAACACTGAATAACTGCCTAATTCATTTTAGGGGTAAATAGGAAAGCCACTAATATGGCAGTTTTAGGGGAAATGGGGAAGTACCCGCTTTACATCGAAGCCTGTATTAGAATTATCAACTTCTGGCAACATATGAAGGGCTCAAATGGTACTTTAGTAAATGCAATTTACGAAAGTGTTAAGAAACTGCCATGGAAATAAGTAGAATGGAATCACTTTATATATATTCTACTCTCATGTATTAGCCATGAATCGTTGTAGGGCCTACATAGAAAACTCTGACATCTCTAAATCAACAATAATAAGGTTAAGGCACATAATGCAGGAGAGGTTTAAAATATACTGGAATCATCTGATAGGAAATTCGAACAAATTAGAGTTGTTTAGATTGGTAAAAACAGGATTCCAAATGGAACCATACCTACTACTCGACATGCACAGGAACTATAGAATGGCCCTTACACGTCTCAGGCTAAGTGCCCACCCACTAATGATAGAAAGGGGGAGACATTTTAACATCCCGCGTGTAGACAGGAAGTGTTCCCTATGTGATACAGTAGAAACTGAGGTACATTTTGTGATGGAGTGCCCAAAGTATTCAGCTCTAAGGGCCCCCCTTGTAGAAAAATTTACAAAACTATTCCCAGACTATTGTACTCGAAATACTAATGTACAGTTTATTCAGATTCTCACGTCAACTAAGTTAGCTAAAGACCTAGGTCGTTTTTGCTATGCGGGTTTCATCAAGACGACATTATAATTCCATCGATCATCTATTGTATTAATTACCTTTTACCTTTTACCTCTTATACATGTGGAATTTGTAAATATAAGTGCTATTAGAAGTTTTGTTATAACAGTTATGTATATATATATATATATATATATATATATATATATATATATATATATATATATATCATCAATTATGTTTCATACAACTTTATTGATGAAAAACTGTGGTGTTGGTTGTCCGTGATTAATGTATTCTAAGGATATATTTTTCTGGAATTCTGTAGGCCTAGTAAATAAACAGTGTCCAAGTACCAGGGCCAGTTTTTGGACTGAAGATGTGTCTAGGGTAGATAGGTACATGTATAAACCAAATATCAAGGCATTACATCGAAGCGTCTTCCAAACTTCCCAAAATAACTGGATTCTGTCTACGGACGGACGGCTGAATGACGGACGAAAAGTGAATGCAAAAGTCCGCTGGGCCTAAAGTCCCAAGTGGGCTAAAAATGTGTAAAAAGTGCTGATTGACCAGGTCGACTTGCATATGTATTTCTACGGGTATCCCGTAAATTTACGTGACTCACGTAAATATAGGTGACTTCCTGTAGATTAATGCTGCTTTCTGTCACAAAGTTTACTTGTGCATAATATCTATATTTTTGATTTTATAATTTGTCATTTCAGGTAGAATATAGGCCTACTCCTATAAATCTGTATTAACTGCCTTATTTCATTAATTGCAGTTTCATTAAATAAAACACTGTCTAAGAATTGATTTTGAATGAATCAGTGTTGACTAGCCATGTGGTGGCAGAACAAGACGGATCCAAATATATGCGGGCTGTTTCTAGCTGAAATAACTAGTAATGCAAATGTATGATTTCGGGTGTATTTTAAGAATATTTAGGCTGAAAACATAAATACCGTTATATAGATATGGAAAATCAAGAACCTAGGTATTCATCACAATTCAAAGTTTATTTAGTAGATTAGAAGACAAAAATTAATTTCTAAAAAAGTAATCAAAACAAAACATTCCAGTCAATCGAAAGATCATCGTTTATTCTTTTTTTTTAAAATTTCAGTGTTATTTTTGCATTTCATTCAACATACTAACAGCATGTATATTATTATTATTATTATTATGGTATTTTAAGTGCCGGAATCCACTTAGGCCTAAGTGATCAATGACACTTTATTACTGAATAAATCTAATGTGGTGAAAACAAATTTATATTAGTTATACATACTGTTAAAAAGTTCGTTTCAGCTTCCACAATCTATGTTTATGGGAAATGGTTCTTAAGAAAAAGGTAGCGTACCAATTTATTAATTTCAATTATATTTAAAATGTGCAAATTATTGATATAAGGCTGATAAAATTATAGTAATAAAAGCATTCTTTGAAAACTTTCGATATTAATGTGAGATTTGCTCCTTCTTCTATGCCCACTCCTGGTGTCTGTCATTTGCTGAACACTTGAGCCTTGAAGCTCATATTACTGGAAGACAAAGAAATAATAAATCATTTCGTTGGCGTTCATCGAAAACAAAAAAATTGGAAACTGAGATAGGCTTGCTGTAAGAATTGAAGTCAATAATCTTTTTCTACATCGTCGCGATGATGATTTAATTTGCTCTTAGATATTCAACAGTGATATCTTCACCCAAAAGAATGTTTTTATAGGTTTCCATACCTGCTGTAAGCATAATTTTTAACACTCTGAATGAGACTAGCGTACACGGGGCATCGGAGTCATCTTTGAAAAATAATTACTCCCAAACGCCATGCAGGAATCTCGTTGTACACGGTGAAATCGTTTGTATACTAGTTTACTTTAACCTAGAAAAGATTCAGCTTCCCACGTGCAATGATAAAATACCACGGCTCTATTTACTGAAGGAAGGCAAGGCAAAATAATTGTGCGAGTCACTTCAAACAGTTGCAGCGATCGCCATCTATGTAGTAACTAACACATCAATATTAAAAAACAAAGAATAAGTGGTTTCTAGCCTTTTTTAACCTTATCCAATCACGAACAACGTAACATAAATGTTTGAGAGGCTAAATATAATTGGTCAGACTGAGTCAGAAGGTAGTCACGTATGTTTACGGGATTTTCCGGATGTCACGTAAATTTACGGGATACCCGTAGAAATACATATGCAAGTCGACCTGTTGACCATGTGATGTAAATCAGCCAAAATCAGCCACGATACGGTAAAATAGCCGAAATAGATACTCACAGCCGCATACCCTAAAATATCCACTGCGTTTTACATTACCTACCTACAACTCTGATACGAGCCCCTGTGCAATCCCCACCCACCACATATAAAGATTAAAATACCAATTGGCTACTACATACAATACAAAGTCAAAACCACAACTGTCAACTGCACTGGAACCTTGATCCCCGATATTAAACGTTAAGTTTGTATATGGTACAGAACTTCAAGGTAAACTATATAGGCCTATTAGTGTTTGAAGAAGAAATAGAGCAATGCAAACCTTTAGGCCTAAGACGCGAAGAAAGCGTCACCTTTCAACAATTAAAAACAATCATACAGTCAATCAGCTGATTTAGCAATGACAGTCGTTACTCAATTACAACCTACAAAGCCCGATCATTCCGGAAATACCCGATCGATTTCCCGGACATCTCCGATCATTCTTCCGGACATCGCCGATTTCTCTAGCAGAATCTGCATAGGTAGCCATGTTGAATCGTATTCGCGTAAAATCCATCATCATCTAGGCCTTTATACTGGTTATTTCCCGTCGATGTTTAAACGGACGGTAAACTGAATAGTTTTTCTATGATTTAATCGCCATCGATCGCTCTTTGCAGGATTAAATTTGCGGGAAATCATCTCATGAAATTCGGCTTCCGGCTAAATCCGCAGTCTCTATTTCACGTTGACAACATAACGAAACGTAGCCAGGAAATAAAATCACGTCGTCTGAGAAGATACGATTCTACTCGTTAACCTTGATTAAGTAATTGAAAGATAAAGAGCGTAACGTATCCTTTTGAGCTACTTGTCAACTGAAAATATGAGATAAACTGCAGGGCGTGTCTGTTTAAAATGTGACGTTTTTGAGGTGGCTTGGGGGACAGGTTTTTTCCAGTCGTTAGATAACTTCCAATATGTTGCTCTGATTACATCAACATTTCGCGTACCGGACTCATTAAACCATTCCTTCTTAGTCTATTAATTGTTACTTAATCACCATGCACTTTTGTACCCCTTCAAAAATATTTTATTCCTGCTGATTGACTCTTTGAAGCGCCTACTTACTTGGGAAGCATTCATAAGCAATGGCTAAAGGTAGGTAATGCTCCTATCTCTGTGATGCTTCACCTATTCGCTACCACAAAATTTTGGTCGCTAACTTTGCATAGTAAGCTTATACCATATAAGGATGAAAGTCTTCCGACCTTTTCTTCCATTTGCTTCTTTTCTGAGATCAGGGTAAATCGCGTCTTATCGGAGCGGAGCGCTCCGTAGTCAGGAGTGCTCCTTAAGATGGTTTCGGTCGTAACGCAACTGTGGTCGGCGAAACTTATATGGCGTCTCATTCGATAAGTGGCCCAAACTGTTAACATTTTGTCTTAAAGAAAGTTAATGTTTTTGGTGCGTGGTTACTGATTTTTATTACCCAAAAAATCTTTTTTTAAAGAATATTTTCCAATATGGGCCTTTTTCATCCTTGACCATGGAGACCAATACTTCGGTCGGCTGTAAATGCCCCGTTGAAGTGTGCTGGGATACCGAGCATACACAATTATCAAGTTGTTAAAGGGTTAGATCGGTACAGCCGAACATGGTCGACGATAGTTTGGTCCGAGGTATCAACTTTTTATCCTGAAATATGAGGAGCGCCCATCAATTCAATTGTAGATGATTTTATGAAAACATTGACAATGTTATAGATATAATAGGTTGTGACAAACTTGATTTTTAAAATTCGCTGAAATAGGACCATCAGATGGCAAGGCATGATTCAAGCACTGTCGGAAATAACCAAATGCCACGGTTGCTGTGACGTCTGCTATCCCGATACATGCAGGTAGATTTAAGTATTACAGAGTAAGCATTCGGGCCTTTCTGTAGATAAATGAAGTATGCACATGGTCCATGGGTAAAACTGTTGTATCATGATAAATAAGATGAGCGGGGGACCCGATGAATTATTTTCACCAAAAAGGTCATTTTCACTAAAAAGGTTAAAGCCCATATTCAAGTGCCTGTGCTACTATCTATGTAGTTGCATAGTATGATATCATCATGTGAAGTCATCGTCTTTTTACGGTTTTTTAGGCATTAGCAGCAAAGCCCTTACTGTCTTATGGGAAACATTATTATCAAGTTATTTTATTAGGTAGCTTTGCGACAAAGAAAAGTTGTTCAACGACCTGTCAGTTATGGTTGCTGTATCACTCAGTGACCAGTGCTTTTTAGTTCTCACTGGTTAAGCATACAGCGAGATGCCATCTCGTACTAAATGCGATTCAAAAAGAGGGCGAGTGATGATTTTATATCTATGGTTCATAATTTACATTGTAACATCTTAACTGTAGTTTATTCAGAATTTGATACACGGAGTTATTAGAATTAGTTGCCTTCTCAGCTATTTTATCCTTTAAAATCCAATTATCAAGTAAGTAAGTTCTTAAAGGCCTATGGGAATCATTTCATTTGAAATTAACTTTAATGATGAAACTCCCTACGATTCACCTGCTTTATGTCTTATGTATTGACAGGAAAAACAAAGCAACTACCGCTTAAAGGACATTCAAAGACTCGCACGTCCATTTTATTTGAGGTAGAATTCGGTTATCCTATCAACTATGTCGGTGCTCTGTTAAGGCCGGCTTATGCCGACAAGCGAAACCTACCGACGCAACTGGGTTTATCGCCGATTTGCGGCCTACGAGAGGCCGCCAGTTGCTGCTCTATCGGTTCGACATTAGCCAGCTTGCGACGGCAACCCGACGCCTACCGACTTGTCGCAAGCCGTATCCGGCTAATTGCCCATGTTCTACTTCGGCCTATGGCAGACGATAGTTGCTTTCGATCGCAACTGACATAAGCTCATCTGCGGCGCGACGGAACTGAGCGCAAGGGTTCCAGCCAAGAAGAGACCGTGTATACATAGTACAAATTATGACCTCTAGTTAGCGTCATTCGTAATTAGTCATCAACTTTCAAATTCAAGTATTTCAAAATGTAAACCTAACCTTCAGCATGGCAGATGACTGGACGGAAGATCTAGAAGCGAAATTGGTAGAATCATGGTGTTAGCAGCCATCTTTATATGATGTTGCTAGCACATTGTATTCAAAACAGAATCAGAAAGTTAAAGATCTTAAAGAAAAAGCTTTTCTAATAGAAAAGCAGGGAAGCAAGTGGGAGGATCTCGTATCCCACTAGTCGGCCTTAGTTGCTGCGAATCAGAGCACTGTCGACATAAGCTGGGCTGCGAACACGGTTGCTCTCAGTTGCGTCGGTAGGCATCGCGTTGACATCGGCCAACCTTAATGATTTAAGTTGCATAATTTTTAAAATCATTAACAAGAGGGTCAACAATGTTCCCTGATGAATATGGTCAAATTTGATTGATTATCTCAGTCTACATCATTATCACTCTTACTATGTATTTTCAGATCGATTTGAAAAAACTTTTTAGAATGATGTTCATCAGTATTCAACCACTCATGACATGAACAACAGATTGTATACCTTGAACACGTCGGTTCCCAATTCTGGGTCAACCAATCAAATCATGTATCCCAATCATCAACGAGGTGGTAACCAGGTAAGAGAAGTGAAGCCTTTTATATGTAACTGTGCCAGGGTGTTATATAAATGGAGAATTGCTTCAATTTTAACCCTTAACTTGCTGTAGGCGACTAGTCCACCGCTCGACCACGTATTAAAATTATTTTTTGTATGTCTGCGCGTGAACCATCCGTAGTTCTTAACGCATGCCAACTGCCAATTCTCGAGAATGCAAACCCAGAAGTAATCTCACATTCTGATATTTTGAAGAATTTTGACCTCAGAAAACCCATGTGGAACCCTCGTCATTGGACCTAAAAATATGCTCGTTATAACTGATAGTTCGTTATATCCAGTAAATTAGTGAAAGAATGTTTCTCTTCATTCCCTACAACATAACATTGCAATATTTTTCAATTAAGAATTGAAACAGTTTTTTTCATGATATAATTTTGTGGTAGATAAAGGAGGTAAGCAATCTACTAGCATTGACATTCCCAAAAGGATTGAAATAAATGTTAACCCCCCCACACACACCAGGGATGAAAATCTTCTGACCATAGACGGATTTCCAACCTTTTCTAACATTTTCTTTATTCCTGAGAACAGAGTAAATCACCTCAATCGCGGGCGTCACATCGGAGCGCTCCGTAGTTAGAAGTGCTCCTTAAGACGGTTTTCGGCAGTTGTTAGCACAACTGTGGAGTCGGAGAAAACAATATGGCGTCTCATTCAAAAAGCGGCTCTTATTCAGGCCCAAACTATTAACGTTTTGACCAAAAGGAAGTAAGTTTTTTGGCTAAAAGTTACTGATTTTTGTTCCCCAAAAAAATTCTTTTTTTTTTTTTGAAAATATTTTCCGACTTTTCAATATGGGCCGTTTTCATCCCTGACACACACATTAGCGGGTGCCGCCGCAACAACGACGCCGCCATCAAAATCACCTAGTGTGCGCATGAAATTTTTAGGTGTTTTGACGCCGTTATCTAACATGTTTGGTATTTTTGACACAGTGCAGCAAGTTCGCTTGAGCGTGTGCCTAATTCCCCGCCATTGCCGCAGAATTTAATATAGAACGCTAGTATGCAGCCCGCTTAATGATATGTGACGTTTCAGAAAAATGATCTCAAGACAATTGTACTAACTTAAGCAACGTTGACTGCCAGTCTGCCCTTGGGGCCCTTGTATATTTTCACAGATTGTCTGAAACTCATTTTTCTAGACGAGATCTCAAGATCTATGGTCCTCTTGTTTTCAAATATAATTATTTCAGAATTAAAAATGTAATAAGTGATACCTAAATCATTACATCGGGTCACTCATTGTGAACAGGCACTTGTACAGTAATAGTCGTCGCATTTGTAGATCTTGTACTGGGATTTAGCTGCCTTCAATGGTACAGCTTGAGTTTTGGTAACTTAATGAAGTATTAGGTATCATCATACATTTTTATAATTCATTTCATTAAATCTTGACGTTGCAGGTCCAGAAATTGAATTGAAAATGACTTCTTTAGCAGAAGAGTTATATTTATATTCAATTGGATTTCATTCAGCATGAATCCTACAAGCGCAACCACGGTCATGATCGCACATGAGCAGATAATGGAACATTAATCAAAATAAAACCTTACCTAGGCATAGAGATTGAACATTTAGAGTGATGAATTAATTACTAGATTTTTTTTGGTTGAATTTCAGCCTTTCTTTCCCCCACAGCAAAGGCAGAACACCCCTCAAGGAATGCCACCACGTCAACGTATGATGGGGAACACCCCCGCTGTTCACCCGATGTACTCTAGTGTACCAACATACCAGATACATGCGCAACAACCATGGCAAATACAGGTACCAAGCATTCAGGTCCAGGTATCTATAGCTCTTTGTGTTATCCTCTATCAAGCTGGTTCATTTATCATTACAATGAGTGTTAGAATAAAAAACGTTTTTGAAGACACTTTGACTTAAGGAAAGAAATGAGTGTATCCTTTCCATTTTGACCTATAACACTTGCATTGTCTTGATACGTGCGAAGAGCTCCCAACTGTTCCTGATTTTCAGTATTGGCTTATGAGAAATGATTTCATCTGTTTGATGCATACTATTGCTGAGATCTTACTGAAGGTCTTACTTAAGATTACTGATTAATTTGAATGTTTTCTTTCACGTTTCTTTGAAATGTTACTGGAAAAATTTCAATTAGTTACTGATAGCACTTTTCAAAAGTTGGCAGCCCTGTTGGCATTTGCTCTTGTGCTCTAGACGCAATGATCAGAATCAAGATAGCCTGCTGGTTGATCAATTTTAACCCACTTGGGACTTTTAGGGCTACTGCTTTCACTTTTCATCGATTGTTCGTCCATCCGTCCATTGATGGATTCCAGTTATTTCGGGAGGTTTTGAAAATGCTTCGGCTGAATATGGCCACAAAATATATTCAAAATGGTTATTGTACACAGACGGAATATGTACTCGTAACTCGGACTCTACCAACACATTCATAATGGGTCGAATCAAGAGTTCATCGACATACGACAAGAGATAGTCATGTCCCCAGGTCAGAAACTAGTTAACACAATAACTCGGCATTCTCATGTTATATTGGTACCCAAGGTCAGATCTAAGCACTTGTCCGATTGCCCAGGACAAGTATATTTTCATTAGGGCAAGTAGGTTAGCATTATCACTTGTCCACCGGGCTAGTGCAATTTTGTCTCTGAGCTTTTTTCGCGCTATATAGGGCAAGTTGATATTTGAGGGGGCAAGCGAAATTTTAGATATACTTGCCCCACAGGCGAGTGACTTTAATTCGTTAGATCGAACTCTGGGTTCCTACTAGGCATATTTTGTTACCGCAATCAATTGTAAAATATTATAGCTCATGACATGTTCTATGTATGATTGTGGTGAGTTTCAGGGGCATTGGTTTCTGTATATGTTCATCAGGGGACTCATACGTGTCTAATGTTGAAATTGTCAGATTTTTTTGCATTTCAAACTTCCAAGTGGGTATGGTGTCCCTGGAACCCTAGTTAATTCATCTCAATCGGTTAGTGGTACAAATCCCCAAATCTTCTAAGTATGGCAATAATCCTCCACCGGTTGGAGTGCAAGAAGTTAAAACATGTTATCACCAACCGCTTCCAGTCAGCATATTGCAGTTTCATTGCAAATGAATAGAATTGGAAAGTTGGGGATATGAATAGAATTGGAACGTTTGGGACATTTACCTATTTAATTTTGAAAATTTGGGGATTATTGCATATTACTACCATCTTAAATAATCATCTGTATCCCTTCACTTGAATGGGCTCTTGCGCTAATTTTTCTTCATCTATCTTTCATGTATCCATTGAATAGTCTTATTTGGTAGTAACGAAGAGGTTTTTTCGATAGATTACCTTTATATTGATTTACACATGTATCTACCCTAGACACACATGTAGTCACCAAAGATTTTTCAAAAACAAATATTTCTGCTCAGATCCAGATGACCGCTTATCGCTAGAATAGAATCTAGATATAGAATACCACTACAAATATTTGTTGTTTCAGACGATAAACATTGTAGACTAAGTTTGTTTGGAAAATTCTGAATAGATTTATGTCAACCACTTGTTTTGCAGGGGAGAATTCCATTCTGGCATGCCTAGAGATGTAATTCATGGTTCCCACAGAACAGAGAAATTGGGAAAAACTTGGAAATTTTGAAATGATAATTCCCGGTTTGGAAATATTTGGGAATTTGAACAATTTTCCTCAAATCAGGGAAATATTTGGGAATCTCATTTACATTTCGTAATTTCCCTCGGGAATCACCTTTTAATCAACCAGTCACCACTAAAATGTAGACTGTAGTATGATGATATCTGTTCATTTCCATTTGGAAAATTGAAAAGTCGCCCACGAAAGGACGTTTCTTGGCATAAAGAATTGAAAAATCTCCCCTGATGCCCTTCATATTGTAGTTATTGGCCCAACCCACCTATCTTTTGCTTCCAACAGGCCTGACGCATGAGGCATCAAGTCCTACAATTTCATGGAAAATTCCTAGATATTTCATATATATACTATATATTTCATATGAAACCTTTGTGTATTTCATATAAATCCTGTACTGGTACATTTTATCTCCAATGACTTGGGGCTCTTCATTTCATGGAGTATCTACCCTAGACACATCTTCAGCCCAAAAACTGTCCCTGTCAGAATCAAGACTGGCAGCCATTGTTGGTTGCCAAAATCAGCACTTTTTACACGTTTTTGAACTTTTTGAGGGAAATTTTGAAGACACCCTGATCTTTGGTATATATTTGAACCCCCTACCCTCCCAGGGCCCATCAGCATAACAAAAATTGGGTCGATCGGACTCAAGATGGTCGTCCTAGGACCTTTTAAGTGCCCAAAAATGTTAATTTTGGCCCGAATTCTGAGTCCTGTAGCTTCCTACTGGTTTGCCATTTCTCATTGCAATTGCTGATGGGTTTTCTTTGGAAAGGGATGTTTTATACCCGAGACAGGTATTTTTGATCAGCCAATAATGATGCAATTGGCGGCCATCTTGGTGTCATTAGTAGGTGGGAAAAAGTTTTTCGACTTGATACCTAAGCATATTTTGTTACAACAATGAATAAGAAAGTTGTAGCTTATAACGTGTTCTATGATTGTGTTGAGTTTCAAGTTCATTGGTTTTTTTGTAAATGGCCACCAGGAGCGTTGAATAATACAATATCTTAGTATTTCTATATTATATTTGAACCAATACATATTTTGTTACCACAATCAATTGCAAAGTTGTAGCTCATGACATGTTCTATGATTATGGTAAGTTACAAGGTTATTGGGTTTTGTATATGGTCACCAGGGGCGTTGAATATTGAAATTGTTAGATTCATGAGCATTCGAAACCACTACCCAAGTGGGCATGGTGTACCTGGACCCCTAGTTTTTTTTGTTCAATAATTTGTTAGAAGCCTTTTCTACGTCAACGACTTCCAAATAAATTATTCATGAGGGGCATTGAAAATTGAAATTGTTAAGCATTCCACTGTATGCATCATGTCTGAGACCCCTTGTTTCTTACTAATTTTTTTCATTTCAAAACTGAATAATGAAACTGTAGAGAGGTATCAAATCTATAAATGATGTTGGATCTTCATTTATAACTGAAAATTTTACAGTTTGATCCATTTCAGCAGTATCAGCGTGCTGGTGTCCCCCAACAGTATGCGATGAATGCCAATCAAGCTAACCAGTTCAGCCCAATGCCCCCAGTCTCTTCACCGTATCCGATGAATCCAGCTGCTGCTTCAGGTGAGTGTGAATTGTAGTCTGTATATGTAAATATACAGCGTCTGATTGGTTGGAATTTCTTGCATCACTCGATTGATTTTATAATTTTTTTGTTGAGTCATTTTATGGAGATAACAAGCTGCAGCTTGGATCGGCCATCTTTGATAAAAAAATGCGCGAACATGTGGAATTTTGAAGATCAAAAAGTGTGAGAATGTTGATAAAGTATTGGGTCCAAGGCTGCAATAGTGTAGGTTTTCTAATAAGTGGCCATGTATCGAAAATTTTACATCTATTTAGGACCACTGGTGGCATAGGGAGCTGAATTCATCCATTTATTACAGACGCATAAATCTCAATTTCCTCCCCTCATACTAGTACTTAAAATCTTTCGTACATTCTGCCTCCATACTAAATTTTTGGTTTTCAATTAGAAAAATATCTGTTAGTCAGAGGTCACTGAGTCTTCAAGAGTCATTTTCCCTGTGTCCGCGTTGATTAGACAGGGTTTCTAAATTCCACTAAATCCTCTCTATCACTTAACTAGTCCTTAAGTGTTTTTAAGGAGTTTATCCGAGGATCATTTGATGCCGTCTCACAGGCGCTGTATAGCAGTGGATTATAGTCCTTTGCTGTCCAGCAACGCTACAGCTGCTGGGTCCATTATTTGTTGGTAGAGGTCACCACTTCCTAGGGGCTTAACTTAAAGTCAACCAAATGAATACCTGACCATAGTTTGGATTCACTTTTGGTCTAAATAACATTCCCAACTTGGTCAGGAGTACCTCGGAAAGGGTTAATTGTGTTTTATCAAAACGTGTATTCAAAAGCTGATAAATGTAATTCACTGATGCGCGTTGAAACAAAAAGATAGGTCATTGGTATTACATTTTTGCGGTTGGGTTGCGTAGCAACGCTGACCACGATGTTTCAGTGGTTCGACTTGCACTTCATTTTCCCACTTTTCTATGTTATTTGACATGAGATAGCTTTGTGACTTGCTCAGTCAGTCTGAAATTTGTTGTGTTTTCCTGAGTTTGTTAAAAGAAAGAATGAATTTATTTCTGGAAAAAGAAATTGAAGGAATTCTGTACAAAATATTATTATTTTCTTGCCTGATGTCATATCGGAATATCCCTTGACTTTTGTGCACCAATATGGCTGTGGTGATCGGCCTTTCAAAAAAAGTGATTCTAGTTCATCCACTATCACCTCTTCCCCCTGTATAGGTCGATATTCATTTGGACTGACTCCCTTATTCCCCATTCGTGCGTACATAATAAATGAATGGTCCCTATCCCTTTCTGAAGTGGCAGTATCATACTGGAAGCCACTGATCAGCCATTTTGATCACATCACTGTCCTCTTCATTTATTTACAGTTTACATAGCATGTCTTCTTATTTTCTAAATGGGCTTGTGATGCCATATTTTGATTTTAACATGTTTGTGATGAAGGGTGGTTCCATTGATAATCTTATCAGCTCATTCGTTATCCCTTTCCATTGCATAGACTGAGTAATGCTGATAGTAAATATTAACCGATAACTTGAGATATTAGAAGAACTCAGTTTTAGATTGAGAGCAGTTTTACTTTATGTAATTTGGTTATCCTAATTGAGTTAAGAAGTTCCACTGAAGCACTTATTGCTGAGCCTATGATTTCTGAGGGTCCCCAGCAGCTGATACTGATGATGGTCAAATCAGTACAGCAGAGTACTATTTAAATCTCGTAGTTGTTTATTGCCCCCCCCCCCCCGAGAATAACTATTCAGTGCTGCCATCTATCAATTCAATAAGAAAACAAACTAAAAATATGTTGGTGTCAAACTGGATATTATGTTGTCAAGTGTTGATCATTTGTATGGAAAGTGCCTAGCAGTTCTACCAGGCTAGGCCGTATAGTATGTATCATTATGATAGTATGCACAATCGCTAAGCACCAGTTTCCTTAACTCAGGCTGGTTGATTTGAATACCCTGGTAAAACATAATGGTCCAGATAATTGGTCATTCTTGGCCAAACAACCAAAATTCGATAATTTAAAGATTACTGAATGTAGGCAAAAGGAATTAATCAAATATAGTTGTGGTAATAGATGAAATTGATGAAATTCTATTGAAAGGTTTTCGCATTAAACACAAACAACAATATGTATGTAACTGTTGGCATACTTTTTGTAGATATGTATGGTATGCTTGATGACAGCACGAGGGGGAATCTCTTTCCTCAGTCTTGTAAGTTGTCAGCATTGATTACCAAACAAACTATT
This sequence comes from Tubulanus polymorphus, assembly GCF_964204645.1. Classification (NCBI taxonomy): domain Eukaryota; kingdom Metazoa; phylum Nemertea; class Palaeonemertea; order Tubulaniformes; family Tubulanidae; genus Tubulanus; species Tubulanus polymorphus. The sequence goes on along the minus strand of NC_134031.1, from coordinate 13,200,256 downwards.
TAAAATAAAAAAACCTGCTCAATGACAGGAACGTGTAGCTCTCCACACAGTTCTATGTATTGTGTGTGATTGTTTCATTTATCTTCATGATGACAAACTTTTTTCTTATTGAAACCTGTTCCTAATTGCTGAATGTCTTCCGCATGCTTTTTTCCTATTTGCTTAAATTATGTCCAACCTGCAAAAATATAACACTGATTATATCAATGTTTTTATGTTTATGCCGCTGTCATCGAAGCTATTAACGAACTGTTTCCAGTAGCACTGTCCTTTCATTTAAAGATGTAAAGGCCATTGCCTTTCATTTAAAGATGTAAAGGCCAGTGCTAAACTGTTGTTTTGGAAAGTTTTCAGTTGACTTACATATGAAAATCTAAATAACGTTGATATGCATTTTCATATCTTGAAAAGAGTTGTACAAAACTAATCTTTTGAAAGAATTTTTTGAAGAGTGCACATTCCCAGAGGTCGCATCATGAGAACAAAAGTTCGATTGTTCAGATTCATGATGGCTGACCAGTCACCTATAAGTAAAATGATAATGGTAATTTTTGCTTCCCGTATCTATAATTAAATTGTACCTTGAGATGGGTATATTCTGGGGTGGAATCTAACAGATTTTCAGATTGGTAGTCACCATCTTAGTCTTGTCAGATTTGAGTAGAAAAAAGATTTCAACTTATATATAGTCTTGATATTTAAACCAATAGGTACGAAAAATTCTCTTGTATTAGTAAAATTTCTAGACCTAAAAATCTGGTTTTCTGTTGTATTCAAATCGCAGGACTCTGTGGTTTACCTAAAAATTGGTAATCAATCCAATGACAATCAACTACTGATCTAAACCGCTCTTATACCGCTAAAACTGGTTGCTGATGAGATCGTAAGAGCTGAACATGTCTATTTTGTATGAGAAAATGGCCTTTGTGCCCTGTGGCGCTCTTCTCTTACTCTCAGTTTTGTAGTCATTACTTTTCTCAAAAATTGAACATAACCCTTAGCTTGACATATTAGTGCAAGGTCATTGTTATATTTCCATGGGGCGTTGAGAATTGAAATCATTTTATTTTATTGAGCGTTTCACAAATTAGCAATTGCGCATTGTGTCTAAACTTTTTTTTTTCACCTATTGACACTATGCAACTTAAATTGTGAAAAAGGTGGGTCAATGATCTTATTCATGTAGGCCTAGCATTCTACTAAACTCAGATATCAGATGGGCTTAGTGGCCAAAGGGTTAAGTCATTATGCGTTGATCTTTTAATGATGATAATATAAGTTAAGGGCCTATTTTGTTCTTTAAATGTCATCGTTATTGTAATTTGGAAGATTTAACAGCATGTCCTCCACTCCACCATCTAGGCACTTTCAAATTGTTAAATATATATATTTTCCAATGTATTATGGAAACCTTTATATATAGGCTATGTCTAATAACACATTTCAAAGGCAGAAAATATAATCGAAATGATTCAATGCAACTGAATGAATTTATGTTTCCTTACGTATATATTGTTTGGTCTATGATTTGATATCAATATGAATAACATAAACTAGTGTTGTGTGAAATAATTGTGGCCATGTATTTTGATGCTTATTGCTGTTATAAGTATATACAATGATGCCAGTCTTAGGCGAAGGGTTTTATAGATAAGAACATGCTGTAAAATCATTTAGGAATCATAGTGACGAGTTGCTGGTGAGCAAGCAGGTACATTATATTAACTGCAAGGAAGTGACATCTATAGGTGACCCTATTATAGGCAAAAGTGAGTGCTGTGCTCAGGTTGCCTCTATTATCACTAACTATGCGAGCGTATAAATTAACTGATCATTTGACTGATTGACATATTAATTATTGGAACTTTATTAGAACACAGGTTTTCTGAGCCTATTACAAATGGAGTGAATTAGAAGAATTATAGAAAGCCAATCAGAATGCAAAGTCTCCTCTATTATTGGCTGAAGTATGTGAGCTACTCTTTTACTTCTGGATGTATCGGCCCCACTCCGTGTGGTTGCGCCACTGCGCGGGATTTACACGACGAAGCAGCAAACACAAACATGGCCACTCTCTCAATTTTCAATGATAGAAATCATGTGTGCATTTCAATTATTTCGGCAGTTAGGGTTTTAAGGCACAATATAAGTTGATGTGATATGGCGATGTTAATTAATGATAATTCCGCAGTGAAGCTAGTCACGAACGGTGCCGATTGAGTGTACAGCTGCCAATAAACACTGAAATGTGCGTAGTTGCGTAACTATTTGCAGTGAATTGCGGACGAAACATGAAGCCTTAACGGCCGTTTAAAGAAAAGTTATACCAATCGCAATTGTAAAATAAAAATGAGATAGAACCTAAGTTAAAATTCTGGCCATTTCTAAAATGTTATTACTAATTTTTAGCCCACTTGGGACTTTAGTCCCAGCGGGCTATTGCGTTCACTTTTCGTCCGTCGTCCGTCCATCCGTAGACGGAATCCAGTTATTTTGGGAAGTTTTGAAGACGCTTCAAGGTAACGTCTTGATATTTGGGTTACACATGTATCTACCCTAGACCCATCTTCAGCCCAAAAACTGGCCCTGTCAGAATCAAGATGGCCGACTGGCAGCCATTGTTGTTCGCCAAAATCAGCACTTTTTACACATTTTTGAACTTTTTGAGGGAAATTTTGAAGACGCTTTGATCAATTAGCTTGATCTTTCGGATATATGTGAATCCCCCCAGGGCCCATCAGCATAACAAAAATTAGGTCGATCAGAATCAAGATGGCCGTCCTATGACCTTTTCAGTGCCCAAAAATGTTAATTTTGGCCCGAATCCTGAGTCCTGTAGCTTCCTACTGGTTTGCCATTTCTCATTGCAATTTGTGGGTATTCTTTGGAAAGGGATGTTTTATACCTGAGACAGGTATTTTTCATCAGCCAATAATGACGCAATTGGCGGCCATCTTGGTGTCACCAGTACTCATTCGTAAGTGGGAAAAAGTTTTTCCACATTATATTGATACCTAAGCGTATTTTGCTACCACAATCAATTAGAAAGTTGTAGCTCATAATGTGTTCTATGATTGTGGTGAGTTTCAAGGTAATTGGATTTCGTATATGGCCACCAGGAGGCGTTCAATAATACAATATCTTCGCATTTCTTTATTATATTCGTACCTTTATTATATTCGTATATGCATATTTTGTAACCACAATCAATTGGAAAGTTGTAGCTCATGACTTCTATGATTGGTGCGAGTTTTAAGGACATTAGTTTTTCTATATGGTCACCAGGGGGCGTTGAATAGTAGAATAACTTAGTATTTCCTTATTATATTGGTACCTAGGCATATTTTGTTACCATGATCAATTGCAAAGTTGTAGTTCATGACATGTTCTATGATTGTGGTGAGTTTCGAGGTCATTGGGTTTTGAATATGGTCACCAGGGGGCGTTGAATAGTAGAATAACTTAGTATTTCCATATTAAATTGGCATATTTTGTTATCACAATCAATTACAAAATCGTAGCTGGTGCCATGTTCTATGATATTGGTGAGTTTCAAGGTCATTGGTTTTTGTATATGGTCACCAGGGGGCGTTGAATATTGAAATTGTTAGATTGTTGAGCATTTGGAACCACTTCCCAAGTGGGCATGGTGTCCCTGGACCCCTAGTTAGTCAGTGCCGAACGTTCAGTTTTCCAACAAAAATGAGGGGGTGGTAGGTAGTCATGCAATTCAAGTCATCATTTATTACACGTTACTTCCGTGTTGTTGAAAATCTCGCAAGTCCTGGACCAAACCCCATTGAACAATGTGATCTGTGTGCTGGCCACAAATGCACACAGATCACACTACACTACCCATTACACACTCCAGTACCCACAGCTTTCATATATCCATCCAAATATTTAGAGCGTCTTTCTTCCTGGGTTTTACTTTTAGATTTTCAAATTGTGTTTCAATATCAACTCCTCTGACATCTTAAGTTGATTTGTTTTTTGGCAGGAATTTCTATTAGCACTACTGAAAAAGCATCCTTGGCAATTGCGCAAGGTTCGGGCAAAATAGCTCTTTCTCACCACCGATGGATGACCATGATAAGCAAATAAGCCATGTGCTTGAATTGCAAATTCAATCAAATTTTATTCAAAGAAATATAAAAATCCAAGTCAATTTTACTAATTTGGACAAAATCACACCAAATTCATTTTAAATTATTCCTCATTCAGATTTATAAGAAGGAAGGTCAAGGATGAGATTGATCTACGTATTTCTTCCTGCCAACTCCATGTCAGTGTAAATTAACTGTGTAAATGATATTGAGAGGGGAGAGTATTTTGACAAATTGAACCCATAGATTGCATCATTTTTGAAAAGTGAATGCGACAGTCTGGCCATAGTGCCCCTTTGGGCTCTTGTATAATATTGAATACTGTACTATAAACATAAAACTGTGATGCTAACATGGGTTGTTTAAGATTTATGCTTCCTAGTTGTAAGAGTAAGCTCTGATTGTGAAAACGTTTGTTATCTTATAATAGGTACATGTATATCAATTTTCTTAAAAATGTATTCATCCAAATAATTGATATATCTGAAAATGCCTTTTCCTAAGCATTGTAGGTAGCGCCTACTGGACAACCGTACAAGTTACCCAGTCTATGGTCTGGTCTAGGGTTACTTAACACAATTACAACCACTATTCTATATCTTATGATTAATGTGCATGGAGCAAGTGCTTGTCTAAAAAATTTGGAGTTTCCATAATCAGTTGATTGCAGACTTGCTTAGGCAAATAGCATTCATTGATTTGTACAGTAAAGTGTGTCTCTAAAAAAGGTAAAAACCATTTTATATTTTGAGCCCGAGCAGCTTTGAATTCTGTATAAATCATGATGCGTGACCATTAGTGACTGCAGTTTCCATCCAATGAAAAAGTGTCTAGGTCAACGTGGGCTGAAATTTTATTCATCCTGTTTTAGCGCTGCTTGAATATTGAATTTAAGTTTCAGTGAATATCCATTTTGTAACTAACACAACTTAATGGCATATGTTCCATAAAAATTGACAAATGAATAATGAAGTATCAGAAATTTCAAAGTTTTCTGAAATTAAAACATAGGTAATCACCGGTCTTCAACATGGCCACCACTTTTTTCAACACATATGTGCCCAGCTTCTTATAAGGCAGGTGTGCACGATGCGATTCTTAGAGGCCGGTTCTGCAAGGAACCGTCGAGCAATCGTTTGCTTGGCGTCTCCTGTGTGCTCTCACTGGCGACGGCAATTATCTTTCCCACCAAGGATCTGTATCATGTGACTTGCTGAGATGGCGCGCTACTGCATGAGAAGTTGCCATATATGGAAGTATCTCATGATTATTCGCACGTGCTCATAGGCTAGTTGATGAGTTGCTTGTCGCTTGGCGTCTCAAGCTACCGCACACATGGCGACTCCAAGCGATCGATGAGCAATTTCTCGACGAGGAGTGAATCCTTTTAACATAGAGCAATCGCTGTCTCCTGTTGCTGCAGATTTTCTTCGTTCGACACCAAGCAAATCGGGCAGTTGCTCGAGAATTGCTTGTGAGTACAAGGCTATAATTGCCACAGCATATCTTTTCCTATGATTTTAGCACAAATGATGAACATCATTTTGGTCTTCAGATTTGTTTACGCAGATCTTAGTCCCTGGGTAACGAAGTAAAATAAAAATGGTTCTTTTTTTGTACACATCAAATCTGATGATTTTTCTTAAAATGGCATCATTGTATACACATTGAAACCGCTTGTAAAAACGAATTGTAATAATTTATGTTTTGTGTGTTGATTTAGTGAAGTTATGTTATCTCTTGTTTCTTATGTAGTTGGTTACTATCCAAGCCCTGGAGCGAACATGGAATACATGCAGCAGCCAGGTGTACCGACTAGTAGCAGTGTTGCATCAGCAGTAGCAGGCGCAGCTACAACCCCTATCGACAACCGTGCAATTATTGATGATCAGCCACAGCCGCCCAATACCTGTAAATGTTTACTACATCTACAACCAGGGGGCGCTGATAACCATACACCACCTAATAACAGTTTCTGTAACAATTTCTTTTAAATCATCATATATTTGAAAATATTCAAATTTTGTCTATTGCTGAAATGCGCCTTGATCTGAAGCTTAATCTTAAGCTTAAAGTGCTTTTGTACCAGTTCTTAATTAATTAATACAGCATTGCTCAATACAATACTGCCACTGTAGTGTGAGCTAAAACATTGGCCACCTTGTCTGGTCAATGAATCCAATCCCATAATTTAATTTTTGACATTACGTTAAATTGATACGTCTTTACTCCTGCTGTACTTGACAGACAACGTTGCACGCTTATCTCACTGAACTAAAATCATTCTACCTACGTATTGAAAAAGGAATTGTTACTATGAATAGATAAACTTTCTGTGGTTATTGTACTTATTCCATTGACTTACTTATCCAACCCCCTGAGGGCAGGGAATTATTAAATTTTCTGGTTCTGATTCAATATTTATGAAATTTTGATAAAGCGATATAGTGTTCTCACTGTGGTGTCTTAAGCATGGCAACCCACCATGCTATAACCTTTGACCGCCGAGCAAATGAAAGATGTGATATATGTTACAGAGTGCTTTAATATAAAAACCTATGGGGAAAAGTTATGTTTTTATTTTACTTTATCAAGCATTCACATTTGAGTATCTACATTGTATATGCCTGCCAGCAGAAAGTCTATTATGTGGGCACTAGATATCCTGGAATAATCACATTGTATAATCAATGGACATGTGGGTCAAAACCGGTTAGATATTCTGCCTGCTGAAGAACAGCGAGCTGGCATTGCATAGTTAAGTATGTGCAGCCTGTAGAAGATTGATGAATAAAACTTTGGCAAGCTGAATTGACAAAAATTCATTTTATTGTACAAGAACATTGAATTCTTTAAGGGAATATTGATTTGATCATATGCCCATTAAAGAATTCAATGTTCTTGTACAGTCACGTGCATCAAGCAAACTACCAGGGGAGTGCTATTGGACCCCTGTTTTGGTGAGGCCTTAGGCCTATGTCGCTTCCGTGAGGGCTGCCATGTTTTTTTCAACCCGGCGGGAACACTGGTGATAGGTCTATCATCATCCCAGCTCATGTGTGGTTTGGGTATTTTCTTCAGTGTGTCAAGTAGGCTCATACGTATTTCCTTTTTGACATTATAGATGTTACAAATTGCTTTCATAGAAAATACCCTACCAAGTACATGAAATCAGATTCATTAAGAAAATCAAAATTGATCTCAGATTATCTTGCATTCATCCTAATGTTGCCACCTACCAGAATTGCCTCGTTAAAGAGTTGAAACGCAAAACACATATCATTTTGGGAAATGTGGGCAAAATGATTGTAATGATATTGCAGATCAGAATCAGAGAATTGATGTTCGATTTAATCATTCTAATTGATTATCATATTTTATTATGATATCAAACATTTTGATGTGGAAAGGTTTTGGTTAATATTGATTACCTGCGCAGTAAATTGACTCTTCTTGAGCATTCCCCACTCCGTGAAGTGCCATTTAGCCAATAGTTAGCATTTTGCACCTGTCCATCTGACTAATACAAGCGAAAGTGGCTACTGGCGAACATATTTAGGTACACTACAAAGTAAAGGTGATGAAAAACAACCATGTACATGTGTATTGACATTTGAATAATTCATTTAAATTACATGTAAATCGCAATTTAAAGTAGTCAGTGTATACATATATATAGACACCCAACAACACAATACATGTAATTAATAAGATATACAGAAAATAAACAGAATGAATATTGCTTACCCATATATATGGCATGTTCCAACGCCATTAATTACCTCAGAATGTCCTAGAGCTTTGGCGATAAAACGAATCATATCGGGTATGCTCAGGAAGGGTTCAACCTTGTCTGTCCGTGATGAATTCGATTAAGGACTAGCTGGTTCGATGAAGTGATTTTAACCTGGAGAAATTTGACCTTCAGCCATGACTTTCTACTTAAAAAGAGTGTATTCCAGGAAGTGTAGTCACTTGGTTCTGGGATTGAATTGGAAATGATACGAATAGGATGCTTAATGTTGTACAAGCCAGTGAATATTTGTTTCTGAGCTAGAGCTAAAAAAATTCTGTTATTTTCTAATTCCTGTTTAAATGCTGCCCATCAATCAAATCAGTTAATGATATTGTTTTCTTATTCAAAACACTGCAGTCAGTTTGCTCGAAATATTGTAGATATATATCCTACTGTACCATAAACATCTACATTTATCAGATTAATCAACTTAAAAGAATATAAATTAAATAGTTTCCAGGATGACTGGCATTTTCTGGGATACACTACACATCTATATCTCTTTATCTGCTGCATAGGACTATGTGCTATGTTCAGTTTGCATGTACATGTATATGCACCTTGGTTCCTATACCTAATTTGACTGAAAATCATTCTCTTTTCTTATGGTGACACTACCATGAAATGAAACCCTGTCTCCTAATGGATACTGTCCGTGCGTAGACTTCTCAAGTCAGTCTTTGTAGGTCCATATTATTTCATTCCATTTGGATGATGTCCCAGTTAAAAAACGGTAAATGAAAAATATTAGTTGAAGCCAAGCAGTACATAAGACTTATGGCCAGGTTTTGTTCTATGGTGCAGTGATAATCATCCTCCCAGGCAGGGATTCGAACCTGACGGCATCGAGATTGCCACAGTAAGAAACCGCGACATGCACAACTTAGATGACGTCATTACAAGCCAATCAGAAATCCCGTTTCATTAAAGCCTGGGTTTTCCCGTTGATAGTTCTTCCATGAAATTTTGTGCGGCAAAGCTGCGCATGTACCTGCGCACACAGTATACTGTGGCAGGGGTTCGTGCCGTGGCTGAGTGTTGCAATGTCATCAGGTTCAAATCCCCTTACCAAGGGAGAATGAGTCATTATATGCAAGGGAGTATGAATGAAAGTACCTAGAATCAAGATGTTCTTTAAATCTTCAATCTTCATGACCTACTGCAAAACTAATGAATTTTTGTGTAAAAGTGAGATTAGTTCATAACCCCTGAGATATCAGGTACTCTTGGTTATCTCGATCAATATCTAATATAAATTCTTGAAATTATACCTTAATCCCTAATCTGGATGATTATTTTTACCTCTGGAGGAAATTCACTCAAATTACATAAAAATGATAAATTTCATTTTTGATAATATTTGGTGAGAGTGCATGATGGTGGTTTGTTTAGTTACATCCTTATTGTGCCTTGATGAACATGTCTTAACGCATCACATCTAATCATTTTGTGCTTTTTGCAACAGAATCAATTTTTAACTTAAACAATCATATAACCTAGTGGTTTAAAGTCTGCTTCATTTTGTATTCTATGTCCCGATTCTTTTTGCATACATTTTGCACAAACTAATCAAATTAAACAATTGTTTTATGTTAATGTAACTATATTTTTCGGCAAAAAGAAAACTCAATGAATTTTCATTCTAGTAAACTATTACACTCAACAACCACCTACGTTTCAAATGAATCAAACGCGACCACCATCGAACCCTGGTCAGAAAGAACGAAAGATCATTCGGATCCAGGACCCTACTACTGGCGTTGACATTACTGACAATCTGATGAGCTCAGCACGCGGCAACAAGATGGTAACACCACCTCTTAATACTGATACTGGATCATCTAGAGCAACCCCTGTTGCCGTAAGTACTAGGAACTAGCTGCCAGTTGCTCAGTGAATGGTTTGGACTACAAAGGTTCAGAATAAAGTTTTGTCACAATATCAGGAATACTCTGCTGGTAAACTTGGACTGACCGCTAAGCAGCTGGCTCCTGGTGAAGGGATTTACTAATTAATTCCCAAGTTATGACAAACTCTTTAAAGTTGGGACCCTTTATCACCAGAGACATTGATTGTGGAATGACTTGTGTCTATCATCAACTGCCCATCATATGCCATCCCCTAGAAACCTTGTAAGAGCAATACAGCCTGTAGTTCTTAATTGATTTATAGGCCATGTACGCTGAGCTTATTGCTATACTCATATAAATCCTGCATCAAAATGTTATCCATTCTTCAATCCCTATGAAGCCAAATTATGAAAAAGGGCCTTGTTAAAATACCCGGGGGGGGGGGGGGGGGTTTGCACAAAAATACCAGTTTTACCAAACCATAAGTCTCCTATCATAGGGTATGGATTTTTTCTCAGCAATTGTGCAAGGGTCAGGGAAACAAACTTTTATCTAAAATCGTCGCTATCCATGGATGGACTTGATATACCAATAAGCCATGTGCTTGAATTTCAAATTCAATCAAATTATATTCTGCAATTTATCGAATCCAATTTTATTTTATTGAACAAAATTACATCAAATCCAATTTCATTTTGTTCTGCATTCAGATCAACGAGTCGAAAAGAAAAAATTCATCTGAGGTATTCATTCCTGCCATCTCCCTGTCTGTGTTTCTTAACAAAACACAATTTATCTGTTTAAACTATAAAGAAGCAGAAAAAGTATTTTGTCACAACCCACAAATTGCATCGATTCATAAAAAGCAAATATTTAGGCTGATCGTAGTGCCCGCTCTTGTTCCTCAAATTAGTTCGAGGATTGAGGCAGTTAAGATGTCCACCCTCCTTGAAAATGGAGGCTATCCGCCATCAACTATGGCCCCCATGGCAGTCATCTTGAATTTCTTGTCCGCGATACAGCCTACAGTTCTTAAAGACATGCCCATTTACTGCCTCGTCTTCCCCGGACGGCATTAGTGGGGTTGCCACATTCTAGTTTCTTTGCAATTTCCTCTGATTCCAGGATACACCACCCCCAGCACCAGTTCAGGGACCCAGCGTCGCCGCTGAATTTGCTGCTAAAGTTGCTGCAGTTGCTGTCCAATATTCGACTCCGCCATCACAACAGCAGCCAGTTGTTAACCCTGGTGCCCTAGAAGCCCCAGTTGTTATACCTGTTGCTATGGTGGCGCCACCTCCCACCGTTGATGCAGTTATAATTCAGGAACCTGTCTGTGATGAGGAACTATCATCGTCGGAACCTTGCAGTATCGTAACAACTACTGATTCACCAACCAGTGACATAGCAGACTCATTGCCTGCAACGCCATCGCCGAGTGCAGAAGCATCATCTACTGAGATAGAATCCACTAGTAGTGAAATAAATGTGACTATAAATGTTGATAAACAAACCACGCCGCAAAGCGATAAACGTGAGCTTGTGGAGTCCGAAACTGCCGCACAGCATGTCAGTGATGGAGAAATAGTACCTGCCATTGAAGCTTCGGTTGACACATCCACACTCGATGCATCTGAATTGTCAGCTGAAGCAATTCCTTTGGAAGGTAAGTCCATTATTTGGAAATGTATATGGTTTTTGTGGCTTGCGTAGCATGGCTGTGTTGCCATTACTAAATGTGTAACTTGTTTGGAAATACGTCACCAGTAACCTTTGTTCCATGATTCCTATAATCTTGGAAGTTTGCGGTTTTGTAGCTGTCTCAAATTCCTTGAAAGTGTTTGCTGGGAAAGTCAGTAGGAATCTTTGAATTTGAAAGCTTGGCAATGTCCTTGAAAGTCTTGTTCAGCAAATTCGTAGGTGAAAACAAATTGATCTGACGTATTTGTTCCTGCCTACCACTGTCTGTGTTTTTGGTTTACCATTGTCAGCGGTATAAGGTTGGCATTGAGCCAATTCATGTAAAATCGCGGTACGTTTTTTAATGTGAGCATTTTTTCATTGGTTCTCGGGTTAAACGGCGCATAATCGATTGAAGACATGACGAACCTCCGTCGATGACATGGTCAACTTTGTTTAAATTGACGAAAAACTGTTTTTGGCAGGAAAATTCTTAGCTCTTGCTTATAGAATTGCAATGACCTCGATTGGGGGACGTTGTCTCTACGAGCGATTGTGATTGGCTGTTTTTGGGATTTACGGGGAATTGCGGCGCTACTAAAATAGTTATGGGAAAGCCATTAATGGCAAACGTTTCATTGGACTAGGTGCCGTATATGTGCGAATTCTAAATGCTCATTGCTGGTGAGAATATAATTATTTCACATATATAGGTATTGTTTTATTTTAATACCCTGTGATTGTGTTGATTGAGATTGAAGTGAAGCGAATGTTCACTACACAAGGCCTCCACGTGCGCGGGAGTGCTAAACACACAAACACACGCTCATGCAGACTACTATATGGTGATGCTGTAACGCTGCTTGGCGCTTGCACGTTTGGTATGATAACAGGCCGAATAATCGTCGTAGCAGAAGATTAGTGCTGTGTTTTCTGTTTGATAGAATTTGTAATAAATTGTAATTTCTTGTGAGCTGAATATACTAAGCAGCAAACTATAGGTATAGGTCGAGGTCTGAATATGGTAGTGGTAAATTCAAGGATTTAAAACAATCTAATACTATGCCCCGGCGCTTTAGCTTACGTGGCCATACATTGGAAGAGGTTTCGTTTCCAAGACTCAATATTCGGCCACCCTCTGATATGTGACATCATATGAATTTATTGGAATATTTTTTCATATTGTGAAAAATATTTTTTTGAAAATATAAAATAGTTTCCCTGCCGTGCCTACCTATACCCTATGAAATTTTGGACGTAGACCATAAACAAATGTTAATCTTTGGTCTTATTTGACTGCAAAATAATTCTTTAAGAAAGATGAAATACAATATAAACTTCTAGAACCTTGAAGTCACGAATTAAAAAAATTTTTCAAGCAATGCCCGGTTTACCTATCTTGAGCGAATGCTTTTCGTTGCACAAAATTTTATGCCAAAGGTGGTGCCGATTTGTATAAGTGCAAACAGTCAAAGACTTGAGCGCTTTGCCGCATACAAAGAACCGGGATCGAAGGTATCAATTCCTTGATAACTCGACCTTTTCTTCCATTTTCTTCATTTTCTTCAAACATATAATTTCAATGTTCAAATGTTTAAGAAAAGATGTTCAATATTAGGGGTACGCAGGTTTCATGAGAGCGATCCCGAAAAGCAATTTGTAATAGCATAACTGTCGTATACGGCTTCGCGTCCTCTGATGGCCTGTGTATCAGTTGACAATTCAATTCTTTATTGATCCTTATGTTAAACATTCAATAAAGTAACAAATTTTGAAACAAGAAAATACAATAAACAAAACACTAGTTACAAATTTTAGAATATGAAAATACTACATACAAAACACATGTGTAATTCATACAGAATATTTATTTTAAATGACATTAATTGGATATCGAGTGACAGCCAAACTGACTGGGCTAGGCCACACGATATGCTCCAAAGTCATGACGAAGCAGACATAAGAAGAGTTCTTTCCTCAACCATGGAGGCAATGAAGTTGCAGACCAGCTTTGAGGCAAAAGTGAATGATGTCGGTTGCGAGTTGTCATTATTGACAATTTTCAATAAAAAATTAAACCACTTTTTACAGTCAAACCCTGTATAACCAACCCAATCGCCGAATCTTGTAATTCCCCAAATTTCTTAAAGCTTCGATTTCAAATTTGCAATCCCACATTTAAGCTTATCCTAAAAATTTTACATTTTTTCGCAGGCGTCAAATAATTTATTAAGAATATAGCTGCAAAGCAGCGATAACGGGTTATCTGCACAGCCCTGTTAGTATTCTTGATCTTGTCTGATTACTGTGTGGACCAAGATCACATGTATGCTGAAGCAGCTGCACCATCCTATTGAAAGTGAAGCGAATTAAATAACATCCTGTTCAACGGTCGACACGGCTTAATAAAACGAAGGTCTACAAAGTCAATTAGGCTTACTTGAAACCATGGATAACTGGACCAGATGGTTATTTGACTGAAATCTACTGTTAGGCCTTACAGTCTTTATGGATTTCGACAAAGCATTTGATAACGTACTGCATCAGCGATTACTAAACAAGCCATTAGGAAACGGTATTTTCGTCTTGCTATGATACGCTATTGTACATCTGGATAAATTTTGCGACTAAAATAAGCATTTCAAGTTTGATTTCCATAAGATATTGAATTGATTCATTGAATGCAAGTACTTTTTCAAATGCATAACAGAAAATTTGAAGGCCAACTCGTGCTCAACCTAAGGTGTTCCAAATGGCCCTTTTTTTTATTGACTTTCGCTTAAGCGAAGTCCATTTCGTTATTGCACTTGAAACTTTCTTCCTTCGGTACAAAATAACTGCCTAACGAGGCTAAGTTTCTCTTCGGAAGTTTTAAAACTCGCAATGCAGTAATGAAAGCTCTAACCCTATTGAATTCATCGTAATCCGTTGCTTAATTATCAATTTACTTAATTTATTTGTTGTTAGAACTACATTTCTTTTCAGAAGAACACATACCCATTTATGTGTATTCATGCTTCACACACGTGCTTGTTACAAACTTGCTGCTATGTGATGTATTGATCTGTGCATGTACATGTTTATGAAAAGCGCGCCTTGCGAGTGGCCTAGTTAAAATTTTCCTGCAGGGATAAGAATTCCCCACGGATCCGCGTTTTGTCGCGGATTTCGGTATTCGGGTGACGATCTCATTCAATTGGTCTGGCACGATCGGTAATCAGGTGAACCGTAAGAGCGTTCAGTGCCTGTTTCACTTATCGTCGCGTAAAAGTATCGCATTTCAATGCATATTCATTGCAACACAGTGATTTTGTATCTACATTTGTACTATGATGAGTGTATGTATTTTATCGATCGGTTGCAGACACGCGCGTGCGGCGACAGTAGTAATGTATATAGGCCTACTTACTGTTGCCGCGCGTGTGTGGCGAACGCCTTCAGATATTATACACTACTGGGTGATGATTTTTAGTGAGCATTCATCGGCGCGTTTTAACTGCAATAATTCAGGACTCGACCCGTAATGCATGAGATGCTGAATGTCATTGAATGAGGATGTACTGTAACCGGCTGGTTGTTGTATCGGCAGGCTGGCTGGGGAACTAGCATTTACACCAGCGGTACAGGATTCCATCCATCAGGAACAACAAGGCAGTTAAACCTTCTTTGTACAATCTTTATTGCATCCCGGAATGAGAATGATTATCATAGCTTTACATAGTCTTATATACAGAATCATGAGTATAATGTGAGAACTAGGTGTCAGACAAGTTGTAGACATCAGGACTCGCAAACAAACACCTAGTGACATGTTTGAGAGACATTAATTAATTATCGATGAGCACTGACTATAGCTAATTATCGTGAAAACATGTTGAGTAATGTCACATGTTGATTACGACCTTAAAGCACATATTGACACTATAGTCATAATTATATTATATTATTATTATTATTATTAATAATATGTAGTAGAGCTATGAAATGTTATGAACTGTTCGATATGACATTGTAGATCTATATGATTATGAAATATGCAAATTATATCGGGGTGACAGTACCACATCGGAACTAGCCATTACCTTCCAAAATATAATAGTCGTTCATGGGTTCAAGATCGCTCTAAGTGCTCGTAAAACGCTTTTAATTTCTAAATTTTCTTGCAAATGATTCAACTGCCAGGATTCATCGCGGCTGGCCGTGAAAAGCAGTGAATTTTATAGAAGGGCAGTAAAATTGGGAACTTGGAAATTGTTCAATTTACGAAAATAAATTGTCTAACAAACTTCGTACACAGTGTATAGAAATCGTCACACCATGAACGGGGAGAGTGTTTATTTGAGTCAGTGGGAAAAAACCGCTACCATGTATATTCATGATGAAACATCATGCAGTTTGTGTGTGATGGAGATTGTATCAATAGACAGATTTTTATGAAAACCTTGGATTCAATCAAGGGGACATCTTAGGCTTTTTTTGATTACTTGGAGCACGGATTCTCTGAAATTCTGCCTAAAACTTCATGCCGAAGATCGGTAGGCCTATGCGTTTCCATTCATAAGTTGAAACAAGAAAATTAATTTTAATGAATTATTAATTTGACGCCTGCGTAAAAAATGTAGAATTTTTGGGATAAGCTTATGTGGAATTGCAAATTTAAAATCAAAGTTTTAAGAATTGTGGGGAATTGTGAGATTTGGCGATTGGGTAGCAGGTCAACCGGCCTAATTAAGTTATCCCGGGGGGGGCTTCCGACTCATCCTCTTGAGTCTGGGTTGAAGTAGATATTGTCATTTGAAATAGCAATAGGCTTGTTTATGTAATTCTGTATGAATTACGCATGTGTTTTGTATGTTTTATTTTCTTATTTTAAAATTTGTAACTTTATTGAATTTGGGAATCTTATATGTTATGTTAAAAATAAGGATCAATAAAGAATTGAATTGAAACCTGAAACACATGCCATCAGAAGATGCGGAACCGTATACGACAGCTATGCTATTTTGAATTGCTTATCGGTATTGTTCTCATGAAACCAGCATATCGGGCCCTAATATCGAACATATTTTCTAAACATTTGAATATTGAAATTATATGTTTACACATTTGTATATTGACCGCTTGTTACCGTCAATAAAATTCACGCCGGCCAGACACAGATCATAGATAGCTTCGTCATTCCACCAGCATCCCCATTCAGGTTCTAACTTTTATATCAGACTTCTGCATCGTGTATACATCCGCCATCTTACCGAATAATCCGATTTACTTATTATTTCTATTTATGCCTGCCGCTTCTGATATAACCATACATCCATTTCTATTACAATACGTCTTCTCATGAGTATTCAATGCAATATAACATTTCGACGTTCAAATAGGGCTCATTATATAATCACAAGAAGTCATTCTACATCTTTGTCAATAATAGCATGTATGTGTACACATAGACCTGTGACGTTTTGGTTGTCATTTGTAAAATGACAAATGACGCTGAATGGTTAACATTGTTTAGGTTTCATAATTCATAATTTCAATTCCGGGTTTAATGTATTCCTGTAAACAAAAACAACAGATGATTATGTACCCTCATGTTTCATCAGATTAGAATAAGGAACATTTTCATTTGCTGAGGTATTGCTAGCGTAGCACTAGTTAAACCAGTTGATAAAGGCTCTGAAAAACTTAAGTATTGCGGTGAGTCTTGTACAACAACTTAACTGTGAATGCATGTATGCACGGATATATGTATATATGATATATAGTTGTTTCTTGAGTGAGGCTATGTCTGTGTAGACACTGACAATGTATTAGTGGTGGCAAGGTCCACAGTAAATGAACTTCAGTAGGGAAATGAAATCAGCAGATCTGAGGTCACTGTAGATCTGGATCAATCTAGGTCATACTGATCATTATGGCATATTAATGTGGTGAAACAGCATCAACAGCATGGCA
Organism: Tubulanus polymorphus; assembly: GCF_964204645.1. Taxonomy (NCBI): domain Eukaryota; kingdom Metazoa; phylum Nemertea; class Palaeonemertea; order Tubulaniformes; family Tubulanidae; genus Tubulanus; species Tubulanus polymorphus. Next base: position 13,182,869 of record NC_134031.1, on the reverse strand, counting down.
TCGTGATAAAAGCCGGTGAATTGAGGAATTCAAGTTAAATATGTAGCAGAAAAGGAGGTTTTGTGGATATTTGTTTCGTTGAGTTGTCCTCATCGTAATGAGAGCAGATATTCGTCGAAGCAGTTATCAAGACTAGTTAAAATGCCACGAGATCGAGGGAAAAGTCCAAGACGAGGTAACCATACCTTACCTTCAAGTAATGCTTTCTTGCAGCTTCAAAATTTTATCATGTTTGATGAAGAAACTTTGTTAACCGTCATACTGTAAACAATTAGCATAAAACGGAGGTATGGGAAAATGGGCTCTTATTTTCTTCTAATCAAGATATTATTTATTGATCCATTAAGTGAAGTTACTTTTCCTTGTTACATAATTTTATATATGTGATACAACAAATATTGTCGATGGGGTCATTTATGTTATACTAAATAAGTCAAACTTGAACTACACACATGTCAACATGAGGGTTGTAAATTTCTCATGCAAAGATAGATTAAGTCTATGGAAGATCATCTTATTGGGATAATGAAGTGGTAATTATAATTTAGTGCTAATTATTTGTGATTATATAGTCACAGAGGAACGACTGAGACAAAGGGAATACCTTAGTATAGGTTATGTATGAATGTAATAAGTTTGTAATGCATACTGGTGGAATGTTCATTGCATATGTATTCAGGTCTATGTGTTGTGGTGTTGCTATTCTTGTCGACTGTACCAGCAAACTGCAAACTAGTCAGTCAATGATTCTGTTTATATATACCGTACCTGCTGAGCGATATTACCAGGCAAAATATTTTATGTAAAGCGGCTTTTGGCCTCGGTTGCAAGCATTCTTTTCTTCGTTATAGTGACTATATACAGTCAACTGTTATATAGTATTTCTTGTATTGAATTAACATCTACCTATAATAATTAGTGAGTGGAGTAAAATCTGATACGAATCAGAAATGAGCATTTGTTATATGGTGGTAGACTTATTCAACTGATTCGGGTACTTTACTTATTATCAGCAAGCTATTATCATATCCTTCAGTTTTACCCTATCAAATTATGCATGGGTAAAGGTTAATTTAGGTGTCTTACTCATACACGTGTGTTACTCATACACTAGTCCATGAGTATTTAATCTGTTCTCACAATCCAAAATGGTTCAGCTATTCAGATTATTGTAAAGCTAATGAAGGACCTTTGGTCATTGGTTGTTAATTAAGTAGGAACATTTTTAGGCCAGCCGTAGGCTGAGACTATTACTATATAGTCAAATGGAGCGAATTTAAATGACATGGTTTCCAGAGAAAAGGCTCTTTCACTGTACAACTGAGCATATATTCATACAAATCATTCATTAGAGCATTATCCATTCTCCAACCCCTATGAAGCTTGATTCACCAGGGAGCCATGACCTCTGAAATCAGGCGGGCTTCAGAGCCAAAATTGGTCTCATCAGCCATCAGAGAACACACAGAAGCTGAAACTGAAGTTTGGTCATCTTCGACTCCGAAGGACGAACAACAACTCTGTAATTGGCTTAGCTGCAGAGATCAGCAGATGTTCACGTGACCCTGTGGTATCGGCTACCGTTTTACTTTGAGATCTAAAATTATATTTCAAGATCAATACCTGTGAAATCTTTAGCTGATTTGGTGTTTGGGAGGAATATTTTTATTTGCACTACAGAAAATATCATTGACAATTGTGCAAAGTCCGGGAAAATTAGCTTTTTCTCAAATCAGATGGATGACCTAGATATGCTTATTATCCATGTGCTCAAACTGCAAATTTTATTCTGCAAAAAAAAAAAAATTAAATCCAATTAAATTTTGCTTCATTGAACAAATGAAACATCAAATCCAATTCCATTTTGTTTTATTGAGCAAATTTCAGAAAATTTAATTCTACTCTGCATTTAAATCAATAGCCTAATAAGACCAAGGGAAAAGATTCATCTGAGGTATTTGTTCCTGCCAGCTCCAGTCGCTGTCTGTGCTACTTATGAAAATGCAATTGCATTTTGTAAATTATTGTTATAATGGCATTGAGCTGGGAGTGTATTTTGACAAATATAACCCAGAGAATGTATCATTTGCCATTTTATGAAAAGCTGACAGGCTGGCCATAGTGCCCCTTGGGGCTCTTGTTTTATGTACTTATCAATATGACATAATGACTGTTATATGTTCTCCCCAGCCCATGAGGACCATGTGGAGGGTTCTCGGTTAGTTCAAGTATGTGCATGTTGAGTTCGAAACACTGGTCTACTGTGTTGCCTGATGATCTTAATTTCCTTTATCCCCATGGCAATCACTGATCTTCATCTGGTTTGTCTGGCACTGTACTAGTGCGTCATGTTCAGACGATGGAAGTTGTGAAACAAAAAATGGCAGCCAGTATTATTAGCATTATTACATAAAACACAGGTCCACAGTTATGCATCCCTGCCAACCCTATTCGGATAGATCAATGAGTGGGGCTGTCCTACACAATTTCTTTTATTTACTTTAGCTCATTGTGGCTCTTTTATTTACTCATTATTTATTGTGGCTTTGTCTTTTTCAGTGAAAGACAAGAAGAGTCGAAAACAGAAAATGAAAGATTTAAATGAGAAGGGCAAGGCGAAAGAAGGTTCAGATATGGATCTATTCATGCAAAGTGAATCACCATCAGTTTCGGTAAGATGATAACACTACAATCATTGACTCGCCAGTCCTCATGTGAATGTGAAGGTTTTTTTAGGAAAATATCAACGGGGTTGATTTATAGTCTTGATATTTAACTATTTTTTGCATTGTACCACCTACACATGTATTGTATCTACAGTATAACCGCCCTATAGTGAACGCTTGGGGTTCTGGAAAAAATGTTCACTTTAGAAAGGTGTTCATTAAGTAGAGGTAGCACATATTTGTGTCACGCCACCCAACAGCAGTTGGAGTCACTAACTCTCAATATTAAGCATTAATCCATAACAAAAAAAATCAATTTTGTAGTTTCCTACTTTAAACAGCGGATGGGGACGCAAAATGCTTAAACAAATTATAAAAAACATTTTCCATTTCTCTTATATTCGTTATCAGAATTTCATAAAATTTGATGTGGGTATGTTATTGGTTAAGGGTCAGTTAAGGCATTGTAATAATATCAGTACCTGATGACAAGATTGTTATAAAAAATTTGGAGAATTCTTTTACTGCGCGGGTAAAGCATCATGGTTTGAACATTTATAAATGTTTTCAGGCTAAAGAAGAGTCGGTGACACAGCCTCCAGTACCAACAATAACTCCTGCTACTCCTATAGCAGGTCCGGTTGCTACTCCTGCTCCAGTGTTTACGGAGACTGAGAAACCACCAAAATCAGCCGTGATCGTGGACACAAAACAAACGAACCACATTCACCAAATTGTGGCTGCAACTACTACCACAGAACCAAGCCAGGAAGCTGAACAAGCGAAAGTACAAGAGAAAAATGAGAAAAATGCCGGCCAAGCTCCATCAGAATCAGCAGTGAATAATGTAACGCCTGCACAAAATGTTAAGCCGTCTAGCAATGATTTAATTGAAAAAAATAAAGAAGCTCATTTGGTATTGAAATACCACTACAAGGAAGGTATGACATACTAGGCAAACTTCTTAATTGAATAGATCAGTTTATTTTTCTCCAGAAAATTGTCTTTTTCTCTGATATTTATGTCAGTTAAAAGCCTACCCGGGTCTATTGTTTTTAGCACTTCTTGTTGGAAGTTAATCAAGTTATTGTGGGAAGTAATCAATACTGTTTGATGGGCTGTTTAGATATTCGAGGCATTTGTACCCTAGGACTTATCTGCTGCCCTTATATTGTAGTGAACAGTTATAGAAAAAAATGTGGCCAGTAATTTAACAGGAGTTAGATGTCATATTTTTTTCTTTATTTGCATTTCATTAATTTTGAGACCAAATTCAATTGATGAATTATATGACCTGTTCTTTGATTGTGATGAGTTTGAAGTCTGAAGTTTGAGTCTGAATTCTGTACATCCGGGTTGAGAAGAAATTGTCAGATAAACAAACTACTCAGTGGTTGTGGTGTCCCGCTGATCTATTTTACTTGGCATGCACTGTTTCAGACCAATGGAGTCCACTGAATCCTGAAGGCAAACGAATCTATGACAGAGATTTCTTACTGAGTTTACAAGGAACCTGTAAAGCAAAACCTGATGGTTTGCCTAGATTACCTGATGTCATTCTTGAGAAGGTATATATTGTGTTAAAAAGCAGTGTATATTAATTATGACAATGACAAAATTTTTTCAAAATGATAATCATGCTGTTTTTACAGCCACGACAGATGGACACACGAGCTAGTCCAATGATGATTGACTTCACGCCTGGATTTGTCAGGTCGGCTTTAGGTGGTGGTAGAATGGTAAGTAACACTAACATATTCTGCTATCCAGCTACAATATCAATATGACGTATTTGACCTGTCGACTATTAAAGGGAAACTTTTCCTATGTGCAGTTTGTTATTACTCTTAGATGCGTCTACGCCTGGTTAAATTGTATAAGTGCTTATAAATAAAAAATTGGTCCTGTTTTTAAATATCTTTCGTAAGCTGGGAACATGCATATACACTGAAGAAAATATAAACTGAAAATATAACTGAAGTTATCTATCACTGTCATAGTCCCAAGCTCCTCCATTTAATGAAGGTCGTATTAAGTGTCTTTATTGTAGCCACATGATTTTAGGCAATATAAACATTTGTAAATCTGCTATTTTACGATTTATGCACTTAAATGATAGTTTAACTGGATTATGATTAATCTGTACTAAAGAACTTCCCTAGCGATAAGGATTAACCGAGGTTGATTGTGCTGACTCTGAAAATATGAAAAAGATCAAATAGGATTTTTAGGATGACATTTTATCTGAAGAGAGGGGTATCTATCTGGGTTCCCTTTGATTCTGGTTCAGAATCCTGAACCAAGGGCAGGTTCAGGATTCTCCCTGAACCTGCCTTTGCATTGATCTTTGCCTCATCTTCCCTTGGCACCACCAAAAACTCCATTTAAACCTGTCAAAGACGAGTTTTCTGCTAGTTCAAATAAGAATTTTGACTCGTTTTCTGTTTTCAGAGTGGTTCTCGTAGCATGGACAAAAACCGTAGTCAGCAGCGTGATCGCGGAGGAAAAGATATGCCTAAAAAAGTAATCGACATGCAGATTGGTCAAGTGAAGTTAAAGCGTGCAGAGAATGCATGGAAACCATCACGAGGCAAAGACAAATTGGAACGTGATCAAGAAGAAATGGAAACTGAGGTATATATAGCCGTGTTCACACTACATTCGGCAATTATGAAGAATTGTACTTCGCTGGTGCTGAATTCACCAAAATATGGCATAAATACAGCCAGTTACATTCACACGACGAGTTGGCAATTCGGCACTTAGTAAGCCTAGCGTGGTAGTCATCTGGTGTGCCGATAGAAGGGAGTGTAATTAGTGTTGAGTGTAGCGAACTACAAGGATGTAAATACGCGGCTAGCTAAGCGTCGAATCTGCGTTCACACCGTAAATACGTGGCCAGTTCAGTTCCCTACTGAGATTGGGTTTTCAGTTAGGAAAATGATACTAGTGGGCCTTATAACATGGGTAGATGTGCCAGTGCATGTGCTTGACTTTCATACCAATTTGTGGGTTCAGTTCTGGATTGCTGCGCAATCATTATCTGGTAGGCAGATCAGCACTATGGTTATGCTGAAAACATAGGTTGCAACTTAAATTAAATATATGGCTGAGTACTGCCGTGTATTGAATGGCCATGAAAAATGGATATGAACCAAACCAAGAAATATAAAAGGATTGTTCCATTGTGTCCCTTTATTGATAAATTTGAGACATGACAAATCTATTTCTCCTTAATAACATTTTTGGTCCTCTTTACCTTTTAAGCTGTTTTGAGGCTATTTTTACCAATGCACAGTTAAGCTCAATTTCTCGTTTCCCTTACTGAATCTTGAGACATCATATTCAGTACTTTCTTAGACCTGCCAACTGTTACTATTTTCCCGTAATCGTTACGGATTGACCGCACAAATAACGAGTGGCTGTTACGAGTGGGTGTTCAAAAATTCAATTTAAGTCTATTTTCATTATGTTTTACGGAAAACTCAAGCGTTGTTTCTTTAAAAATATGTCGCGAAAAAAGTTTAAACATGTTGATTTTACTTTGGAAACTAAAATAGGAGTCCTTTAGCGCATGCCGCGCGTTATGCTAGTTGATGTACGCGCCAAGCATCCAATCAATATCACTGTTTACACAGACCACTGGCATACACGTGTCTTCCTGCACACATTCAATACAGTACATCTATCAGCTGGCTTTCACCGGGGCAACCTACTACTATCAATATATTTTATATACTCTCTCGCATGTCTTATAAAGATACAGCACACACTGTTATAAAAATAACAACATTGATTGCTTGGGGCGTTGAATCATTGGTTCGAAGAATGACAACCTAAGCTATCGTCAAGTTGCAGTCATGAAGTCACATGACTGGATCGGAAGATTTTTTTTCAGATTGAGTGATACGCCTCAATGAAATAGGTCCACATACGCAATTCCTTGTCTTAAGAATATTATAATTATCATGATAAATATATTCAAATACTCTGAATAATATCATTTTTTTAAATCATGCATAATGAACGCCGATCTAGCGGTTAAAACAAATCATTACATCTACTCGCGCATAAATACACCATCAATGCTGAGCCTGTTAAAGCGCCAGTACCCGTATGTACGGCCATACACACGTTGATGCCGACACCGGCCTCCACTTCGAAAGTTAAGAACAAAATATTAGAAATATTTGTGATCTGATTTACACCAAATAAACCTTTGAAGTAAGGTATTTAGCATTGGATATTGTGACGAAAATTCCAGATTGATACACTACATAGTTTTCAAGTAAGCGCATTTTTAGTGTAAATGAATTGTGTTGATTGTCAGGCAAGCTCAGCTGCGCGCCTTATTTTATTGATGATGTCAGATGTAAACAATAACATTACCACATGCACAATGCAAACAGAAAACAAATTGAATTTTTTTTAAGCAAACTTTTCAAATTGAATATTAATTTCTTTTCCATAATTTGCCTTTCTTTTATGTTATTTTTAATTGATACATCAGACTTAGCTTCTTCGAACCTCAGGACTTAGAAGTCCTCTTGTTTTTTTTGGAAGTAACCTAAGTTGATTTATTTTTGTATCAATCGATGATTCTGCGTTATTTATTTGGTAAAAATGAAAAATGAATTAGAAAAAAAATGTTAACAACAACTTCTCACTGCCAACCAGTTGCAACGGTTCTCTGCTGTAATCAGTGTGTCTGTTATGAATAATGGCGGCTACCACGACAAGGATTGCGATGATTTTTGGATTTAGACGTCATTTTATCTGATATAAGTGATAAACCTTAACAAGAAACCAACAACAAAGAGAAGGGGTGTCCACCATTTTGAAGTTGTTACACAGTTAAGTTTCCTTGCATGAATGTTTTGTAGAGCCTCACGCTCATTTTTTTGTACTGACTAGTGACAAGTTAAGCATTAGTAGTATTAGGAGTTGACAATTATAATCTACACATCTCATGCCAGTATTACAAACCTAAAATATCAGATTGACAATTGAAATGAAAAAAAAACAAGTGCAACGCAAAATCAAGTAAAATTAACCGTTTTTTTTCAATCCAGCGTCATATTATACATTACACGCTTGTTACTGAAAAACTTTAGATATTACTGAAAATTTATCATATTGTTCTTTTTTTGGGTCTGCTTTCTCAACATCTGTTACTTTCCATACAATTCTATCTAAGTCCTTAATTCGTGCTGGTGGAGCTTTGAATCCCTTAGTTTAGCCCACTTGGGACTTAAGTCCCAGCGGGCTATTGCGTTCACTTTTTGTCCATTTGGCCGTAGACGGAATCCAGTTATTTTGGGAAGTTACTATAGATTCATCTTCTGCCTAAAAACTGGTACGATCAGGATCAAGATGTCCGAGTCAAAATCACCGAACCTCACTCCTTGTGTCAATGTATGTGTGCTAACAGCCTCTGCAGCAGAATGACACCTCATGTGTAGCTGTTAGTGATTGTGCAATAGATATGTAGCAGTTATATATCCCTATTAGTATTGTTGTAAAATGAAACCAGCTTTTGCTCATTTATTTCTCAAATTATTTGTAAAATGAAACCAGCTGTTTGCTTATTTATTTCTAAAATTATTCAGTAAACTAATGAGAAATGCTTCAGTAGGTTAATGCCATTGTATTGAAGTGTTGGTAAAATTTCATCCACCTATTCGAAATAACATATACCGGTATAGATGTGCTGGTTATAAAAAACGCATTTTTTAAATTGCCTCCTAAAATGTATTACTATGATAGGTTTTGCCTATGCCAGCATGTTCTTTCGAACTGAATGCTGCACTTGACATCAAATCACTTGCATTTGCAAAGTTAACTGCACCGCTTCATCTATGGACCTAGAGGAAAATTGCTTTTCATAATCATGATGAAGAAGTTGCATTCAGGCCTCTTTGGGTTCTAGTATAACATGGTTTATTTTTTGTTTGTAGGATCTTTATAAGAGAGTGCGTAGTATTCTGAATAAACTGACGCCACAAAAATTCCAAACTCTAGTCAACCAAATGATGGATTTAAAAATCGACACTGCTGACCGACTACGGGGCGTCATAGATCTTATATTTGAAAAGGTATGCAATTTGACCTGTCGGAAATATGTTGCGCACATGAGATTTTGGTGTTTTTACATTTGTGTTATTGGTTTCTCAGGATGACTGGTAATTATGACGAATGCTGCTTCTGTAACAGATATTGATTTTAAAACTCATTTCATTTTATGATTGTTTTATTTAGGCTATCGATGAACCGAGTTTCAGTGTGCCATATGCTCACATGTGTCAAAGAATACAACAGGTTAGTTTTTGATGTAGCTGGTATATTAGATCTGAAAGTTTGTAGATGACCTGCTAAAAGTGCAGTTTCAGTTTTAGAACGCTTTAATTGATCAGTATAATCTCGTATTTTCAGTTGAAATTGCCAGTGGACATAAAACCACGAGTCATATTGCTCAACCGTTGTCAGAAAGAGTTCGAAAAAGATCGAGCAAGTGAAACAGATATGGAACAATCAAAGAAGAAAATCGAAGAAGCCGCAACGGTAAGGCGTATAAATTGTACATACTGTATATACTTATGTAAAAGGTGACTTTGGATTTTGGCCTTAAAAATTGGATTTTTTGGATCAACTGTGTTGATCCTTATAGAATGTTTCTGAGAGTAACTTTCTGTAAGCTCTTGGTGGCACAAAGTGTAACCAATGGATATACAGAACTGATATTTTGTCATTAGGGGGGAAATAGGTATTGGAATTGATATGGCAAGTTTTGTCCATCAGCTCTAAGCGGTTTGGAAGTGCTGGGAGAAAATGTACAAAACTTCACTGAATTTTTCCCCACTCTACTAATGGATGCCTGACCTTGTTTCCTGACATCACAGGGAAAGCCCTTCAGAAGGGCATCACTTGGAAATTCCTCTAGAAGGGCTTTCCCAGTGACATTATCTAGAACTGTTCTACCATGTACTTGTGACTCGAAGGGAAAACCCATTACCATGTATATCATCAAAGGTGAACATGCTTACTACAAAGTCTACGATTATTTCATCTTTATCAGCTGTTTATACATCATTGCAAATCCAAGAACAAATCCGTTTTTGTGCTAAAGAATAAAATGTATTCAGTTGATCCTACTGGATCCATGGTCCTTTATTTATATACCCTGGGTAAAAGTTGACCTCAGTTTTCAGAAAAAACATTTTTGAAAGACATGGAATGACCTGATTTTAAATCCACTGAGGAATTTAGTCCTTTGCATTATCTTTTTGTCAGTCTGTTTGTCAGTTTGGCCATTAATTGTCCTGTTCTGTAGTTCATGAATTTATTTTGATTTCAAACAGGAAGAAGAAAAGAAAGTATTACAAGAAGAATTAAATTACGCGTATGCTAAATCGAAACGAAGGTCTATAGGTAACATAAGGTAAGTGATGTAATGCCCTAAAGGCTCAATTCAGAGATTATGGTAGAAAAACTGCCATTCAACTTCATTTTTGGCCCTCTGATCTGGGTATAAACTTGTATGATAATCTGTATTGACTATAACTTTCAACGCATTACCCATGTACTATCCAGTTTACGGATGGTTAGATTGCCTACTAAGTCATGTGGCCACAATTAAATCTGGGTGACCACCTGGGAGTCGGGGAATTTTTTTCTGTAAGCCAGAGGAAAGTCTGGGAATTTTGTAATAAAAGCCAAAATGAGGGAAAGTCTGGGAAATTAGTTAATGTAGTTAGATCCCATGTACAATTAACCACTTCTTATCTATGTCTTTTGACTGTTGATTGAGTGGATTCATAGAAGATCAAGTCAAGGAAAACAACACACATGCTACGGAAAAGTCAGGGAATGAGCGAATTTGCACTGATTTCAAATTAATTTGAAATCAGTGCAAAACCAAGCACCATCATTAGATGGGGAGGTCAAAGACATTCAGCACCTGTTATTTTGTTTCTTTGAATCAAATGTACACTAGCATCAGTGTATGCACTGCTTTATTTTCCCACTGGAACCGTATGTTCTAGACAGGTGATATGAATAAGAATCTTAAAGGGAATAACTTATGAACTGGAACACCAATCTAAATATTGTACGGAATAAGCACTTATACAGTTAAACCAGAGGTGGATTAAACAAGGTTGACTGAAGATGCATCTACCCTACACACATCTGCAGCCCTAAAGTTGGCCCATCTGAATCATTATGGCAGACTGGTAGCCTTTGTTAACAAGACACAGCCTGCTTTTCTTGATGGATATTCCTGAAACTTGGTATGAGGATTGGGGCAGGTGCGATGTCCACTTCTACTGAAAATGGAGGTTATCAACTATGGCCACCTTATTTATATAACTGCCATCTTGAATTTTCCCATGAGTGAAACTAGCTCAAATCTGAATGGCTTATCTCAGAACAAGATGTGAAGATTGGGCAATTTAATAGGCCTATGGCCTCCAGGGCAGCCATCTTGAATTTCTTGTTGGCATGTTACTGGTTTGAACCAACAATTCTTAACCAGTTGATGTGCAATTAAGTGAAATTTGCTGATATGTAAAGTATACAATAGGTGCTACCTGTTATCAATTTCTTCCTCCATTACAGTTGGCTTACTCCGGGGAGACACACATGGCATACCACATTTTAGCTGAAATGTTTATATGTTTCTTCTTATAACAGGTTTATTGGTGAACTGTTCAAATTGAACATGCTCACTGAAAACATCATGCATGAGTGTATAGTAACGTTATTAAAGTCTAATGACGAAGATAACTTGGAATGTTTATGCCGTCTTCTTTCAACTATTGGTAAAGAGCTAGACCATGAAAAGGGCAAGGTAAAGATTATTCTTTTGCAAGGGTGCAAAATAAATTTCCTTCACGCATTTTAGCTGCAATAATCCAGGGCTCGACCCGTAATGCATGAGATGTCGATTGTCATCGAATGAGGATATGCCACATTGGAAATAGCCATTACTTTCCAAAATATAATATTCGATCATGGGTTCAAGATCGCTCAAAGTGCTTGGAAAACACCTTCCATTTCTAAAATTTCTAAACTTACTAAACCAATGTATGGTCTAGTATGGTGGATATGATTAACTCCTTCAGTTCACTAACTTCTGCACTGAATCTTACAGTGCCCATGGGCACCTTGTTATAAAGTTGTTATTCATGACAACGTTTGGTGATTGTGATTAGATGTAAGGTCATTTCATTTTGTACACTAGTACCATTGAGCATCGATAATCTTAATCAAGAATTTTATCAGACTCGAAGTGGTGTTGTGTGGTATCTGTGGACTCAAACAAAAAATTAAATGAATAAAATTTCTTTTCTTTGATACAGCGTTGTAATTTCTGTTTTGTAGCCAAGAATGGATCAGTATTTCCAGCAAAAGGAAAAAATCATTAAGAAGAAAGAAGTTAGTTCCCGCACAAGATTCATGTTACAAGATGTGATTGAGTTACGAAGGGTGAGTTGTTTTTCATATCCTTGCTTACATTAGGTGATTGAATCTAGTAAAATTTCTTCTGTCTGTCAGACCTGGACTCTTAAATCCTTAGCTACTGTCACCCAGAATCTCTTTCATTCGATAGTAGTCCGAAAGCGTAATAAGTATGATAGTCTCTAAGACTAACTTTCTGTTAGCTCTCAGAAATTGTAACCACACTGGATATACACAGCTGATATTTTGTCATTATGAGGGAAATAGGGGTTGGAATTATTACTGAAAGTTTTCTCCATCAGCTGTAAGCTGTTAAGAAGTTCAAGGAGAAAATGTGCAAAATTTGGAATATTTCCCCATTCAACTGATCTATGCCTGACCTTGTTTCTAGATAATGATATCACATTCAAGTGCAATGTTGGATACTGAAGGGCTTTCTCACCTACATTATTATCAAGAAAATAGTATTGTTTGTTCTGCCATATGCTGGGAAACCCATTACCATGTACTGTATTATCCGGCTACTAAGCCGATTTTCTAGCCTCAGATTTTTACCCCAAAATATCATGATTGGCTTATTGGATGGATACAATCTGACCTGAGTAATTACTTTCCAAACTATGTCACTCTAATGCTCCTGAAGATCATCAAAATTGATGTGTGTTCCATATTTGAGGTCAATATTTACTACCAATAATCTATTTAGAACTATTTTGTTACTTCATTTCATTCATCACCTCACAGCGGCAATCTAATAGCGCAGCACTAGTATATTTGTATATACGCACGTCAGCAGTCAGCCGCGTGTGCGAATATAGGTTACAATATATGGTTCTGTGTGTTAGTAATCACCTGAGTGAGTCTTATCATATACACAGTACTCTCACACATCAGCAGACATGTATTGTAAGCCTCATACATCGTCAATTAAGACAAACTAATTGACAAATCAATGAATTAAAATCTCCTGATGAAGGGCCTCGGCTTATTGGGCGAAGCATTAAGCAATCCATGTATTCAGTGCTTCATCTAGCCAAAAAATAGAGGGGCGATCTGCCGCGCCCCTGAAAATAGCCGCCCTTGTGCCCTTCAGACAGTTATCGATTATCGATTTCTATGCTAAAAAGTAAAATGTTCTCAGTCGGGGATCGCAGAGTTCAGCGGAAATCCACTGTTTTGCCGGTGATTTTGTGTGGTCTCCGAGATCAATGTAAATTTGATGTTAGAATAAGGGTGGGGTGAGCCTTTCCAATTCGCTATTACAACATCGTCATTCTTAGCGATGATGGCTTCAGAATGACGAGGCTCACTTAATGCGCTATCATTAGTGCGATCGTCGTTCTAACATTGAAAAAATCACTATAGTGCACTATAGAAGGCGAGGTGTAAGCGGAGATTGGAGTCGTACGGTTAAGGAGATACACATGTCTTTAGACAGGCAAACAGTCTAGGCTCAGAATTCAACAGGCAACCAGTCCATTAGCAGATACACTCTATCTTCATGGAAAACCACTCTGTTGGATGGAAAAAATCTAAAACTGTCTAGCGTCGAGGGGCTACCCCTATCTCGCCTATGGCGCTCAAGCACCAACTTCGTGGGATCTTTTCTGTGATTCTGACTAGTTCAATTTTCTACTACTTATTTCCTTCTTGAGATCCCTGCTTAGTCGATCGTACTGGAGCCAGGGATGAAAATCTTCCGACCATAGATGGATTTCCGACCTTTTCTAACATTTTCTTTATTCCTGAGAACAGTGTAAATCACCTCAAGCGCTTTAATCACCTAAATCGCTCCATAGTGTCCAGAGTGCTCCTTAAGACGGTTTTCGGCAGTTGTTAGCACAACTGTGGTGTCGGAGAAACCAATATGACGTCTCATTCAAAAAGCGGCTCTAATTCAGGCCCAAACTATTAACATTTTGACCAAAAGGAAGTAAGTTTTTTGGCTAAAAGTTACTGATTTTTGTTCCCCAAAAAAATTCTTTTTTTTTGAAAATATTTTCCGACTTTTTTCAATATGGGCCGTTTTTCATCCCTGTGGAGCCCTGGTCGTTTATTAACCTTTCAAGGGAAATTTTATTAAATAATTTTGGCATAGAATGTGTGCGTATGCTGTATTGAATAAATTAGGCATGGAATTTGTGTGTACATGCATGTGTTCCCCCATTTGACAAAAAAAATACCAAATTAAATACATTAACTCGGACAAAAATTGTTTTATAGAACAACTGGGTTCCCAGAAGAGTTGACAATGCTCCGAAAACAATTGCTGAAATTCACAAAGAAGCTGCGAAAGAAAGTGCAGAAAAATCACTTCTAAGTCAAATGGTTGTTGTTCCACCAGCAATGAACCTGAAGAAAGATAATAGGAGAGGTGAGATATTTGAGTTCATTTGGCTAACTTCTCTGTTCAGTCCACAATGCCAACAAAATCAATATGGTTGCACCCAGAATTGGTCTGAGGCCAAGAAATAATTGTTTCCAATTATTTATTTTTATATGTAGGTAGCCGATCAGGAATGGGTCAATCTCAGGAATCAGATGGCTGGAAAACTGTGACAGTTTCAACAAAAATTCCCATTGATCCTAACAGAATGAAACTTCCGAAGGTAACAATCAAATTTAATTCTTGGGGCCTGTAGGAATATAATTTCTACTGTACTGAGTAATCTTGTGCAAGTAGTGTATATTTTAGATGTTAAAAACTCCAGGCCAGCCGTAGGCCGAGCCTATGAGCACCTATTACTATACGAATGGAGCGAATGTTCATGACATGGTTTCTAGAGCTAAGGCTCTATGACTGTGCATCTGAGCATATATTCTTACAATGATTCATTTACACATGATCCATTCTCCAAATCCTAGGGAGCTGAATTTTGAAAAAGGGCCTCGTTGAAATTTAAATGAGGTTTTTCGCGAAAATCTGCATGCAAAAATATCAGTTTTAAAAAGCCAATTATACTTCGGGTTTTATTTTAAGATTTAAAATTGTATTTCAAGATCAATTTCTGTGAAATCCTTAGTTAATTTTGTTTTGGGAGGAATATTAGCACTACAGAAAATATCATTGACAATTCTGCAAGGTTTGGTAAAAATAGCTTTTATCTTAAATCGGATGGATGACCTTGATGTGCTAATAAATTAAGCCACGTGCTCGAGTCTAGAATATGACATTGATTGATAACAGGGTCTTAGGGCCATTTTTTTGGGCTATTGCACAGTTCGGATTGCTTTTATTCGAGGTTTCACTCATTTCGGACTTACATTCCAGGAAGGTATTTTGATTCAAATAAGAGCACATAATATGGACAAAATTTTACAGTCCCAGGTGATCCAAATCAAGCAAGTTCTACTGTAAAATCAGTACTCTAATCAAAATGGCATAAATATCGCAAATGGTAACTGGCTTGAAAATTAGCTCATTTCTTAAGTCGCTGCAGTTGGCAGTGAATTTGGCATAACATGGGCAGTGAATGGCAGACAATTTGGGTCAGCAGTTGCACAATGAACCATGAACTGCGGGCTGCCGTGGTAAACAGCAAGCGCGCATATTCTTAATCGTTAGAATTAGTAGTGTGCCTATAATTAAATCTTAATGAATTATAAATGCTTAAATTCTAGAGTATATTTACTGACATTTAATTTTGATACTGGATTTTAACATACACCATCATGTAAAGTCGGTATTAAGAATTTCGTTTCTTGTTCTTAGGCAGCTCTGTTAATAACTTAAGCTTCATTGACCCCCCCTGCCTGGGGCTCTTGTTCGTTTACCCAAATTATCTGGAAATTTTGATATTCTCAACAAAATCTCATGGTCTATGGACCTTTTGTATTGTTTTGCAGACAACCATGGATGAAAACTTTCAGTTAGGTCCTGGTGGACGACCTGGGTTCAGTTGGGGCCGGGGAAGCAGTGGTGGCGGAAAACAGAACCAAGAACCAGAACGGCCTTCCACCCCAGGAAATAGGTCAGTATAAAGAAATAAATTACTGTTATACAAGTAGATGCAATAATTGGCTGGTTTATAGAGCCCAGGGCCAGGGAGTTATTGATTAATGTGATGATGATCAATGTAAAAGCAAAGTGCAACTAATTGAAACCCTGGGCAGTTTAAATCCAGAAACAATAGTACAGCGTTAGAGTTATTTTTAGTAACATCTATAGGCTTACGGTCATCTGACCTCACGAAGAAGATATTCCCAACATGAATGCACTGCTGTTATAAGTGATATATATTCTCAGCATGTTGCGTTCAGATATGTTTTTGCTTAAGTATTTTTAAGGATTTGAGATGAGAATGTGTAGAGAAGACTAGGCCGATAATAGAAATTTCCAGATATTTCACAAGACAAGAAACAAATACTATTTGGGGATTTACTGTGGACAAAACTGTCCAAAGGAGCATCTCATAATTTCTATAGTTTCGTCGATAAGAATAACTGTGGGATTGATGGGATTGATTTTCTTCAAAGTTAGGTGTCCAATATTTGAGTAAAGATCATATACTGAATATCTGTCCAGAATCTTAGGTATATGTATTTTGATTTAAACTAATCCATTAAGCATTGTCTTCTGGGCTATCTAGTGATCAGAGTGATAAGAATGACACTTATTATGTATCCACATTAGTAATTCTACATCTGGCAGTGAAATTTGCTAGTTTCCGGGCTTTTCATCCCACTGCAGTGTGTAGTGACCTAGCTCTAACGCTGTGCTGTTGAAACCCGTAAGGGCCAAAGTCATGTCATATGCTCTCCTTTGTAGGTTTTCAGCATTGAGCCAACACGAAGGTGGTGGATTCGATTCACGTTCAAGAGGTAGTGGTTCTCGCGGAATGGTTGGTCGTCTGGAGCCGAAGGGGCGTCAGTCGCAACCAACACAGCGTGGTAAAATGTCTCGGTATTCAATGGAGGCAGAGAAGGAAGCGGCCCTCGCGGTTGCAAGGTACGACAACATTAGCCGGTCTAATAACAGGTACTGTAGTTATCCTCTACACTCTCTCACATTCGGATGTTGGTGATGGTGGTTTTACTGACCGTATTACGCAAATGCTGATTTGGTCAAAAATACTTCTTTCCTTCGAGATATTTCCATTTCTTCGGGATTAATTTGAGTTATGCATATAGGGGCTTCCTAGACTTCCCAGTTTTCCCAGCATCATGGAAAAAATCTTATCAAATCACTAATTCAAAAATTTGCTGAGAAAAATATTTAAAGATGTCTTAAATCAGTGATTAAACAGCAATTTCAAAGCTTCAGAATAGTCAGAAAGTGAAACTGATTATGGAAACAAACATAAATAAATACATGTAGTTACAATTTTGATTTATTTATGCATTTATGGTAAAATCAGGCATTCCGCGTAATTAAGTAGTATAAATTTGAATGATTTTTGAATGATAGAAAAAATTCAAATTTTGAAAGGATAATTAGTTAGTAACAACTTTTTCTTGAATGGCAAGATGTATGATCAATAGTTCATATACTACAGCTCTCTGATTTGAAGGTTTCTAAATACAGCTCATAACTGCCAAAATGACTGACCTCCGCAGTACACTGGGTCACAGACCTGTTAAAGAGTTGAGCTTTGTATTTCTGATGCAGTATTTGTTAACTCTTCCGCTACCATTATGGACTTAAGTCGAGAAGATTTATATGGAGAAACGCCTATTGCCTTTGGATCCTGTGCATGCTGTCCAGCTGAAGTTTTTTAAGACAAACGTTTAGTGAACACCGTTGAACCAGGAAGTAAAATCAGTGCATGGTTATTCAAAGTTACGCTGACATTCTGAAGTATTGATTGAAAGAGGTCAAATTTACAACTACCATAAATACCTGCTATAGGGCGCACTTTTTTCGTAGAATGGAACCTTCTTAATGCAGGTGTGTCTTATGCATGGATACAAGAAGTTTTTTGGGATGTGACCTGGGGATATTCATGTATACGATGATCATTGACAGTGGAAGAAAAAACCCGGCATACATCTCGGATCTTGGTTTATATGTTTTGTCAATGTCTTCTAAAAACGAGAAATTCTGAAAATCGGTAGCGTTAGAGTTAGATACCTGCATCTCAACAGTCGTTTCTTGCACACATTGTTTTTCCTAATCATGAAATTCAATGATCACGTTACTCTATAGATATTATTTCTTGACTGGTTGTTATTGACATAGCACAACATATTAACGGCACATTAAATTAAATTTATTCGACTTCATAATATTAACTGATTGATTCCATAAACACTAATGTTTGTGAACATTTCTATTACCGCTAGCATAAGAACATTACTTAAAGCTGATTCCAATATGATTGGTTAACTTATACGCTAATTCGGTTAACTTATAGGAACTTCAATGTGCGTGATGGCCAAGGAAGTCGACAAGGTTCGCGTAGAGGTAGCCATGCTGATGCATCTCGTGAAGGTAGTCGCGACAATAGCCGAACTAGAGAGCCAGAGCCAGAAAAGGCTGTTCCGCCACAACCAGTAGCTGCTGCTGTACCGGTGCCAATTTTACCTGAAATGGATGAAAATATGTGGGAGAAGAAAACGCGTGCGATTCTTGATGAATATCTTCAAATATTGGATATTAAGGTACGTAGTTGGGTTTGTCATAGCTTTGGAGGTAAGCTTCAGTTTTCTCATATATGCCTTTCTGATACAATTGTCTAGATTCTTCAGGGTACACCATCAGCCCTTGTAGGAACATATTATATATGGTATTCCGAGTGATGAGGGTAACAAAAATAGCGTTAGGCGTCCCTGTGGTGATAATATTTATGGCTGCAGTGTCAGACTTGTTGAGTATATTCTAGGCTTCAGTAAGATGAATACCTGCCTGTCTGCCACATTTGCTTCAAAATACATTTCATAGATAAATTTTGGCATCTCCTATTTGTATTTGAATTATATTAATGAAAATGACCCCCCCCCCCCATACATAGTTGTTTTGTCTCATCTTAGAGGCATGTTGTTAGTTGTTCTAATTAATTACCTTGTTACAGGAAGCTATTTTATGCGTCGAAGAACTACATCGCCAGTCAAACTTCTACTTTGTATCAAATGTCATCAATCACGTTCTTGAACGATCGCAACAAGCGCGGAAACATTCAGGACATTTACTGCACGATCTTGTCAGTAAAGGCACCATAACCGTGGAGAACTACCTAAAGGGGTAAGATGCTCAAGTGCAGAAATTTCCTCCAGCATTACTATATTTGTTTACGAAGGAAACATTGAAACTCACATCGTCGTAGATTGGACTTATCATTATGTTGATGAGTAAATTGAATTATGATTTATGCTCACAAATAGATGCTTTAATAAATGTTGTGAGTACTTAATCATTAAGAACTAAAGCCGCGATTCTGCGCTTATGCAGTACTGTACTTCGCTGGTACCAAATTCACCAAAATACGACGCTTACACTGCCAGTTACATTCACACTACGAGTTGGCAATTCAGCACTTAGTAAGCCCAGTATAGTAGTCTTCCGGTGTGCCAATAGAGAGGAGTGTAATTAGTGTTTAGTGTATTGTACTACGAAGATGTAAATGGGCGGCTAGCTAAGCGCCGCATCTGCGTTCACACTACAGAAAATACGTGGCCAGTTCAGTTCCGTACTGAGATCGGGTTTTTCGGTGCGGAATCGTATTCCGCGCTTAATAAGCTTTGTATTTCAGTACGGAACTGAATAAGCTGTAAATAGGCCTCAAATTATTTCCAAGTGTTAACACTTCGTACTGCACTGATATCCTAGTGTGAACGCAGCTTTAGGCCAGTTTAACCATACTTCTGAAATCCCTCCACTATCGATTGTAAGTCAATTGAATTTTTTTTGCGGAATTTTCACACAATTTTGTGGTTTGTTCCGCTGTCTCAGGAAGCATTAAAATGTCAGTCACAACGCATCAAAGAAGAGAACAAAAAAATTTGATAAGAAACATTGAACAAATTTGATTTCACTGGCAAAAGAAACTGACCTCATCCATTACTAGTTAATTGTGAACATCTGTTTTCGACCATATGGTGGACCTTATGGTCCTCTTGTTTAATTTCAATGCCTTCACCTAAACTCTGCTTCATTGATTTTACAGTTTACATGAAGTACTTGAATATGCTGAGGACATGGAAATAGATGTTCCAAAAATCTGGGAGTATTTAGGAGAGCTAATAGGGCCAATGGTTCAAGATGGAAGCGTACCTTTAAGTTTCCTGCGAGATGCTGTCAAGCCAGTTCAGGCTAAAGCAGGTCATCTGATGTCTGAAATCCTACATTGTGCTGGCCATAGATTAGTAAGTTTTTGAAAATGAAGTCTCATTCAGGCCATTCTAAATAAACTAATGAATTCGTATATGTCACGAGTTAAGACATTGGACCACCTCTTTGATTGAAAGTTAACTGTCAAACTGGGTCCTGATTTACCTCAATTATTATACTTATTTAAGGTTCCTCTGGCCTTTTTCATTGATCCACAGAAAATAGATTTCTACGATTGTGTTGATTGAGTTATATTGAATTTATGAAAATTATCTTTAGGGCAAAATCAAAGTTGGTGATTTATGGCGAAATTCAGGCCTTAGTTGGTCAGACTTCTTAAAACCTGATACAAATGTAGATGAATTTCTCAAGAAGCATGTAAGTATTCTTTGTATATGTAGCGTTTCGTAGTTAGAATACATTAAAAATCTGGCTTATCTCTTCATCCGCATAGTACCTGCAAATACTCACCGGACGAGCGTGTGCACTCGCTCGTACCAGAGTCGATCATAGTGGAAGCGTGATCCTCTTATTTATCCTCAGAGTGTATATATGTATATGTGTACTGATGTAATAGATGGATATAAAATAGCGCCACTACAAAGGATCCGCCTGCGTCGCGTAAACAACTGGAAAGATGTGTATGAGAGGGTCAACGACCACCACAGGAAGTTATGTTTGTGTGTAGAATAATAAATGACTCTCAGGCTTAGCTCGACCTAACACATGAGTAAGCAATTCCCGCAATCCCGGGTGTAGATTGCTTATAGATCCAGGAACATAACGACTGGGCCGATTCGAAAACTATCCTCCGAGAACTAAGGATCGGGCCCAACCCTATGTTAGAACCTACAGATAGCGATGCACACCCTTCTGTCCACTCAATAACATACGACCTTGTAGTTATACATGAACCCGAATCGACCGTACCACACACCAAGAATTTCCTGGCTTGAGCCTAAATTGGATAACGGAATAAACAGAAACCGCCAGTTTCCCGAACGGGATTGCACTACGTTCCGCTGGACTCAACCGTTTCCCAGAGCAAACCTCTACGCAGACCATGGACGCTCTGACAGAGTCCGCAGTATTTCTGTCGAGTACTGTACCCTTTCCTATGGTTTTTGCCAATATTTTCTAAATTTGGATTGATCGCCAATGGTTTTTCTATACGACCCGGCCCTGCGGTATTGCATTTAGCCACCGGCGAAATCCGCCATCTTTTTTCTTGGCGTTCTCGCAGTAGAACGCGTTGGATTTTTTCGCCGTAAAAATCTGGGAATTAGGATATTAGGGAGTTTTCACTCTCATAACGGTGAGTCCGTTCGGTTTGGGGGTTATCCCTGGTTTCTATTTTTCCGTAAGAATTTTATTTACAAATATAATTTGATTGAATTGAATTGTTTTGATTTGTAACAGGATAATTATGCCACCCCCTCCTAAGGGTCAACATCGAGGCGGGGAGGAATGCGGGCATTTGTTTGGCGCCTGGGACAACCACGATTCATGTGCATCGTGCAGGCGCAAATCCGGTCAAATATGTGCAAGGAGCAATCCTTGCAAGATTTGCGAGGTGTGGTCCGAGGACCTTTGGCTTCGGACCGATAAGGCTCTTAAACTAAGAGATCGTCGTCGAGTTAGCAGGGATTCGTCGGTTTCGGCCGACGTGCCAACCGACGTTTCTAATCCTGTTTCTTATCGTAAAGCGGAGCGGTCGCCGGTCGTTCAGGTACGATCGGCTTCCCAACTCCGTTCACCGGGGAGGAACGCTGGTTCACCGGCACCGGTCTCCGGTCATTCACCGGTCTCTGGTCGTTCACCGGTTCGGCCGGTTCAGACTATATGTTCGGAACCGACCGAACCGGTGCGGGCCGTTCGCGACTACCGCGGCGGTCCGGGTCGGGCATCGGTCCAGTTCGGGCACCGGTCCGGTCCAGACGTAGTCCGGTTCAAAACATCCGGTACGTTCATCGTCTGATTCTGATCGTCGCTCCGGGGATAGAGCTCGCTCTCCCACTAGATTTAGAGGCCGTGAGCGTAATAAACGAGCAAGATCTCCTCGCAGGTCAAGGTTTGATCGCGAGAGGGACTACGATCGTTATTGTCGGATGTTTCGCCGTCGGTCTTCTCAGCGTTCGTCGACGTCGGTTAGCGATGAAAGCGATTCTTCTAGTAGGTCTCGATCCCGTTTGAGGGACCGTCACCGAAGTCGGCATGATCGTCGAGATACTGGAAAATACCTGACTCAGAAGGATTTCCATGTATTTGAAGAGAAAATTTTAAACTTGTTATCTTCGTCGCAACAAGTCGCTGCAACCTCTACAACAGGTAAGCCTATTCCTGATTGTCCGGTTAGAAGTTCGCCAGCCCACTCAGTTCTTCGGAATTCTGACTCCCTTTCTGAATTCTGAATTCTGAATTCCTGGATGCTGCGGTAGGGTCTGATTTCAATGAGGATCCGGTCCCAGAAGCGGCAATTCCTTCTGGGGTCGTTCTTTTCGCGAGCAATTGTGGGTTGCCCCAGACGATGGGGGCTTCCCTGGCTCGCAATGTATCTCCGTCCCGTTCAGTTTTATCCGAACCAGCGGGGGACATGCCATTTAGAGCGATGATAAATGAGTTCTTTGTCAAGCACGGGGCAACTCGCGCTAAGCCCACAGCAGCTCCTCTGGTCGGTGAGTCAATGGAAGCTTATCGCCCTCCGGACTCCGATCTTAACGTTTTACGGGAATCGTCAGCGGTTTCGAGAGAATGGGCTCGATTGGATACGCAATTATGGGGTGAATGTCGGCCTGGAACATTTTCATTTCCCCCTCCAGAACGGGGTATGAAATCTGGGAAATATTTTAGTTCAACGGATCCACCTATAGGCGCATTTCGCTCGGCGTATTACGCAACTCCAGGTGCTGTGGATCACAGTCATAACTGCCTGGATGCTGATTATACTTTGATCAGCCCGGATACTGTTACAGCACAGTCGGGTATTCGTTTGCCTAAGTCCGGTTTGGTGGCCATGACGTCAATCCTGGACAATCTTACCAGGGTTGGTTCGTTTCAAGATATGGCACTTAAGGTGTTGACGGGTGAGCTTCGCGAGACTCACGCCACCGGCTCCGACCCAGAGTCAGTTGCCCTAAAACTGGAGGGAATGGACCGGATTATCCAATCTTTGGCTCGGTCTGTTTCGCATGTAATTCCGTTGTCGGTTCGGGGTCAGGCTAATCTGGTGTTAGCCTCCCGTCAGTCAGTGATGGACTCCAGTGCCAAAACTCGTCTACGGGATATGGTGTCCAATGCTTTGCTGAGAGCCCCATTGGGGACGTCTTCACGTCTCTTCTCCGGTTGGTGCGCTCCGGTTTCCGCAGAGCTGAGGGAGATTCGGGAGGTTCAGGCCAATTCCAACCCCCGAACTCCGTGGAAAAAGCGTTCTGGTCCGACGCCGGCGGCGCAAGGTTCGGCACAGATGCAAACAGGACCATCTCAAACTTCAGCGCTTTCTCAGGCGGCTTCGGATGCCGGTTGGAGAACTAGCGCGCAACTTCAACAATCGTGTCAAGCCTCGTCGGGTCGTAACAGTTCTGGTTCGTATCGAGGCAAGGGGAAGGCTCCAAAAAGGGGCTCTTCCTTTCGGAAAAACTCGAAATGAATTCTTGGGACCAGTGGGAGGTTGTCTGCAGCAGGCAGCAACCCACTGGTCCGACCTCTTTGGAGACGGTTGGCCCTCCCGGGTCGTCTCTCGTGGCTACCGTCTCCGTTTCCTAAGGCGACCGCGCCTGATGAGGTCACCTCCCGACATGCGGCCAAAACCAGGTCAGGAGGCCTTAATCTCTCCGGCTCTCAAGGAACTGGCAGAGAAGGGAGCGATAGAACCAGTTTGCAACGAAACTTCTCCCGGCTGGTTTTCTCGAATATTCATGGTACCAAAGGCCACAGGGGGTCAACGGACAGTGATAGATCTGTCATCCCTCAATCTGCACCTAGACATTCCAAGGTTCCGGATGACCAAGCCCAAGGACGTGATTCAAGGGCTCCGTCCGGGTCAATGGGCGGCTTCATTAGACCTGAAAGATGCTTACTTTCAGGTTCCAATTCACCCAAAATCTCGGCGATTTCTCAGGATAAAGTGGAAAGGCCGCCAGTTCCAATTCAGGTCTCTTCCATTTGGCCTCAGTACGGCCCCGTGGGTTTTCACCAAGTTGGTCAAGTCAGTTCAGAAGGTACTTCAGTCAAGGGGTGTTCGACTGTTCGTTTACCTCGACGACTGGTTAATAGTCGCGAATTCGGCTCAGGAATGTCGGGAGGCAATGACCTCAGTCTTGGACTTAGTCCATCAGCTAGGGTTCCGCGTAAACAGGGAAAAATCTCAGTTGATGCCGGCCCAACAGTTCACTTATCTCGGCATGGACTTCGATCTCCGAATCGGCAAAGTCTTTCCGTCTATGGTTCGAGTGGCCAAACGTCAAGAAGCTGTAGCGGGAGTGTCCACAACCCCGAGAACAGCTCGTTACTGGTCACGGCTTCTAGGCTCCATCAGCTCCATGGGTCTGGTGGTGCCCTTAGGCCGCCTCAGAAGCAGGCGCTTGCAACAATATTGGAAGGTCTTCTGGTCTCAGTCGAAGGGCAACTGGGAGGCCTTGATTCCCGTACCTCCAACCGATCTAAGTCCGGATCTTCAGTGGTGGGCGGCCACTACGAATCTTCGGCTCGGGGTGTCACTAGCCCCGTTAGAGGCTCCAGTTCGTGTATTCACGGATGCCAGTCACCAAGGATGGGGGGCTCATCTGGAGGACCGAGTCAAAGCCGGGAAATGGTCTCGCTACGAGGCCACCAACCACATAAATTTCCTAGAAATGCTGGCCGTGTGGAAGGCCCTGAAGTTCTTTCACAGGAGAGTGGAGGGCCACCACGTTTGGTTAGCCACAGACAATTCAACAGTGAGGGCTTACCTTCAGAACCAAGGGGGCACTCACTCAGAAACCCTCACAGGTCTGTCGGCCAAAATTCTTCTTTGGTGCCAGACAAAGGGCGTGTCCCTGACTGTGGCACATTTAGCAGGGAAAAGGAACGTGATGGCCGATGCTCTGTCTCGTCGAGGTCAGGCTATTGCGACAGAATGGGTTCTCCACCAAGAAGTAGCCGATCGGGTTCGGGGCATTTTTGGCAATCCGCTGCTGGATCTGTTTGCCACCCGGTTCAATCGGAGGTGTCCTCTGTTTGTGTCCCCTTTTCCAGACGCGTAAGCGTGGGGGGTCGATGCCTTCTCTCTGGACTGGTCGGGGATGCATGCGTATGCGTTCCCGCCCACACCAGTCCTGCCGCGCTTACTGGATCAAATAGAGAGATCAGTCAATTGCAACATAGTTCTGGTAGCACCATGTTGGCCGGCTCAGAAATGGTTCCTACCACTTCTCAACCTACTGTGCGACAACCCCAGGATTCTTCCGAATTTCCCATCACTTCTGTCTCAGGGGATCTTTCGGCATCATCCAAACAGCCAGTGGTTAAATCTGCTCGCCTGGCCATTGTCCAGCGATCCTTGTCAGCTTCAGGCTTTTCAGAACAGGCTGCCTCCTTTATCGCAGGATCTAAGCGGCCATCAACAAGTACCATTTACGATGCCAAATGGAGTCATTTTGCGGATTGGTGTGCTGCAGGGGAAATTGATCCATGCTCACCCTCTGTAGCTCAATTGGCAGATTTTTTACTGCACCTATTTGTAGTAAAAGGTTTACAGGTCATAACTATTAAAGGTTACCGCTCCGCGATTTCTCATACATTGCGTGCTTCTGGATGGCCAAATGTAGCAGGGGATCATCGGATATCCCAGCTGGTGGCTGGGTTTTCTATTTCCCGGCCTCGGGTAACAAGGACAGTTCCACCATGGGATCTGTCTGTAATTTTGAAGAAGTTAATGGAGGCTCCATTTGAACCTCTTTTGGCAGCGTCATTTGCAAATTTGTCAAAAAAGACTGTATTTTTGCTGTTCTTGGCTTGCTCGGCCCGTCGCTCTGAGATTCATGCGCTTTCAGTCCGACAAGGTCATATTGTCTTTGGGCCAGCGAATGAATTTGTTTCGCTGCGGCCTGCTTTGGAATTTTTGGCAAAGAACCAACGACCAGGCTCGGTTGGGCGACAATGGCGAATTGAAGCCCTAAAACATCGAGTGGAACCAGGCATCCCGGACAGGACTTTATGTCCTGTGCGGGCGTTTTGTTTCTATTTAGATCGCTCTGCTTCACGGAGGGGTTCACGGGAGCGGTTATTTATTCCGCTGCTGGATCACCTAAAGGGGGATATTTCGCGGGACACAGTAGCCCGATGGGTCTCTTCAATGATCAAGGACATTTTATTGAAGGAGAATCTTTCCTCGGAGGGAGTCGTTTCTCATCAAGTGAGGTCTATGGCTACTTCCTGCGCAGCCTTTTCGGGTGCTCCGTTGGAGGAAGTCTGTCGGGCCGCCTTTTGGAATTCACCGTCGACATTCACGTCATTTTATTTATGGGATGTTTCAGGCCAGTTAGGCTCATTAGCTTCACTTGGTCCTGTTGTCATGGCTCAAGGTGTCCGTTCTTTCCGATCGGACCCTTTAGTGTAGAATATTTATGTTGCATTATCAGGATCACAGGGGGTGTATCCTTGTACATAGTTTGGGCTCATATCTGCAAGTATTAATTTCGCAAAATTCTGGGGGGGGCCCCTGAGCTGGACGGACTCACTGTGGCCAACCGGTCTTCCCTGTGCTACAGTGCTCCATTCCGTGCTTGGGTAAGTGCTCTCTTTTTCCCTCTTACCTTGCGTTTGAGCGGTGGTTTTTCTATCTACCTTCCCACCATCCTTGTGCTAGGCTAGTCTAGCAAAAACCATAGGAAAGGGTACAGTACTCGACGGAAATATTACAATTTTTGGAACTAAAATTTGTATTTCCGAGTAGTACTTACCCTTTCCTATGGTGGGAATCCCACCCACCTGCCCCGCATAGCTGTTTTTTTTTGGTCTGCTATGACGTAAAAAGATGGCGGATTTCGCCGGTGGCTAAATGCAATACCGCAGGGCCGGGTCGTATAGAAAAACCATTGGCGATAAATCCAAATTTAGAAAATATTGGCAAAAACCATAGGAAAGGGTAAGTACTACTCGGAAATACAAATTTTAGTTCCAAAAATTGTAATTTTTCTATCTACCTTTCCCACCATCCTTGTGCTAGGCTAGTCTAGCAAAAACCATAGGAAAGGGTACAGTACTCGACGGAAATATTACAATTTTTGGAACTAAAATTTGTATTTCCGAGTAGTATTTACCCTTTCCTATGGTGGGAATCCCGCCCACCTGCCCCGCATAGCTGTTTTTTTTGGTCTGCTATGATGTAAAAAGATGGCGGATTTCGCCGGTGGCTAAATGCAATACCGCAGGGCCGGGTCATATAGAAAAACCATTGGCGATCAATCCAAATTTAGAAAATATTGGCAAAAACCATAGGAAAGGGTAAGTACTACTCGGAAATACAAATTTTAGTTCCAAAAATTGTAATTTTACTACCCAACATACTCATACTAAATCGTTCATACCTTTACGTGCTGCGACAGCAGCTTTTATTTATCCACAAGAAACTGACATGCGTCATGCTCAAATACAGGACAGGTTCATACTCCACAAATGCTTACATACTTACAAGATAATGCGATTGACACTTGCTGATAAGCTTCAAACTTATGCAGCGAACATATAGACTGCGAACATTATACAACCATAAAGGTTGCCTATATAAAATTCATTAAAACTTAAAGACGCACGTATGAAAACTGGCCATAAGGGCCTATATTACAGACACATGAACGAGGAATAATCTAATACATAATGATACATACTAAGAATCTAATACATAAGTATTGATGGATTATAGTTCAACGATCCTAAAGCCAAATGAGAAACACAGGGTCCGTCGACAATACATAAGTATGGACGGTAAACATAATGCCCAATGACTTACCGCCCTAGTAAGAAAATCATACTATGAATTTGCCGTAACTAAGTATTTAACAAATAGCAATGCTCGAGACGAGTAAAGTATTTACAATAAGGGGGATTCTGTGGGCCTAAGACCCTTAATTTTAAACTCAGAAAGAAGGAACAGAGACAAACAGGTACAAGACTTGAAACGCCGCCAGGCTGCGCTGCCCCGAACCGACTTACATCTTCAAGAGACATTTTCCGAGTAACTGACTGAATGAGAAAACTGCGCGTGTTATATTCTGATATTGCCGACTCCGATGTGTTGCATCTTCACTCCGCTTCGCTTCATTGGTTGCTCAACAATGGCCGTCCCGACGGATGTGCTTCTTTGGATTCTTCCGAGCCGCTTCGCTGCTGAAATACATTGTCTTCTTATCTATGTAATATACCATTAAAAAGCTTGAAACTTGTACTTTCTAATGGTATGAAATTCGTGTTAGATTGTTGGTTCGTAAAGATTAATGACACGAAGGTGCCAAAATCATCTAGGTTTGTAATATCGATAGTTATCTAAGAACGTTAATTCTGTGACTAAATACTAAGGTGATATGTTATGGTGATAATAACAAGACGTCGGCGTAGAAACTTAAACTCTCCTGCTTATCGAGCGGCCATGTAGTCGGACCGGAAATCAGGAAACCGGCGAGATCGGTTCATCTAACAAACTACAGCTCGTGTCGCCTAAAGACGATGACATTCGTAGATACTTCACCGAGTCAAGATAATATGGTCCTTTTTCGAACGGTAGTGTACATGATAGTTTACGATAGTTATTTCATGAGTAAAAGGAGAGATGAATACGGTGGTGGCAATATTTGCCACCGGGAACAATTTCGGGACTCAAGAGTCGCGAGAAAACGACCAGACACAATTTAAAAACTGGAATTTCAGAACTCAAAAAGGATATAATAAATCAAAAACCGGCTAGTGGCGTAGCCAATCACGTTTGGAACACTGGTCATCGTTTTTATTTTGATAAAGCCGAAAATTATTTATACTTCCAGCAATTACACTAAACGCCACATAGTTGAGTCTGCTCTAATTACTCGTCACTCAGATATTAGTACCAATTTAAGTAATGGCTTTTCTCCTCACAATTCCCTTCTTTCTAAGTATATTACTTCATGCCTTGCCAAACACTAATTTGTTACTCATTCACCAATTTACTCAATTTACCTGTTCTCCTCTGTATATATACCCCTGTTTTTAGTCAATATCTCACACCTGACGATGATTTCTAGTGTGAGATCGAAATGTCGTGTTCTTATATTTTAGATTGTTCCAATTAATGAATTATCTTTTTCTTTTAATTTGTAAATAGTGGGTTTTTATCTTATCATCTGTTCACCACGTTTGAGTGTGGTTATTGTACCACCAATTTGTTACCACAATCTATTAGAAAGTTGTAGCCCATAACGTGTTCTATGATTTTGGTGATGTTCAAGGTCATTGGTTTTTGTATATGACCACCAGGGGGCATTGACTAATACAATATCCTAGTATTTCTTTATTATATTTGTACCAATGCATATTTTGTTACCACAATCAATTGCAAACTTGTAGCACATCAAATCATCTATGATTGTGGTGAGTTTCAAGGACATTAGTTATTTATATGGTCACTAGGGGGCATTGAATTGTAAAATAACTGAGTATTTCCTTATTATATTGGTACCTAGGCATATTTTGTTACCATGACCAGTTGCAATGTCGTAGCTCATGACATGTTCAACGATTGTGGTGAGTTTCAAGGACATTGGGTTTTGAATATGGCCACCAGGGGGTGTTGAATAGTAGAATAACTTAGTAATTCCATATTAAATAGGTAACAAGGCATATTTTGTTATCACAATCAATTACAAAATCGTAGCTGCTGACATGTTCTATGATTGTGGTTAGTTTCAAGGTCATTGGGTTTTGTATATGGTCACCAGGGGCGTTGAATATTGAAGTTGTTAGATTTTTGAGCATTTGAAACCATTGCCAAGTGGGCATGGTGTCCCTGGACCCCTAGTCTGTATTGTATCCACAATCAATTGTAGCTCATGCCATGCTCTATGGTTATGGTGAGTTTCAAGCGCATTGATTAATGTAGATGTTCACTAGGGGATATTGAAAATTGAAATGCCAGATTGTCAAGCATTGACCAATTGAGCATGGCGTATTTGGACCCCTAGTTACACCTTCTTTAAGCAAAAATTGCGGCTTCAATTTTATATGGTGGTTATTCTTTTAGGAGGTATTTTACTTAAGTTAAACCCCCTTAATGAACTAATTTTCACAATTTTCTGGGGGATGGGCTTTGTGCCTTACACACTCAAAGCTGTTGCTTAGCACCGATATGACCTAATAGGATCATTAATTTCTGATATTATTCTATGACCCCAATTTTCATTCCTGTCGCTCTGGTAATTGTAGGATCTGGAGTTCACATGTTGTACAGAACAGCATAAGCCAGCTGGTCCAATGCCGTTAGATCAGATCAGTCAGGAACTACGTAAATTGCTCACCAAAGGTGCTCCAAATGAAAACGTCTTTGACTGGATAGAGGTGAGCAGCAATCGGTGCTTTAGAATAATTTTACAAGAAGATATTGTATTTTAAAAATCCATGGTATAAATTCTTAACTTTTCCTTAATTCTGTTTTAGGAGCATGTTGGAGAGCCAAAATGTAAAGAAAAAGATTTTGTCCGTGTTTTGATGACAGAAGTTTGCACCAGTGCCATTAAAGGTATGATGAATGGTCATACTGCTCAACTCCACAATCTATTCAACGGACCGTAGATTGAGTATATGCGTTTGTGTTAGACTTGTTGGCAAATTAACAATCACAACTTCCTGGATAATTTGAACTGTTTTAGTTATAAATAATTTTTTCATGGAATGTTACTTAAATGTTTAATGAGAGTTAAAGGTCAAGTGCCCTGGAAATAGAATATTGTATAAAACCTATTTTCTAAATATGATATGTGTATAAATGATTAGTGTGTTACTAATTCTGATTTTAGTAAAGCCATTACTGAGAAATAAGATATAAAGTCGGCTATTTTCACCAGTTTGCAGTACACAGCAGGTGCGCATTGGCTTTGAAGAACTCACGATCGCTGACACACATTTCCACGCACGTTGTACTACTGAACAATAGCAAACTTTCGGTGGACTTTATGAATACCAAAGCTATGGCAAACTAATGGTTTTGATTTAAAACAATAAACTTAGCTTTATGAGATAGATTTTAAAACAATCGGTGGTGAAATAAGCAATGTACGTCTGAAATAATCCAACAGTTTCCAGTCCCTAATCCCGCACCGCATGATCACCATTGGTAGCGTATTTAATCCTTTCAGAAGTTGTTAAGATTCCTAAATTCTTTCTGATGTAGAGCGTTGATACTGTTATACATAACACAACAAACACACAATGGATAGCCAGCAGTAGAGCTGTGAATATAGTGAAGGAATGATATTGTCTTATAGATTTTATATAGAGGCTATGAGTACTGAGTTCACACACATGTATGTTTGTTTGGCAAAGATGACGCATGAATGTGGCGCTGACACGCGGCTGCGGCCGAGTGGCATACGCTATATAGGTCAATGATCCAGTTATTTAATTTTACTGATTTAAGACAAATAAGTGATTTTTTCAATAAGGCTGATCCCAGGTCGTCATTTATATTCTTAAGTACCATTTGGAAAGTTTATCTCAAAAAGTAGGAATTAGAGGGCACTTGACCTTTAATCATTGCTTTATTGTCATAGCCATGATCTTAGTATTTAAAACATTCGTAGAAAATCGAAGCAACTTTTTAGCTCCGCTGTGACCGAAGGTCATCAGAGCTGAAGGGTTAGGGGGATTATCCATCGCCGTCCGTCCAGTAAATGTTCTGGAAAGAAGGTTCATTTTCTTGAAAATCAGAATTTCATTCCTGAAAATGATTTTCAAAGGTTGGGGAGGTCGTTAAGAAATTCTTTTTTCAAACATGAGCCTGTTTTTTGTTGTGGTTTTTAAGATACATATATTTCTTAATCATCTTGTAGGATCTGGAACATCGTCAAAGATGGATGAACAGGTCCTGAAAAAGCGTTCAGACCTACTACAAAAATATCTTGATCATTCACCTGAATTGGAGCTGCAATCACTCTATGCACTACAAGCATTAGTACATAAACTTGAACATCCATCTTGTAAGTATTAAGAATATGAGTCATTGTTAGAATCTTTTCCACAAGTTAGTCAACTGACCGTTATTTATCCAGTATACGTGTTGGTGTTACGCCTGTGGGAAATGAAACAGTCACAGCTTCCTGGATGATTTGAGCTGTTTTAGTTCCAAGTTTTCCATAGAGTTGTAACTTAAAGGTTTTGTGAGAGTTGATCATTGCTTTATAGCCGTAGCTGTGATCTTAGTACTTAAAACCTACATCCATTACAATATCAGACTATGTCCATTACTACAAGCATTAGTACATAAACTTGAACATCCATCTCGTAAGTATTATTTCGAATACGATCAATCATTGGGAAGATCTTTTCCACAAGTTAGTCAACTGACCGTTATTTATTCAGTATACGTGTTGGTGTTACGCCTGTGGGAAATGAAACAGTCACAGCTTCCTGGATGATTTGAGCTGTTTTAGTTCCAAGTTTTCCATTGAGTTGTAACTTAAAGGTTTTGTGAGAGTTGATCATTGCTTTATAGCCGTAGCTGTGATCTTAGTACTTAAAACCTACATCCATTACAATATCAGACTATGTCCATTACTACAAGCATTAGTACATAAACTTGAACATCCGTCTTGTAAGTATTATTTCGAATACGATCAATGATTGTTAGAATCTTTCCCACAAGTTAGTCAACTGACCATTATTTATCCAGTATACGTGTTGGTGTTACGCCTGTGGGAAATGAAACAGTCACAACTTCCTGGATGATTTGAGCTGTTTTAGTTCCGAGTTTTCCATAGAGTTGTAACTTCAAGGTTTTGTGAGAGTTGATCATTGCTTTATAGCCGTAGCTGTGATCTTAGTACTTAAAACCTACATCCATTACAATATCATTATAGCAAACCAAAGACAAATAAACATGCGTTTCTCCATTCAAACCTGATAATGAGTGAACAAGTATGATGGCAATCCTTAGAACCGAATGAAATAGGATTCAAAAAGCATAGGGAATGCAGTTGCTCAGAAGTTGATTCGAGATAACTAGTGGATAGCTGACATAGTGACTATCAAAAGTTCATTGTAACTACAGTCAACCTCGGTTAAGCCGTATCACTTTCACTGAGCTTTTTAGTATGCATTAAGTGATTTACGAATAACAGATAATTCGTAATTGATACGAATAAACTATAACCCGTATAAACTATGATTGAAGGGCACAATCCGTATGATAGCCGGTTTAGTTATCTCTCAAACCGTGGACTACCATAGTAGAACCACGTTCTAACAAACCTTTGGGGGGAATAAAAAGTTCATTGTATCCGATGGTTCATTAGATCCATTTGACATCATTTATTCATGAAAAGAGAACACCCACTGGTGTGATGAAACACAAACCAACTGGTTACAGTAAAGTAGGACTCTTTGAGCCATCGTGCGCGTCTTTAGTGCAGATAACTCGTATGTACCCGAGGGCGATTCATCAAAGGATTTTTGCTTATCGATGAATAATAGCATCTGGACACAAATGAACTTCACCTCACTACTGTAAAAGCGATGGATTATGAAGTGAAGCTTGAGACTATGACATTGATGGATTAACTTGAGTGTTTTCTTGAGATTCTCATATTTCCTACTGACCACATTAACCTCATTAGATTATACTTTTTTTTTTCTTTAAGTGTATGTTCCCAACAGCTGACCTGATACCGATTACACATAGGATTTACATATAAATTGGGCAATGGGACCATCCATTTGTCTATGCAATAAGTGAAAATACGGATTATGGAGTACAAATTTGACACAGAATTTTAAAGGGAATAACGTTACTGAAAAACGGGACCAATTTATTTATATGGAATAAGCACTTTAACCGAGGTTGACATGGTATTTATCTGCTGGTAATTTTTTAAGCAAGCTTTGAGTAACTGCCCCTAGGACGTTGTAACCGAAAGTTCGTTACAAAACGGTGGCAATGTTTCTAATGATATTTAACTGTAAATGTGAAGGATTTGGTCGGGGATTTTTTTTTTCATACGTAACAATTGATGATTTGTTGGTTTTGATGTTTTTAGAACGAGGTTCCAGCTGTATTACGATATCATCATATTTTGTGATGACCACAATCCAGTAGAATCACTCAAGTTAGATTTCTATTTAATTTCAGATCTACTGCAAACATTCTTTGATACGTTGTATGACGAAGATGTGATATCCGAAGACGCATTCTATCAGTGGGAATCATCGAAAGACCCTGCCGAACAGGAGGGAAAGGGCGTCGCGTTCAAGTCCGTTGTGCGTTTCTTCACTTGGCTGCAAGAGACTGATGCCGACGAGGAATCAAAAGAAGATAGTTAACGAACGTTCAAGTCTAAATTAGATGCGCGAGTGCGAGCGTGCGTGAATAATCGTGATAACAAATTTATATGAATATGAATATAAAACGACATTAATTATTAATCGGTTAAAAGAATTATTGTGGCGCCATCTTTTAATCGATTATTTCTTATCTAGCTAATGAAGTGGGCTCTTGGTGAACGTACCGTACCCTTATGGCTGTGAAAAGTATGTTTAAAAGGCACGAGGTGTATATATTTGTTTAAACAGCGAGGAATGTAAGCGTTACTGGTTCTACAAATGCAATGCGTATGCGCAAGGATTTTACCCATATATAGCCCTGGATGTGTGGAGATCAAAGAAATCTCTGTGAACTGAGTGAAACTTGAGTTTTTCATAGTGCAAATCACTTGGGGGAGTGAACTGTGCGCTGGATTAGTGTGAAATCATAATGAAACTAGATTTGGTATAGAATGGTCTTTTCACTTGGGGGAGTGAACTCTTGACTAGCTCTTATCATCTAGAATCATATTTCGAGGATTTGTCCAAGTATTCTGCGATATTTCTACGCGTGTCTGTTCAATACTTAGAAACTGGGATATATTCATTTGCGACTGTGGAAATCCTTGCGAGCGTATGTCAGTCGATAAGACACTTAAAATCATTCAATGATTAGATGACAACACATGAACCACACATTTGAAAAAAAGCTTAAAAACTGAAACAAATAGGCTTTGGATAATTTCAACTGTTGCAGAAATGTTCAATGTCCAGGTTCTGACGGAATAACAAGCACTTAATGGATTGAACCTGGAATACATTCACATTTGTGCCTAGTACTCAGACTGGGCTTGCGGTAATTCATAGATGCGTCTTATGTATGTAAAACTGATCGATGAAAAGGCTTTAATGCATCAATTAAACAATTTTTCAGAGGAAACATTGAAATTTTATGCTATGTAAAGCACCATTTGTAGATCACCATTGCGAACAAACCATGTAGTAACAAACTTAGATTTAGTGCAAACAGCCTCTCAGTTAAAGAGAAATATATAAGAAAAATGATAGCCGAATAGGTCTTTTGAGAGTAAAACAAGTATCGAAATTTAGTTACATTGGGATATGATTTCAATGTAATAGATGATTAAACCAGTTTATATGGAATCAATTGAATTAGTGCTGATGCCTTAACTTTGCATTACATTACAATTACTGAAAATCTGAGAACAAAGTGTTATTACGTGTATTATGTGAGGTTGTTCGAAGTAAGAATGATATTCACTTCACAGTTGAATCCCTGTGCCAGTATATTTTAAGTCTTTTCACAAGGGTGATCTACATGTGCTAGTTTCAATCAATGACGAAAAAATTAAAGAACATGAATATAATTGATTTATGAGTGTTACCAATTGTACACCTGTTTTCGTGTGGGATGTAGTGTACATAATGAATGTATACAAGCACTGGTAGAACGCTGAACAAATGATGTAACGCATCCCTCCCTAAAATTATGTCACTTCAGTATTGTACATAAGTTAGATTTTATTGCCCCTTGTTTGGTTTTGCTTAGTGTGGACTAGTGTCCAGCTGGTAAGACAGTTTGGATAACTGTTGACAAAGGACTGGTTCCTGATAATGTAATTGTACAGGACACACTAAGCATGATCTTCCAGCGGTATGACTTAGTTTTTAAGGCCCAGGCTCAAAAGAACAATGTCTAGATATTAAGATATATTAACTTATAGAATATATAGTGATCTTATGAGGATATATTAAGAATGAATAATGAGGCTCTTGAATTATTTGTTCAATAGATGGCGTTGTTTGTATTTGTAAGAGCCTTCTTTGAGCCATTATTCGTCATTTTGAATAATTGTTTAGTTATCAGGGCCCAGTTGCACAGTCGTGACTAGTGGTCTTAAAGTCCATAAGTGGTCTTAAGACTGGTCTTTTTAAGTTATTAGACTGGCTATAGAACTTAGTTGGTCTAAGACTCGTCTTGAATTTAAGCCATGACTGTGCAGCTAGGCCCAGAAGTGTTAGTTAGTTGGGTTTTTTTTGTAAGTATGTAAAAACTTTTGAAGTGTTATTTCTAACAACCGAATATATAGTCAAGTCGGCTTAAATTGGATTGGGATACCTCAGATTTTGACATATGTTGTTTGGTAATTCAGTGACTGATTATTTCATTCGATAAAACCTATAACTATTTCGATTTAAGTCGTAAAAAAAGGTGAGATTTTTGGACAAGTCGTTGCTTTCTATGTTTCTAATATTCAGTTTCCATTCATCTAAATAGTAGTATCATTTCAAGTCTGATAGTTTTATTTTACTGAAATTTTCAGATGCTTAAGAAGGAATCTGCCAGCATATTTTTGATCTTCACCAATTTTCCTGGCATGGTGGATTAACTCGCTGAGAATGAATCATAGCAACAGTTGAGGATATCTTTTAAAATTGGATTTCACTTTTCAGATATTTTGTTGTTCCCATCAGATCCAATTTAAGCGGGATTGTCTGTAGTTAAAGTTCGTCCATACCTATAGTACTGGACAGCTGCACAGTCCTACCAACTACAATGCAATGCACCATTACTCTTTCATCCAGTCTCAAAAATATCACCACTGCATCGTGGATTTTATTCAATTGACTCCTTCCTCATTGATCATGTCCATATGTTTTTCATGCATATGCATATGAAAATATCCTGAATCTCATTTTAACGATGGCCAGATTTTCATTAAAGTAGAGTTTGTATAAGTTGGATCGCTTCATTCCATTATTTTTTGGTTTACCTTTGTCAGCAGTATAAGGTTGGCATTGAGCCAATTCATGTAAAATCGCGGTACATTTTTTTTGTGTGCATTTTTTTCATTGGTTCTCGGGTTAAACGGCGCATAATCGATTGAAGACATGACGAACCTCCGTCGATGACATGGTCAACTTTGTTTACATGCGACGAAAAACGGTTTTTGGCGGGAAAATTCTTAGCTCTAGCGTATAAAATTGCAATGACCTCGATTGGGGGCGTCGCCTCTACGAGCGAATGTGACTGGCTGTTTCTGAGATATACGGGGAATTCCAGCGCTACTAAAATAATTATTGTTAAGTTGTCATAGCTGGCACCATCATTACGTTGCTGACTAAACTTAGTATATACAGCATCTAACTTGGCCTTACTTTGTAGCTTCAGGACTGTAAATATATCGCAGAGTTGACTGGATACTGAGCTGCAAATTGCGTTAAGTGAACTATAGATTTTGTTAAATTCACTGATTTGGGCGCTGGTACCAAGGAGTTGATGGAGTTCATTTCTTTTACCTAATTGGCATTAGATGCTGTATTGGTATTGCTTTGTGGTAGTGGTGGGACTTGCTAATGCCCAGTGATGTTTACATCTAACGTCGTTTTGTTGATTTTTCATGTTGCATGCGTGATGGCTGATGTGTGTTGTCATTTCTTGTAAATACTTAAAATGGCATATGGTGCTAAGAAACAGCTTATGCTTCAACGATGAATTATAAAATATATTTGCAGCATTTTATATAGACTGGAATCGTCGGCATAAATAGCATTGAAATTAAAGCAAGAAAAAAAAACTTGTTTCAAAAAAAAATGATGAAAAGGTGTAAAGATAATGTAGTAATCATGGGTAAATTCATTTGAGGGGAAGTGGTTGTGATGATTTAACTTGTTCTGTGGGTTAGGTATTGTATTCTTGCGAAGTCATGTCGATATTTTTTCTTCGCGATTATGACGGTATTAAATAAAACTTCAACTGTTCATCGCTTAGATGTGAACTTCTCAAAGTGTGTATTAAGAAGAAAAAATCGAAAATGCGACTGATTATCTTTCACTGATATAGTTATTCTCAAATAAAAAAAAAACCATGCGTCTATAACATTATGCACTACTGTTGATTGAGAAATGTGTGCAAGAGACTATTATGTGATGATGATGATAAAACCTAATAATTATATGTATTTTTTGTTGTTGTTGCCTCTCTCCTTAAAGGGGGTGAGGTCTAACAATAAACTGTACGAAAACGTGAAATATATGGAAAAAAAAACAAAAACATTGCGATATCAACCCTAGTCAAATAGGGACCTTGGTTGATACAACTTGTCTGATAAGAAAATGTGTAAATAAAATCTGATTAAATCACAAACATGTCTTTTTGATTAATTTGCATTTATCACGAACATTCCGAATTTTTTGCCTAGTGATCGGAACTGGCAGGCTTCATGGTGATGCTGACGGCCGCTCCAAAGTTAAGTCAATTGTAGGCCTACAATGAATGTAGTTGGTGCACACTAGAAACGTTCAGTTCAAATTCATGATACAATCTTGGTGCATCCTCGCTGTCAATCATTCATGCCCCCAGCGAAAGGGTTAAAACTGATCATACTTAAGTTGTCTTGACTAATAAACATTACCCAGTTTCAACCAAAAATGTGCGCATGGGTCTAAACACTGGCGATAACAATAACGTTCACATTGAATACTTTCATAGAAATATTGAAAACAGTGGAACCTTGTTACAGCGAACTTCAAAGGACCAGATAATATGTTCGTTAAAACTGATGGTGTATTATATTCAGTATGAAATTAAATAAATCTTAAGTGAGACTGAATTCTATATTTGTTATATCCGATGAATCGTATCCGAGTTCATTCTAATGAGGTTCCACTAGTTATGAATGTGCCTTAGTGAAAACAATTTCAATATATGGTAGAAACCTCGTTATAGCAACCTCTGATATAACGATTTATCAGTAATAACAAACCTAGATTTTCTTCCCAAAGAGGACAATTTGACAAATTTCATACTGAAAATAACGAAGTATCGGTTATAACATATTCAACTTCTAGTCCCCTAAGGTTCGTTGTAATGAGGTTCCACTATAACCACGTCGTTCCTCCCTGATCAGGCCATCTGGGTTTCACCCGTGATAGAATCTTAAATCGTGGCGGCTCTTGATTGGTTTATGGATATCCACCTGTACATATACATACCTTGGTGGTCATTCTGTAAGGCAGTTGTTATGCATGTGCTCTTGTACTGAGCATTAGAGAATAAATAAATCACATCCAGTGTCACATGTATAGCTAAGAAACTCAATCGAGTTGAGATAACAGATAGCCCCTGTGATAATTTGTATGGGTGCATATGTCTTCATTTTATTCATGCGTAGTTTCAGTCAGTTGCACCCCAAAAGTACTTTTGATTTACCACTTGATCTTGCAATTAGGTCTATTAACTGAGACTCCCATCTTTATACTACTGCCACTAGAGATATATAATTCATTGTCCGTCCCTTGTGTTCGAAAGATAATCTTTTGCTGAGGTCCCGAATGTTTGTAATTGTGTTGAAAATGTCCTTATTGACCTTATTCCTCATCTCAAGATCTTGTCGTATCTTGTAGAACAAACTAATCAAAAAATTTCATTTGTCTGCTGAATGATTGCTCTCATTAGTATTTTGGCGTAGTGTTTCATTTGAATATCTCCTTTGTATAGCCCTATTTTAGTTCTCTTTTATTTTTGTACCCGGTAATGAATTTGTCATTTTTCTGTCATGTCATTAAATCAGTAATTATTGTGTTGTCCCTCTAATACCTGTAATGAGTTTGGTGTAAAGGAAATCCGATGCCAATCTTCATAATCGTATAATAATTATCATTATGCACCACTCAGAATAAGCGTCAGTTTATGGGTTTGAACTTTGAACACCCCTGTACATCCTCTATTCAACATCAGTACCATTCTAAATCAGATTAAAAATTTACTGGGTTCGAACCCGGGACACCTCTATACATCCTTTTATCAGCATCAGGACCACTCTGTATCAGTATCAGTAATTACTGGGTTAGGACTTCAGACCCCTATACATCCTCTATCCAACATCAGCACCATTCTAAACAAGTATCAAAATTAACTGGGTTCTAACCGGGGATACCCCTATACATCCTCTTTTCAGCATCAGGACCGCTATGAATCAGTGTCCATAATAACTGGATTCGAAGAATACCGATATGGAAGAAACATGGGCCCTATGTAGAAAATTGTTTATATATTTTACAAATATACAACATTATACGATCAATATGCTGGCAACTTCAGTATTTACTTGTGATATCTTCTCTGGCTTTGCCTGTATTCTTGGGCATTTTTTTCCCACTTCCATCCTCTAATTCCGTCGCTTTATAATAATGAGGAGCAACTTCCATCAGCCATGAATTCTCAATTTCAATCACCTGAAGTAAATTATTAGCAGGGTATCATCCAGTATTGTCAGTTCACAACATAGCAGGGTATCATTCAGTATTATCAGTTCACAACATAAGATTTACTGTAGAAGCTAATAATAACCATCAACCCTTTCAGTGCTGACTGATTTATACCCAATAGTGCTCGAGATTATTTGAAAATTTTGAAAAATTCCACCCTATTATGTTGAATAACTGGAATACCTATATAGTGCGTCTACACGGCGGTGCGGTGTATCGTTAGTTACTATTATTTCACTATGTTTGACAGGTGTTGCCATCTTTCAATAGAGATAAAAACTAATTACTAATTTCATCAATACACTGCAGTGCCGTGTACTAGCAAAATCCATCACCGATTTATACACCAGACTGCGGTGTAGACGCACTGAAAGGGTTTATATAACAGCACAGGGACAGATCTATGAGACTGTGACACACTGGACCAGCAAGAAGCCACGCAGCGGCAAAATCCAAGTGGGGGAAGCTTGACGTTAAGAAAATTTTGAAAAATCCTCAGGAAAATAGTGGAATTTGAGCGATGGTTTCTATAGTAATTATGACAGCCTGCTGAGTCACAGCGCCGCTGCCAGGATGAGGTGTTGATAATTTCAATGAGTTGCCCACATGATTAATTTGGGGAAACTTAGCAGGTAATTTATCAAACATTTGTTATTATAATTCATTATCACAGTACTGGTTTTGGGAATTTTTTGACACAGATTGGGAAAAAATTCAGGTAATTTTGATCAGGAAAATGGCCGTTTATGGGACACATATACGGCCTTGCAGAATGCCTGTAACTGAACAAAAAAAGCACCAACTAACAAATATGGGGTGCACTAACATAATGTATTTATGGCATCATAGGTTTAATTCAACAAACAGTGGGGGTTACGTTGGACATAAGTCAATACTTATGTTAAAAAATCTGTGATCTTGCGCTTAGACATGCTTGCTCATGCAAAACTGGTGCGCTTTTACAGCGGCAAATTCGATTCCTCACCCGAGTCAAGCATGACCTACAGCACCAATGTCTGCCAAACTGCCACAATGATTACAGATAGGCTATTTACAGAATTTTTGCGGATTGAGTAAACTATCGAGTCCTGTGGGGTATAAAGGTGTAAGTATTTTCCTATACAGCCTCTAGCACAGGTGGCAAAAATAGCCTATATTTGTGCATCCCTC
This sequence comes from Tubulanus polymorphus, assembly GCF_964204645.1. Lineage (NCBI taxonomy): Eukaryota > Metazoa > Nemertea > Palaeonemertea > Tubulaniformes > Tubulanidae > Tubulanus > Tubulanus polymorphus. The sequence continues at coordinate 13,140,503 of NC_134031.1, read as the reverse complement.
AGCATTCAGCGGTGTTTGTTGGGCTTAAAACCAATTTTTATCAGGACAACCAATTCAACAGTCCTTTTGAATGCTTGAAAAGTTTTAGTAATTCAGGGATATATGTAATCTAGTCTAAAACCTAGAAGGATAAATATGCTGCATACCTGTCGCATAAATTCTTTCGTCGTGAACACTAATTCGTGGTAAATAATCCAGCGTGGCCGCTCCTCATACAAACAACTGTTTGGATGAACCATCACTGTTTGCATATGTTTGACAGTCTTATACTGCCCTGTTTTACCGAGTTTAGCAGTATGGTAGAAAAATCCGGCAGTTATTGCCTGAAATCAATTCCAGGAAATGAATTTTAGACAACGTTCGTCAAGTTGCTTTAATTAGACATTAGGCAGTAGTATTATATATTATCATATCTATACATGTGTATAGAAAGTCATAGTTAAAATTTGCGATATACCTTTCTGATACTTATATTGTCCTGAGCGTCATTCGAAGTTAATTCTATTTCCACTCGTTCTAGTAAACCTTCCAATTGCTCTCTTACATCTCGAGCACGTTTCATTGATCTGTGCTGAATGAAATTCTCATAACACCATTGTGTAGAATAGTCTGTCTCAACCCACTATAATATAATATAGATTACCCCTTTATAAGAATATCATGATCGGATATGTACAGGAAGAATATGGAGGGGTCTCTAATACGTTGAATCCTATCATCATTATAGTTAAGGGCATGGGTTGAGAAAATTTGAAGAAATTTTACATATGTAATATATTGATTACCGATCATTGCAAAGAATTGAGAATTAGATAAAGCCCTTTCATACATCTTAAACAGACCTCAGTCACTCCGTCCATGGTTAGTTAACCATATAAAAACTTTCTGTATAACTAAATTGGTCACATATATAAATAACCTTATTCCCTTCAACAGAAACTATCCTATTGAATACCTAGATTATCGTAATAATCTGAATAATATCTAACGTTGAGCTAAAAATCTAAATTACACCGAAAGAATTGTAACATATAAACATAATGTCAAACAACTTTGGAGCTTCCTGAAATAATCATTGGCAAACAAAATGATAAAACCAGTAGCCTATTAATTCCCATTTATTCATTGTGAATGTGAAGCCTGCCGCTTGAATTAAGTAATTCATTCAATGATTTTTTTAGTATAGCTAGGTAGATTGTATGCTTCAATAAATCGCCCATGGGCAAAGTGGTTTACCTTGAAAACTGGAGCTTGTTTGGAGCAAGGGCATTGCTTATGAAAACTCATTTTAATTCTTGAGTTCAAAGTTCTATTTTATATTATATGATATCTTTTTCAAAGAATTATTTTGTAGTCAAATAAGGCAAAAAATATACATTTATTTACGGTCCATTTCCAAAATTTGGTAGGGTACAGGTAGGTAGGAAAACTATTTTATAATTTGAAAAAATATGAGATATGAGATTGAAAATTCATGTTATCACCAATCGGAGGGCAGCTGAATATTGAAATTCTTGGCAACCTCTTCAGATGTAGGGCCCCAGAAGTCACCAGTACCATAAAATATCAGCGTGAGTGTAATTTCCATATGCCTAAACAAGCCAATCACGTTCAATCGTAGAGACAACGCCCCAAATCAAGGTCATTGCAATTTTATAAGCAACAGCAAAGAATTTTCCTGCCAAAGACAGTTTTTCAGAGAATTTTAATGAATTGACCATGTAATCGACGGAGGTTTAGCATGTCTTCAATCGCATCAATCTACCTCGTTTAGGCCAAGAACTTATGAAACTAATGCTCGCATAAAAATACGTACCGCGACTTAACAAAATTGGTTCAATGCCAACTCCACCATCACTAACAAAGGTAAACCAAAAATTCCCAAACCAAGTAAACCTTTTGCCAAATATCTTAGAAACCATAATGAATCTCCTATTTTTCTTTCCCCCCCTAGATTCTTACAAGGCATTAAAAGCTACAGAAAATCTCCCAAGTAAAACCAGATGTGGCCATGATGAATATTTTAATTACTGATAGGTCCATTGGCCTTGAAATGGCTGAACCACTTGCTGTAGGATTCAAGCCTCATTCCAATGTTGCTGAAGACGACTGAGTGTAAAATACGCCCCGAACGTATGTTGACCCATTTATGAAGGCGGGAAATGAAAAATACAACTTCCGGTGACCTTGAGCTTTGACCTAGAGGACCCAAAATCTAATCGGTTACCACGGTCTAGAATAATCCATCCATAAAACTTCTACGTTTATGAGTTAGAACTCGCAAATGAAATTTACAAAATGGCTTTGTGACCTTGACCTTGGACCTATAGGACCCAAAATCTAATCAGTTATCATCATCTAGTACAACACAATTTTTTAAATTTCAGGAAAATCTGTCAAAGGATTTAGGTGTGAGGGCACGGCAACCACTGGACAGAAGGCCAGATGACAAAATGAATATACTATGAATGCCCCCACTTATTGGGGCATTAAAATAAACAGTATGGCCAGGATATACGGATATATGGTAAACCTGGAGTGGTAAGTGCAACTGGCAGCTTACTGGGTGGCAGTACCATAAATTGGGACATGACTTTACTTTCAGCTCTGGTCAGTTTGCTTATCACATCGTGACATTGTCATGACCATAAAGCTAACGTAGAATTTCTCTTCAGGATACTCATTTCAATGCCTCACCTGGTTATAAACATTGAGTAATGTCAGATGATCACCACCTGGTTTGAAGAAATTCTGTCGTGCTGTGTCAGCATGCACGATCTTATCCTTTGGTCGGTAGAATATGGAGTTATTGACAGATAACATTGCTGTTATACTTAATATTTCATCGGAACATTTATACCTGTAAATAATTGGTGCAACATAAAATATGTCAAATTGAGATAATGAAAATCATTGGATAACAATGGCCGCCATGGCATTTTGAGACCCACTTTCGACAAACCTGCAGCAGTTTTTGGGCTACCGAAGTGTCTAAAGTCTATTTTTGTCTGACACTGATTTTTTCTTGATATTTATAGGGCAAACGTGCAGTCTAAATAAACAATCGTTTTTATATCCACTTAACACTGTATTGAAGGATTGCCTAAAAGTCTTCTTTAACTCATTTGAATCAGAGAGAAGAGACTCCATTTTATATTCTAAATCAATTTTAACAATTTTATGAACTACATCCATTTTAACAATATGTTTCCATACCTACCACTTGAAATCATTTTCAAATCATCAAAAATCATAGTTCGTAGGCATAGAAACACAGGCAACTTTTGTTAGAATTTCAAATATGGCTGATCTTTTCTCAATTCAACATGAGAAAATGAAGACTTTTTGGCTATCCTTTTGGCAATAGAGTGTAAAATGGATATAACTAGGGGTCCAGGGACACCACGCCCACTTGGGAATTGCTTTCAAATGCTCAACAATCTAACAAATCAAAATTCAACACCCCTGGTGACCATATAAAAAAACAAATGACCTTGAAACTCACCACAATCATAGAACATGTCAGCAGCTATGATTTTGTAATTGATTGTGATAACAAAATATGCCTAGGTACCAATGTCATATGGAAATACTAAGTTATTCTACTAATTGACACCCCTGGTGACCATATGCAAAAACCCATTGATCTTGAAACTCCACATAATCATAGAGCATGTCATAAGCTACTACTTTGCAATTGATCATGGTAACAAAATATGCCTAGGTTGTTAGGTTCTTTATGATAGATGCTGTAACATGCTGCCACCGGGAGGGGGCGGAAGTGTAGAAAAGAAGTTTTAGAAGTTTTACGTGTCAGATGTTTTGTGAAAATTAGCTGCTTATCTAACCTATAAACGATAGCGAGTATTGCTATAATGTGTTCGTAAGTGTTTTGTCTCCTTTATAACAACTGTATTGTGTATTATATTATTGGTTTGTGATTGTTTTATTTGTAGAAACCTGTCTGTTGTATTCTGTCAGTGTCAATGACACTGCTGAGATGAAAACCGTATACAGCATTTGAACATCAATAAACGGATTGATAAACAGAAAGAAGTCGTGAGTTTATAAGTATTGATGACCCGTTGCCCGGATTAAATGACTGTTACATCAGTTTAAACAACGAATACCGGTAACTGTTAACAACTAACTGTAGTAACGTGAGTGATACACATAACTGCTTATCGCGTAATACCACTATGTCACGACTAACGCCTACCGATCATGTACCTACTAGTGCTCCAGTTGACGAAAATGAGATGGATGATACGCAGGCGTATGAGACCAGTGTTGAGGCCGAAGTACTGCCCGACGATTCGGTGAGCCAGGCAGTACTACGCAGTCTTCCAGTTGTTTCATACAAGCAAAGCTCGAGAAATTGCGAGAAAAGGCTGCATTGGAGCAGAAATGTTAAAATGAAAATAAGCTGAAATGCGTTTCAAATTGGAACAATTGGAACTGAACTCCAAGTTGCAGATGCTGGAGGTCAAAACGGAGTTGGCAGAGTCCGTTGCTAGGCAACAAGCCTATAGTGACGCTGAAATAGGCATTCGATCGGTTTCTGCAGCACCGCCACCGAGTAATCGGAAAGTGCCATACCCGATCCCAGACAATAGAGCCATGCCATTGCTGAACGTAAATGCAAATCTGTGGATCTCAGCCATTCCCGATCGGCCTGTAGACTTTCTGCCACCATGATACAATACGACATCATACTATAGGGAGAAACCATCAAATGAAATGGCATGCTCTAAACCCTGAGGTCAACTGACAGAAGCCCTGGTTTCTACCAACTCCGCCCGCGGATGGAGTACTGGATCAACTCGAGAGGGCTGTGACAATGCAGTGGGATGCGACAATGGCTTTAACATTACCAAAGCCAGAAATGCCTACATTCGGAGAGGATGTCACTGAAAATTTTCCCTTAAAGCGCGCATACGAATACTAAATCAACAAAAAACTCAGAGTTGCTGTACGAAGTTATACTTACTGCTTCAGTATACAAAAAACGACCCGCATGAGCTTGTCAAGAGTTATCTAAGCATGGAGCCTTCGAATGGCCTCATGTGTGCATTAGACGCCTTAGATCGGTGCTATGGTCAAAGCTAATAGATAGCCGCAGCATACGTGGATAAGATAACGAACGGTCTACCCATCAGGTCCCCATCAGATTGCATCGCAATTCAGAGACTCTCAGAGTTGTTATCTAGCTGTTCGAATACTTTATCTCAAATCGGTTCATGAGTAACATAGAGAACCCTAATGCATTCCGTAAACTCGTGCAATGATTACCATTCGATGTTCGCAAACAATGGTGTACTCGGGCAGATTACATCACAGAACGACTCCCCAGGGAAATTCGAATTAATGATATAGCATACTTCATCGAAAGGGAGGCGCGGGTACTTACTCATCCCATATTCGGTGAGGTAACGTATAACCATGGCCGAGACCATTAGTTCAAACCGAAGCCAACTCATCAAAAGATACTGGCTAATAATAACGCAGATCAAGAATCTGTTCGAAAGCCATTCAATAAAACTGTGTAACGCCTGTGGATAAATTGAATATTGGACCGACTAGTGTTAAAGAGTTCCACGAAACTAGGGGTCCAGGGACACCATGCCCACTTTGGAAGTGGTTTCAAATGCTCAACAATCTAACAATTTCAATATTCAACGCCCCCTGGTTGCCATTATACAAAAACCAATGACCTTGAAACTCACCATAATCATAGAGCATGTCATGAACTACAACTTTGCAATCATGGTAACAAAATATGCCTAGGTAATATATAATATAATAAGGATATACTAAGTTATTCTACTATTCAACACCCCCTGGTGACCATATATAATAACTAATGTCCTTAAAACTCACCACACACCACAATCATAGACGATGTCATGAGCTACAACTTTGCAATTGATTGTGGTAACAAAGTATGCATAGGTATAAAAATAATATAGAAATACTAAGTTATTGTTTTATTCAACGCCCCCTGGTGGCCAGATACAAAAACCAATGACCTTGAAACTCACCAAAATCATAGAACACTTTATGAGCTTCAACTTTCCAATTGATTGCAGTAACAAAATATGCGTAGGTATCAACATAATGTGGAAAAACTTTTTCCCACCTACGAATCAGTACTGATGACACCAAGATGGCCACCAATTGCGTCATTATTGGCTGATCAAAAATACCTGTCTCAGGTATAAAATATTCCTTTCCACATAATACCCATCACAAATTGCAATGAGAAATAGCAAACAAGTAGGAAGCATGAGAACGCCGACCTACAAAATCCGTGATTTTTTTCTTGAGTTACAGACGTGAACCAGCTGAGGGCGTAGCTGTCAGCACTCGTGAGCGCCGAAGGCGCAAAGCTATTTGGGGGAGGGGGTTTGGGGGTCCTCCCCCAAGAAAATTTTAGAAATTAAAAGCGTTTTCCGAGCACTTAAAGCGATCTTGAACCCATGAACGACTATTATCTGCAACCGATCGATAAAATAGATACACACTCATTGTAGTACAAATGTACATACAAAATCAGTGTTGCAATGAATACGCATTGAAATGCGATACGAAAAGAAAACGATAAGAAAACAGGCACTGAACGCTTTTACGGTTCACCTGACTCCGGAATTTGGACCAAAGTTGACACTTTTGGGCATTAAAAAGGTAATAGGACGGCCATCTTGAGTCCGATCGACCCAATTTTTCCTATGCTGATGGGCACTTGGGGGATTCAAATATATATGAAAGATCAAGGTAATTGATCAAAGCGTCTTCAAAATTTCCCTCAAAAAGTGTTTTTTAAATGTGTTAAAGTGCAGATTTTGGCGATCAACAATGGCTACCAGTCAGCCATCTTGATTCTGATAGGGCCAGTTTTTGGGCTGAAGATATGTCTAGGGTAGATACATGTGTAACCCAAATATCAAGACATTACATTGAAGCATCTTCAAAACTTCCCAAAATAACTGGATTCTGTCAACAGACGGACGACTGACGGAAAGTGAATGCAATAGCCGGCTGAGACTAAAGTCCCAAGTGGGCTAAAAACGATGGTTTATTCAGACTGCAGTTTCACTGGTCATATTAAGACCAATTTGAGGTAGGCCTATGTGATTTTAAATTCCCTCATTTTAGTCCCTCATACAAAGTTTATTTTATCTCCCCCATCTCATAGAAACTATCGGTCAGCAGTCCATTCAAGGCATAGTTAGCTTAAAAATAGCATACTGCTGAGCAGCGGAGTTCTACTTCACTCATATACACACTTCTCATCTCGCCGTTCACCATCCTACGCTCTCACCATACGTGTTGATAAATTCTTATTCTATTACGTCACATTCACTGGTGCTCGTTATTTCTGGACATTTTATTCGGACATTATTTTGGATATTGTTGATGAGCTACCTTTCTTTATATCACATGTGTTCAAAAAATTAAGCACTAGATGCAGTAATGCTCATTCTATTCTAAACCAATTTTTGTCACTGCTTTTTCTGACACGCACCATTGGTGAGAAACACGGGTTTCAGTTTCTCGGGTTTCATTTTTGAATAGCTGTAGGAAGTTACAAGTCTCAGAATTTGGGCCAAAAATTACCCGTATTGGCACAAAAAAAGGTCACAGGACAGTCCCATCGACCCAATTTTTCTCATGCTAATGGGCCCTGGGGCATATATTTATATATGCAAGATCAAGATATTTGATTGACGCATCTCTAAAATTTCTGTAGAAAACTTAAATATGTAAAAAGTGCTGATTTTGGTGAACAACAATCGGTTGCCAGTTAGTCATCTTGATTCTTACAGGGCCAGATTTTGGGCAACTGATGTGTCTAGGTAGAAGACACATGTCATGAATCAACCAAATATCAAGATAATCCCTTGAAGCATCTTCAAAACATCCCAAAATCAAATGGTTTCCGTCTACTGACAGGCGGATCCATGAAAAGCCAATGTAATAGCCTGCTGGGACTTTAAGTACCAAGTGGGCTAAAATAATAACATTTAATGAGAAAAAACAAAACTTAATCATGCTCTAATGTACTGAAAGGGCTTGTTTGCTTACTTCTCAGATGCAAGTATCATTTTAGATAACATCGGATCGACTGGAAATTCAGCCATTCTCCGTCCTAATTTGGTCAATTCTCCAAGGTGATTCAGAGCTCCTAACGCATATAACTGCTCCAATGCTAGCACCAATGTTTCGTGAGGTGGTGGATCCATGAAATCAAAATTAATCAAATCATTGATTCCCAGACTCTTTAGCAATAAAACAACATTACCAAGGTTAGTACGTTGAATTTCGGGAACTGTGTTTTCCTCAAGTTCATTTTTGTATGCCCATGCTGTATATAATCTAAAGCATTTTCCAGCTGCTACACGACCAGCACGTCCTGCTCTTTGGTTCGCCGATGCCTTAAAATAATCAAAAATATTCTTTGCAAAGTTCTAAACGTATGAGCAACAAAATGAAAGTTGGTCCACATATCATTGGTACCAAGTTTCATCTTAATCCGTCAATAACTGATAGACATACAAATGGACGAAGACGGCCTTTCCCTTAGAACATCAGCACCGCACAGAGGAAAAGATTAGTATTACTCTTTCACCTATCATAATGACATAACAGTACTTTGCCTATCTCAGGCCATATGTGGTTTGAGTACCTCACAATAAATGCTGATTAAAATCAATTCAAATCATTTGAATATGCCATAAAATGCAGTTTCAAGCATGATACTTAAATTACTTGACTTACAAATCCTGAATTTGTAAACAAATAGTTTTTATATTTAGCAATGAAAGTCATCCGTAATAGTAGAAACTCCTCCAATTCAGTTATTTAATCAAAATGGAGTAATTAGAGTTATTGGTGATACATATCAAATGCTCAAAATGAAATGATCATTATTACATTCACGAAGGAGGTTATGTTTTGTCACTGTTTATGTCTGCTTTTTTGGAAGCGAGATTCAGCAGTGACAGCAAAATAACTCTTTTACGTTATGAATGGATTGCTGTGAAGGAATTACCATCATGTAGAGTTTAGTAAGTAGTACAATCAAATTGATGAAATCAAAGTTTTAATGATCAAAATGAGAATATTTCAGTATTTTGTAGTCACAGGGGTACAAACCTTTGATATAGGAGTTACTACCAAAGATTCCATGCCCGTTCGTGCATTATAACTCTTCTGTTTACAAAATCCTGGATCAATCACATAAATTATGCCATCAATTGTCAAAGACGTCTCTGCAATATTAGTAGCCAGTACCACCTAAAACAATACGTATTTATACTGATACTATTACAAGTTTTTGGAGCTTTTTCTAAATTGGATTTAGATTTGACTTGACTGAAAATTAACCCATCGATTTCTGGATCCAGATCTGATAGCAATTCAGAATTTGAAATCTTATCTCGATATCAAATAAATAGCGTTATGCATGTACTGTATTGAATTTTGATGAGATAAATCCAAAAATATTCAAAAGCATGAGAACTGTTTGAGTGTCATAGCTTCGGGGACATAAATAAAATGGGAATGGTAATCCCGTTATACAGAACCTAAAGAAAATGAAATGAAAAGGCAGATTTCACAATAATGGGTACCAACGAAGTCAAAATTATGTCAAATTATGGTTACGTTCGATCGGCTTAACACACTGGATCTATCTTGTGATATATTAGAATTATGCAGGTTTTGATTGATTTTTATGGTCAATTGATAAATAATGACATCTTTCCTTCCATCATTCATGTTTCATTAGTGATTATCAGGTATGGGATTACATGCTGAGTACCCGATCAGGAGGAAATTCACAGTGTATCGAACGTAACAGCGTAACCCTTCAGGAGCCTCACTGATTGACTGAGCACTGGCTGACTGCCAGGAATATCACATGTTGCACACACAGTGCAGTGTATACAAATCTAGGACACTGGCGGTTCAAGTCACTGGTTTTAAAAGTGACCACTTTTAAAAGTGGTTTTTTAACAAACGTAACACTTTTTGTTGACTTTTTTACGTTCATATACGAGCAGTCAAAAGATTGCAAGTAGATATTGGTACCCAGTACCATGAAATCTGCCATAAGTGGCTCCCTATCACTGAACAAGCCAATGGCACTGTCGATCTGTCAGTACAGATTAACTGGTTTGATTACTATGTTATCTCGGTAAATGGACCAAAGATCTAGTATGGATTAAGCAAAATTACAAGTTATTTCTACGAGATAAATGAATTATCTATTGAAGGTTTAACCTGAAAAAATCCGGATTTGCAAATGACTACGAAATATGAAAAAAATATGAGAAAATACGAGCAAATCGGCTATGTATAAATCGGAGTCGATTGTACTATTTATTTGATTCTTAATTTCAAGCAACCCAAATAATATGGACTAGGGATCATTCACTTTTACCTATGCATAATATTTGAATTTTTCACATACATTAAGCATTACAGTATGCAATTGCACTTACACCTCCCCCTCCCTAATGCATACATAATAAATGAATGATCCCCTAAGCATGCTTTGTAATGACTCCTTAAAACTAATATACCTTTCTTGCACCGGGAGGAGTTGGTTCAAATATTTTTGCCTGTAGTTCAGATGGCAAAGTTGAATAAATAGGTGCGATGACCAATTCCTTTATTTTTGTACCGAGACGACGAGTTCTTTCTAATAACATCTCATTTGCAGTTTCAATTTCTTCCTGACCAGTCATGAACACAAGTATATCGCCAAGTGGTTGTGACAGATGAATCTGCAGAACCGAAACAACAGCTGCCTCAAGATAATCGGCTTCAGGAGCTTTCGTGTAGTATATATTAACAGGATAACGTCTCCCAGGAATACGAAATATTGGTGCATCATCAAAAAACTGAAATTTCAAAAGGGAAGATATGAACCAACATGTGAACCAACTAACTGGACCAAACTACAGCTGAACCAAACTACAGCTTGACATAATAACAGCGCTGTCGTGCAAATATACCTCAGAAAACTTCTCTGCATCGAGAGTAGCAGACGAAATAAGTAACTTTAAATCCGGACGGAATCGTGCGATATCCTTTACCAGACCAAAAAGCACATCTGTATGCAACGTTCGTTCGTGAGCTTCATCAATTATCATCACGCTATAACTGGCCAGATCAGGTTCTCCCAAAAACTCACGAAGTAACATTCCATCTGTCATATATTTCAGTATTGTCCGCTCTGAAGTACAATCTTCGAAACGTATACTATAGCCAACCTACAAATACAGGATAAGAACTCAGACAACTCTAAGACACCGGGAGAATGAATAGAGCACGTCAAAATACTACAGAACGCAACACATAATCACGAAAATCCATATTCTAACATAATCGTATTGCAGATATAACCATCAAACAAGCGTATCAACCCTTACAATACCACTACTGTATGGCATAAGGTACAAATTGGCAAGCTAGCATACCCGTACCGTATGTGATACGGTATCGCTTAACCCTTCTCCTAGAAGGGCATATCTATCAGTATCAGCCGGTGCTGCCATCTGCATAAAATCCAAGATGGCAAAAGCCAGGAAAAAACAATTTGGCTGGATGAAACGGTTCAGCAGCTCGTATATGATGCTGACAGTGATGCTGGTGACTTGGAATTTGGTAGTGAACAAATTGAGAGTGACAACGAATATGACAGCAGCAGTTCAGATGATAAGACTTAGTCAGAAAATAGGCTTAGTGCTGGCAATGATTTTGATGATGAAAATGAAATCAGTGACAATTTTTTTAGACCCTGTTGATACAGTTGTCATGGCAACGGACACCAATAACAATAATGAAGAACCAGAAACTGTCCATCCTCAAGGTCACATATATCATTACTATTATTGTCTTATTTGTAAGCCCAAAGGTTATCAACACCATCGTATACAATATATCAGTGTCAAATACATAGGTAACAATTTTATGAGGCCAGGAATTATACCCCAATGAAACCCCTTACATCCGGCCTTCCGATATATCGGTGGAAAGGTTGGTAAATGAGTTGAAAAATAAATTTTTAAATTTTAGGTGTTCTATTGCTTTGAAATTTTTGCTACATAAAGTAAGGATATATGGCATACAATTTCAGTTGAAATTGAATAGATCAGTGCATTGAAGATGATGTTGGTGAATAAGGGTCTATAATGATTACAATCTCAGTAAATTCACAATTACAAATTCAACAAAGATTCTTCCAAACTGTTTGTTACCTCATTGCCCAGTTTTTTGCCCATTTCTTCTGCTACTCGAGCCGCGACTGACATCGCTGCTACACGCCTTGGTTGTGTACAACCAATTTTCATTCCGTTATCGGTATATCCCTATTAACCACAGAGAAACAACTATCATAATGATACATTCAATTATTGGGGTAGGAAAATTTCAAACATTACAACTGAGACAGCTGAAAATCTGAAGCGGAGCAGTCGCCTATTGACTAGCAACATTGTAAAATATCTTTTTCAGATGCTTATCTCGAATGAGTGCTTTGCAACTAAGGACTTACAGCGTCGATGAGATACTGAGGAATTTGGGTTGTCTTTCCAGATCCAGTTTCACCCTCTATAATCAAAACTTGATGTTCATTGACTGCCGCGATCAAATCATCTTTAAATGGGTAGACCGGTAAACTTTTCCTCGTTTCAGCTATTGACATTTTTTTTATTTCAGCTGGTGATAATTTATCCGATTCATTCTAAAGATAATGAAAGATGATCAATAGATGATAGCGATCGTTTTGTTGTAGAAATTAAATATTACTTAAAGAGTTGATGAATATAAGATCATACCTTCCCTTTTATTGTGCCAGGCATAGAAAGAGCTTGAACAAATGCGATCTCATCATCCATGACAAAATCATACTCTTTCTTCTGAAATTCACACATGATGGAAAAAATATGCAAAAACCCGAAAAGAATTATTAGAAGATGAACTTTTCTACGGTGTGGTAACCTTATTTTTTTCTTTTGCATCTCGAGCCCCAAACTTCATGACAGCTTTATTCAGATGTTCATCCTCCCATTTCTTCTGCTCATAATTTGGTCCCTTTTCACTTTCATCTTCTATGTAAAGATCCGAAGATTTCTGAAAAGTAATTTACTGTACATAACATGCAGTCATTGCAGCAAATACCTACAACGTTGGAACATAATCTTGGTGAATTTAACATCAAGCATTCAGTTCTAAGGAATCAAAAATGTGTTGAATCAATCAACTTGAAGTAAATAAGAAAAAAAAAACCTACAATTACTTTTTGATGCCTATATAATCGAAGCAATGATAACTATTGAGTATCATATTAAGCTAGGCACTGAAGAAATTGATGTGCAGAATATCACAGCTCTATGTGTATGCAAACTGATTATACATCGAAATATCATTCAAAAAGATATAGAATGTCTTCATATGATTAATTCATGTGTGATATTTAAACATCGTGCTGTTATACTATGGTAAATTTAATTAATAACTCAGTAATAAATGTGGGATTATACGCAGTAGTGGCAGGCAAACAGAGATGATGAGTGTTTTGGAATAGCGTATTTTCCAGCCAACAAGCCGATTTTGTAGCTTAAAATTTTCACCCCAAAATATCATGGTGGCTTATTGGATGTATATGTTCCGACCTTAACTCACACCCTGATCTACGTCATTCTGGTGCTTCCAAAGATGGATAAGAGTTCTCCATATTAATTTGTCATCATTTACTACAAATATACTATCTTGTCACTTAGTTTTGTAATTGTTTTGACATGTGATTAAAATACGCAGTCTTTGGTTTCACATTGTCACTAGTCTCAATTGTTGTGAGCGAATAACCCAAGAATCACTAGCCAAAATCTGCCTATGGACTACATGCGAGGAGCTGCAGAGCTAACTTATCTTCAATCAAAACTTTTGTTTCAAAAAAGAGCAAAAATTTACAATACAAAAGATACCAACAATGGGGAACACGAGGGGCTGCTACAATATGGCACCAAAGACTTCTTTATCAAGACAAACTAATCAACAATGGAGTGAAGTAAACTTTCTGATAAGGATCCTTAGCTTTTTGAGTGAAGCTTTATGAAATCCATGTATTTCATGCTAAAAAATTGCCCTCAGTAGCCAGGTGTCAATAGCAGGTGAACAATTAAAGTTCATGTTATATAGATGTCTAAAACCAAAGAGCCAATTAATTTTGACTTCAGAGTAATGTTTTAAGAAATAAATTTATCTGAATTTCTCTTCATTTTGCGTTAGCCCTATTCAGTGGTTTTATTGATGAAATAACTGTTATTAATGTGCAGATGAATGTGACGCCATACTCATCTGCATAATAGAAACATCTGGACCAGATGGCATTGTGATGATTTTCCTTTAACATTCTACTTACTGATGATTTTCCTATAACATTCTACATATTTTCCAAGGTGCCAAATAATCTAATTTTGAGTAATTTTCTTGACCTTATTGAAATTAGAAAACAATTAATTTCGCTAACAATCAAAAGAAATCTTAGTATCTCCATATAATCAGATCAAACCTATAAGCAATTTAATCCGCCTACAGTGAACATACAAATGAGGTTATAATTTGTTAACTATAATTCAAATCCATTTATAGTTGGTCATTGTTATGGTACCTCGCCATCTTTTGGCATATGATATCGACTGATCTTCTCTATTTCTCCGGCCTTTCTGTGCTCTTTCGCCAATTTCAATATCGTCTTTTTATACTGAAAATCATGTTTCTCTCTTTCAGTCAAGCTTAAATAGAAAAAATAAAATTTTAATAATCTGAAAAAGTTAAATTAATGTTTGTGAATGCAAAGAATGGCTTTCTTACTTTTCACCAGAAAACAAATATTCATCATCAACGATATCAGCTTCCAATGCATCAACTTTTTCTGCTTGACGTTTTTTCAAGTAATCACGCCGAGACTCTTTCCTCAACTGGGGTACTATCTTCTTGCGATCTTCATTTTCTAATTGTAAACGTTTAGCTGCCTCTTCATAAGCCTGAAAACATAATGAAAAACATCAAAATAATAGTGAATTACAATATTGAAAAATTAGCCGTAGAGCTAGGATAACAGGTTTTCAGCATCATTTACAGTTGCAAAATTTACATTCCAACTATAACGAAATTGAAAAAATTTTCATTTGTTGATGAATCGAACCTGATATTATAAGTCATACCAGTGCGTCAACCTTATACTTATACGTTGGGCTTTTCCTTGAGGGGGCTATCTGAAGGACACAGTTATCCCAAACAAACCAGCAACTATTGATGATTTGAAGAGACACATCTGTCAAGGGATCCGTGCAATCAACACTGTAAACTGGGCAACTTACATAGAAATTTCATCACTATACTGAATCAGGTGATAAAGTTGAAAGGTTCTCACATCGAGCATATTTTGTAAACTAACGGGACTTTTAATTAAGTGATTTAATGTGATAAAAAGTATCATTGTAGTCCATCTCTCAAGGATATTGGGTTGATTCATCTCATGCAGTTTGGAAATGAGAGCAATTAATGGGAAACCCTCTAGTTAGACAGGACTGTGGTTTTCAGTACGATATAAGCGAGTATCTAGTTTATGCAAGGGTGTTATGTGATGTTTAGAGCAGTAATTAGGGTTTCTGTTGCTTCGCAGAAACCGTATTGTAATTCTCGTGATTATTACCTTTTCCACTTTCCAGACAAATGTTTTTCATAAAATTTATCTCCTCTCAGATTCGACTACTAACAGCTTATAAACATAATATATCCCGAAAAGCCTACAAATTACCGCACATTTGATGTCCCTGTTTGATGTCCCTGTTTTCATCGCGCACGGTTTCATCGCTTAAAATTCTTGTTTACATCTGACGTCTTCAACAGCTGATACAACCGCACCCGCGTCTGTCAATCATCTTAATTGATTCATATACTAGAATGCTCACTATGAAAAACCTATGCGGTGAATCAATCCGGAATTTTTCAGTAGAATGTTAGACACTGGATACCTTTCTTTAAAGTTTTAGTTGTTGTATGTCATTAACAATCAGTTATATAATACTTAATTGAACCACCTCTGCCCGTCTAATCATTTAAAAGCTTTGCCTTCATATGGAACTATCTCCCCCTTATCACAGGTGCACTCTGCTGCCGTGATTCGTCCATTCAATGATAAAAACTTTCCCACGGTCTTACTATCAGCATTTTCTAATAATCTAGGGAAATATTTTAAGGAAGCAAAATTTCACACTCATTAATAAGATTAAAGTATTTATTCGTTTGACAAATCTTCCTCTGAACTCCCACCAACAAGGTGGCACGAAAATGACATCATCGACTCACTACCATCTTATAACCTTTCATGACTACTTCATGAAGGTAAAAATCGGGACCAAAATAATTATACGAGAGACGTGATGATACGACTAATTCGATGACCGACTTATGCGAGGTTGACTGTAGTAAACTTTAGTTGAAAGAAACAAGTTTCAATGGGTTCTTTGTGACCCCCTCACAGCAACTGTAATTTAAGGTTAATAAAGGTATACATGGGCGTCCCCATCATCTGTTCAAGAGGGGTTGCATTTCTCTTTTTAAATGGTTTAATCTACTATTATTCTTCTGCACACTGCTATTAGCGCTTTTTAAATCTGAATAGCGATTAGCGAATACTCACTCTAATGTAGCAAATAGATAGCGTTGAAAACCCTCCATATACAAAATCTTAAAGATTAACCCTTTCAGTGCTGACTAATTAATACCCTATAGTCCTGGAGATAATTTGAACATTTTTAAAAATTCCACTCTAGTGTGTTGAATAACGGGAATATTTCATTTTTCTATTGAAAAATTGTATTCCCAAGAATACTTAACTGTTCTGACATAATAGCTAAGTTGCTTTAGACGACTGGCACCCGCCATAAACGACTTTGAGAGTAAAACCATCAGCTGGCGCCAGCTACCATCTTGGTTTTAAACAGACTCGAGATAGTGGGGATGGCTGAGAGGGTATATTCAGTTTGTCAGTACAGTTAAGTATTTTTAGGGTATATTCGGTTTGTCAGTACAGTTAAGTATTTTTAGGGAATACAATTTATTCCCATCAAAAAACGTTCCCTGTACTGACATAATAGCCAGAATACCATAGTAAAGGACGGCTGGGAATCTCGAAGTGCAGGGATGAAAATGGCCCATATTGAAAAAGTCGGAAAATATTTTCAAAAAAAAGAATTTTTTTGGGAAACAAAAATCAGTAACTTTTAGCCAAAAAACTTACTTCCTTTTGGTCAAAAAGTTAATAGTTTGGGCCTGAATTAGAGCCGCTTTTTGAATGAGACGCCATATTGGTTTCTCCGACTCCACAGTTGTGCTAACAACTGCCGAAAACCGTCTTAAGGAGCACTCCTTACGACGGAGCCCTCCGATGTGACGCCCGCGATTGAGGTGATTAAAGCGATTGAGGTGATTAACACTGTTCTCAGAAAGAAAATGTTAGAAAAGGTCGGAAATCCGTCTATGGTCGGAAGATTTTCATCTCTGAAAGTGGCTGACCAACCAAGGTCTCAACGATTAATTAACGAATAAAATATAGAAAGACACTCGTCCTTCACGACAGTGCGTGACAGAGTTGGCCCCAATCTAAATGCATATACAAGCATATCCATACCGGTATATACACACCTACATACATATACACCCACATGTAGAATTGTATCGTATACCCACGCAAACCTCCAGCTACATGTGCCTGTGGCCTGACCCCAACTCAGGTGAAATCGAGCCCAATACACTGTTCGAACCTGAACGAACAAACCTGAGAACCATAGCTAGAACCGGGACTGAGAATGAAACCATAAAGGTTCCGTAATGGAAAAACTAAACCTGCAATTAGGTTCAGATCAAACCCACAGCTGTGTCTCTCAATCCCCAGGACCAGGCTAAAAGGAACTCCGAGGACTGTATAATCCAACCGTTGCTGGGTAACTCAGCCCTTGTGCTAAAAACCCCCGGAACAACCTCCGAGAGACTTACCAACTGACCCGAAATGTCCTTCAAGGAGAATATGGGCGAACCTGACCAGAATGCCGCTTGCATACTTGATCGACTTGATACTTGATTGAACACGGCCCAGGAAGAGGCTAACGATCGTACCTGGTACGAAGCCTGGTTTACGCCAGGTTCTCGTGGTTTAACATCTAGTTAATAACCAATAACCACTAACCACTGACGTAATCCACCGAGCCACTCAGCCTCCAAATCCCCTCAAGAGTGATCCCCCGCTTCTGGGAAAGACAAACTCTCACTGGACTCCCAAATTAGTTCAGTCTTCTCTAAAAACCTCTTCAGGGAGCACAGAGCACAAACTCCAATCAGGTAAGTCCTCTGCGACCCTGAACCGCGAACTCTACCTTCCAAGACCCAGCTACTGCTGGCGAGGATTACTGATCCATCGATAAAAAGGAAACCTAGGACGAAGTGTCACATCTCAATCCCCCAGACCCAAAATATATGGGCCCGACTGATTGAGCGTGAACCGCCGAGCTGCCTGCGGTCATAGCCAGAGAGAGCATACAAGTCAACCTGGACATGCCACTGCCATCCGTAGAAAAGGCGGCTCGAAGTGTATTTATGTGAAATTGCATATACATTAAAAGCAGACCGGTACCCTTAATTGTAACCACTTAACTGTTTCTGGCTAACCAGAAAATGAAAGTGGTCCGATAACTTCGCTACCATGGGATGGAGAAGATCCGCCATATCCCAGAGCGACAAAAATTCCATCTTAACTATACGGTCCCTGTTGAGTCTCTTGATGCTAGAATTCCTTCGGATAACCCTGACAGAAAAATCAGTTTATTGACCAGGTTTTAAACCACACCTGAGCTGTCCAGTATCAAGCCACGAGGACCAATTCGCAGCTGTGCACATCCTCCACCCTCTCGAACACCCAGACTATCCGGGAATAGGGGGAAAGCGTAATTAATGAGGACGTTTTCCATCCTAGAGAATGCCTCCACGGCAAAAGCCCTGCGGTCTGGAAATTGGCAGACGAACCCTGGGCACCTGGTGGCCAACAGATCCAGATTGGGCCAACCTACCAGTGATCTGACTTGATACACGACTGGCTGAGACAAGGTCCACCTATGGTGAACAGTGACGTGCGAGATCTTGTTCCTCCCTGATTCAAGAGGTAGACCCTGACTGCCGAATTGTCTGTGTGAAGACCCTTCTAATTGGGCCCCCATCCGCAACGGCTGGGGTCCCTGAATGGGTGAATCAGCGTCTGGATTGGGCTAGGGATGTGTCCCTTAGGAGATTGACATCCACCACGTGAAGCCCGCTACTAGGGCCGGGGAAGGAACTATGAGTAGACCGTCCCAACATTGACTTAAGTTACAAGTCGCACGCGCCTGATATCATTCATCGTGCATCCATGCCAAACAGGTCGCCACCGACCATCGCTGGGGCGTCCTGTGGGTGTGCGTGTATGCGAGATCATGACGCCCGTCTGACGGATTGTGCTTGGAGGCCGACAGGCTCGAGCACGTGATTGTATCTGACGGGACGACGTAGGGTTACGAACTGGAGCCCATCGCACGACTTGCTGGCCTGCCATACCTTCGACGCTGCAGAGCACGCTTGATAATCTTACGGACATCCAGGTAAATAAAAGTACTCTGAGACAGGAGACGGCATTGGGCGAGTCTCACCAACCGAGGCTGCTAGCATTCGAATGGTAGAGCACTGAATTGGTATGCCCCTCCCGCCACTTCACCCGGAGAAATTTGCGGGACCGACGGTGCACGCGGACTGGAAGTGAGTGTCCTTTAAACCTATCAGCCAGCTCGTTGGCCGGGATTCAGACCTTGAATCACTTTCTTGGGCGGGGTCATCTTGAATGTTTAAACCTTCCAGGAATTCGTTCAAAGTGAAAGATCGATCAATGTGCAATCGTAATCCCCTTCTAGGGCCTGTTCCACCACAGGAAAGATATGGTTCTCCTGCCCGATTCTTGACCTCATGTCCAGGGAATCTCGACCCCATCATGGTTTCTTTGGAAGCTGATAATGCCAGAGACAGCTCTGCTCTCCAAAACGTTGTACCAGTGGGAAGCGTAGACCTGTAGGCATGCCCCCACTGATGACTTCCACTGCTGTCCCTAATGGTGCCATAAAAAGACCCATCTTAATTGAATTAGGCAGTTTGGAATCTATAAGAAAATTATGCCTGGCCAAAGGGGCTCAATATATGCCTGAAGCCTCGACAGCAAATAGGCAGCCTGAAAGACTCTATTTCAATTTGACACAGTGACTCCCCTAAACATTGCATGGCTATATTAGTGGGTTTTGGGATATGGTAAGCCAAGCAATTGGCAAGCCCCAGCTGACATAGCTGTGTGGCTTAAACCTGCGGTGAAGTTAACATAATAAACCGGTTTAACACACGGAAAATTGGATCCTGAGGCAGGAAAAAATCTAATTGCTTCATGCCTTATAAGCTACTAATAAA
This sequence comes from Tubulanus polymorphus, assembly GCF_964204645.1. Classification (NCBI taxonomy): domain Eukaryota; kingdom Metazoa; phylum Nemertea; class Palaeonemertea; order Tubulaniformes; family Tubulanidae; genus Tubulanus; species Tubulanus polymorphus. Next base: position 13,119,953 of record NC_134031.1, on the reverse strand, counting down.
TCAAATAAGCTACTATTAAATCAGCCAAAAACACAGTTTAGGCTACTTGCATCAGATCCGGTAAAGAAAAAGCTGCCTGTCAATATATCACTTACAATAAGTAATCACCCTCTCTATCGTTCCAAGAGTGTAGTCAACCTCGGCGTCGTTTTTGATGATTCTTTTTCATTGGGTGAACAAGTAAAGTGTGTGTATGAACGCAAACTTCCATCTATATTGCCTTAGTAAGATACGACATCTTTTGGTTTTTGAAACCTGTAAAACTGCAGTCAATTCGCTAGTCATTTCGAGAATTGATTATGCTAATTCCCTTTTAACTGGATTAAAACTCATTACTTAATAAACTGCAGTTAGTACAAAATAACGCTGCAAGACTTATCACTAGGACGAAGCGTGGTGAACATATAACTCCGATTTTAAAACAACTCCACTGGCTTCCAGTTCATAAACGTATTGATTTTAAAATATTGTAAATGACATACAAATGTCTAAATAATATAGCACCTGAATATTTATCTGAACTTTTAACTCCATACATTCCACGCCATCAACTTCGCTCTAGCTTGGATAGGTCAATCCTCTGTAAACCAGTTCCTCGGAGGAACATTGGCTCTAAATCTTTTAGTTATGCGAGTCCTACTTTGTGGAACTCATTGCCAAAATCTATTCGTGATAGCGAGTCACTGTCAATTTTTAAAAAGAGGCTAAAAACTCACTTTTTTAATCAAACTTATGATTGAAATGTTGTTATGGCTCTGTATCGTTTTATTGTTTTATATCTTAATCATATTACTTATCCTGTTTTATGTAAAACGTTACGAGTCTGTAATGAGAATAATGCTATATAAAAATAAACATTATTATAATTATGCTCGATTCCTATGCGGCTGATGTTCCAGCCATGGAATTCCACATCGCCTGGGCATCTTGTCATTTGTACTCCGATGGAGACGACGAGAAGCCCCTCAAGCCAAACCCAAAGTTAGTGCCCGAAATATCGGTGCTCCCCTCCGTTTAGCATGATCCCAAGAGTTTTCTCTATTCTTGGAGGGTATGTTATCGAAATTGTTGCCTATCGACAATCAATACCCCTGCTCCTCATCCTCCTCTTCGGAGGCAGGGACACTCCCTGCAGGATTTGAGCCCTGAGCGAATTCAACTCCGCCTCTCAAAATTCACAAACTTGTGAATCAACCCTGCCTCGCATTGCCCCGATTGAGGGCAGTGGGGGAGAGGCTAGGGAAGGATCCCTTGGTTGAGCGCTGGGATCCTGGCCGATGATCGAGATCAAGAACATGACATGTGATCCATGCCCATGATTCTGAACCCTACCTGAGGGGCATGATACTCCCTCCAGCTCTTTGAACCTGGGAGCTCATGGAACCTCTTTTGTAACCTTTTACTCACATTTGTATTAAGTTTATATTCTGTTAAGTCTCAATCATTTAAATGATTTATAACTGAATAAATTTTGAATTGAATTGGATCCCAAACTATGTGACCATTATCAGGAACGGCCAAGTCGGGAAGGAGCCTTGCGGCCATAGTGCTTAGTTGTACCTTTGGGACCTATGGCCCTCGGAGGAAGAGGAGTCCCCTGAAGAAACGTACCCTCTAGACCACGTCTTAATAAGGGGCCGGGGCCGCAACACGACTGGGCCCGGACTGACCTCTGAGACCCTTCTGGGACCGGGATCTAAGAAGACTCTTCTTGAGTCAGATCCCGGTCCGCCTTCAATGTCCACTCATCAACCCGCAGGTGAACTGGCCTGTCGGTCAACAGGGCCCAGACTGACCTTCGTGTGGAAAACTCTGACCGCAACGTGGTATACAATAGGCCTAAAAAATCTATAAGCGCTTAGATTATTGGTTTCGATAAGCACTAATGATCATTATCATCACTTATTACTATTATTATTATTATTATGATTATTATCATTATTATTATTATAAATTGCCAGCAACAAAATACGGAAGATGGATGCCAATGGCCTACTGAAAAATTAGCTAGAATAAAGACCGACCAAAAGGAACGCTCTCACCTCGAATAGTACGATCTAGCTTCCGAATTTGTTCTTAAAATCAACGTACGCCCTCCATCTCCAGATTAAATGAATTTTCCTGTTTGGATGGAAACCGAGTAAAAATAATCGGTGGATTTAACCAGTCAAAGATGACAAATGATGCATCTTCAATGCGCCGTATAACAAAGATTGTAGGTGGCGCCAGCTGGTGGTGGGCTTACTCTGAAAGTCGTTTATGGCGCGTGCCAGTCGTCTAAAGCAACTTGGCTATCATGTCAGTACAGGGAACATTTTTTGACGGGAATACCGATATAGTGTGTCTACACTGCGGCACGGTGTATCGTTAGTTACTAGTATTTCACTATGTTTGACAGGCTCTGCCATTTTTCAAGATAAGGATAATCAATTATTACTAATAACATCAATACACTGCAGTGCGGTGTATTAGCAAAATCTATCACTGATTTATACACCACACTGCGGTGAAGATGCACTGAAAGGGTTAAAAGCGAATTTTATTCATCGAAAATTAAATTCAAAGACACAACATTAAGGACTCTCTCAAGCATGACAATTGTCAGGTGTGAAAAATGACTAAAGCTACGGATATATACACAGGAGACTTGACTTGTTCTCCCCTGTCATAAATTTGTTAGATTCTGCTGAATACCAGGTATCATTTACAAACAGAAAAAATATAGCTGCATAGCAGCGATAACGGGTTTCCGCATAACTGGTTCATATGTCATACTGGGAAGCGTACAAAGATTTCATTGAAATCATTCTCATCAGTTAATGACATAGGGCTATTTCGAAGAAGCGCAACCTAATGGTCAACACATAATCTGGATATGTGGAGCCATAAGGGCTATTACGTAGAAAATACTGTACCAAGATTAGTCAAAATGGCTTTGAAGGTACTGAAGGTATGGTGCTTTCATAGTCTACTGGTGGCACTTGCATGAAATAATCATAATCGGCATATTCAGTGCTTCATCTAGCATTAAAAAAGGGCAGGGTGCTGATTTCAAATAAGGGCATTTTTTTGCCTGATTCCATTGGAGCAAGGGCACATAATAACGCACTCACGTCTGTTTTAGGGGCAAACTGCAATGTTCCCTATTGCATAGAATCGAGGTACCCCCTACTACGATTGAGGACTAGAAACTATGTTTAAATCTGATTATGCCATGAGTGACACACTTGACCACAGTACATCCTTACACCTATGCCTGTCAATGAACAAAAGTTAATCTAGAAAGGGCTTTCAAAATGATTTGGAAAACCAGTTGCAGACAAAAAAATTGCAGAAAAAAGCAATCTCAAGTAGCAAATACAGCGAAAAAGAGCCAGCAATAGTGTATAGGCCTACATGAAATTGCATATTTTTAATCTTAGAAATATCAAATTAATTGATTTAAATTGATAGTGTTAGTGATTGGCAAGTAACTGTTGATAATTGGTAAGCAGCCAGCTTAAGAACACATTATTGCTATTAGGCTACTCAAACTAATTGTCTGTGCGAGTCTCTCTGTGAGTTCACCGAACAAAGTTTGTCACCTTGTATAAAAAAAAAAATTGTCTAATAGTCTAGATAAAAAGATCCAGAGCATCACGATGTGTTCAAAACGAAACAATACATCGAATATACACTACCAGCTTTACAACGGCAGTCGCTAGAATGATTGGTAGTGGTTTGGAAGTCAGCCAATTTCCTGGAAACTTAAACTAGGCCACGCGTCTGAGGCACGTTTTCACACGATGCACACTGACTGCAGAACATTTGAATATAACCACTGATCACATGAGCTACTATCGTTGATATCATACGAGATATTTCATAGCCGTCGCAGGAAACTTACTAACAGTCGGATGCGTCGGCTTATTTTGAAAGCCCTGACTCATTACTCGTGACTGACAAGGGCAGGATGGCGGACCTACGGCAAGTGATGAGGGCACAAGGGCGAGCATGGGACACATCTGAAGGGCACAAGGGCGGCTATTTTCGGGGGCGGGGCGGACCGCCCTTCTATTTTTGGCTAGATGAAGCACTGATATTGAGCGTATTGAACACTACACAAGCTTTGAAACCAAACTTAACCACGTAAACTCAATAAATACTCATCTCCACCCGTCAAGGGATTCAAACTCACTAAGCTAAAGCCATTCCCTAACCAATCAGCAAACATTTGTCCAAACAAGAAAGTATTTCGCAAATCGATGTATGACATCATGCGCAAAAGTGCCAGTAATGAAATCACGCATTGTGAGGCCGGGGGCTGGTGGAAGCGAGTTCGGGGGGAGGGGGGCAATACTGGGTCCCTGGCAAGCGGGGATGGGGTTTGGATAAATAGAACGTTGCAACGATATCTATCATGTTGAGAATTACCCAATTACAATAGATCTCCTGGCTGTAAGAAAGTCCCTATTAAGTGTCCGTGTTTAGTGATAAGTGTACGTACAACGAACACTATTGAAAACTATAAATAAAATCTCTATAAACCCTTTCAGTGCTGACTAATTAATACCATATAGTGCTGGAGATAATTTGAAAATTTTTGAAAATTCCACCCTAGGTGTTGCCACTTTACAAGAGAGAAACTTACTAATTACTAATTACATCAATACACCACAGTGCAGTGTACTAGCAAAATCTTTCACTGATTTATACACCGCACTGCGGTGTAGACACACTGAAAGGGTTAAGCCGATACAAATCAAACAGAAAAAAGTATGCTTCAGCTTTGATCCATGCATCTACGTCAGACTAACGCAATACCCGCTGCGCTATCGGGTCTATTCCATCGGGTCTATTCAATTCCGGACTGATGTAAGCCCGAATCCATGATTTACAGTTTAATTTGATGCTCAAGGTCATCCAGTAATTTGTAGGCTTTTTAGGATGTACTTTCATCAAGGGATTCTTTGCAACATTCTTGTCGCTGTTTAGACCCAGTTATTACGCATTAATTCATAATAAATTACTATACTCAAATTTGAAACGGTCAGACACTAAGTTATATTTCTGTCAGAATTGAAAATTACATTAATAAGCTGTTAGTAGTCGCATCTGAAAGGAGATACATTTTATGAAAAAAATTTGGCTGGAAAGTGGAAAAGTAATAATCACGAGAATAACAAGAGGGTTTCTGCGAAGTAGCAAAAACCCTAATAAGCAATTTGTTGAATTTCATCTTACCTTTTTATCAGATTTTTCTACAATATTTCGAGTCTTTTCTTTATCTCGCTCTTTAATTCTTGTAGCAAATTCATCACGTTCTTTCAAATCTTCAATGCGTTTTTTTTCTTGACGTTCATACTCATCCTCTGATTCAGAGGTTTTGTCCTCTTGTTTAATCACTTTCTGCAGTCGACCTCCTTTTTTATAGATCACAGTAGTTTCACTAAATTGAGACCAAAATAAGATATTAACCTGTGATTTCAGGGACACCATGGTGAAATGATTGACAAGCTGATAATTTCAAAATTCAATGCCTCCTGGTGAAAAAAAGCAAAACTAGTGAGCTAAGCTCACCACAATCATAGAACTTATCAGAGACTACAACTTTAGAATTGAGTTGTTTTTCAGTTAATTCTGGTAACAAAATATGTTACGTAGAACTAGCATAAGTTGGACACGTTGGGACAACGGAAAAATGTCCGACTTCACAGAAAATTCCAATTATGAGTTATTCGGAGTCTGGGGGTTTTCTAAAAAAAATTCAAGTTAACTACATATTTAAGCCCCTAAACCCTAACTACTGAGTGACATGGGTCAATACTCTATTCTATAACCGACTGCTATTGTAAAGATGTGCTTAACATGTGTCGGTGGACAGAAAAATTGATCTATCAGTATATGATAGATGCTGCCCACCAGTGACGATCTTTTTGAAAAAATGAGATTAGCCGACAGACTAAGAGATTGAACTAGGGGTCCAGGGACACCATGCTAACTTGGGAAAAGGTTTCATATGCTCAACATTCTAACAGTTTCAATATTTAATGCCCCCTGGTGACCATAGAAAGAACTCAATGACCTTGAAACTCACCACAATTCTAGAATATGCCAAGAGCTACAACCTGTCGATTGCAGTTACAAAATATGTACAGGTACCAATATAATATGGTGACTAATCGGTAATAAACTATAAAACTAAATCGTTTTTTTACAGAATCTGATATTTTATTCTTCCACCTTCTTTTTTCTCAACACGTGTTTTTTACACAGAAACCATATAGTGGCGCCCTCTAACTATATGCACCAATTAGTAATTAATTATTTCCACTAATTTCAACTAACCATTTCCCCCTCCTGGAAGGAGGAACCTTACAAATACTGAGTCGACAAATCGAATAATGGATTAAAGACAATATGAAAAGTCTCTATAATACACGTAGAACGATAACATATAATCTTGATATCGGGCGAACATAGTCCTTGGAACCGATTTTCACTCTAATGACACGAACATGACCATCGCTACCGGGATAGATTTCGGTAACTCTACCCAATGGCCATTGACCACGTGGAGTATTCTTGTCTATACGGACGACCACATTGCCCATTTTAAAATCCGTTTCGACGTTATTCCATTTACGACGCAGACGTCACTTTTTACTAATATACCACTGACGGCACGTTTCGCACTTTTATTCATGGCTTCGAACAAATGAGGCGCGCCTGGCGGATTGAGTTTCCATTGAATCCCTTTGTCCGCAAGTTTACTAGCAATTTTTTTCTGATCGAACGACGCAATTAATTCTCGCAATTCTCTTTCGGCGGCGACGAAATTGGTACGTCATTCGCGAAAAGGCCTCTAACAACGAATCTGCGTCTAAAGACCAAGTCATTTCGATATGTACCGCTCGAGTAGCGAGACAAGTAAATAAACACATATAACGTTTCGTCTGGATCCTTCCGCGATCTTGTTTGGTGTAATATGGTCCACCATAGTCCACACCGCAATGAGTAAACGCGCTTCACGAAACGGCATCCGTTCGGATTTTCAGAATAGGAGCCATAATCTGCTTTGCTCCTTTCGCACGTTTAAGCTTAAATCGACTAGGCTTGTTCTCGTATTCCTTTACAGCTTCGCGTCCATGAACGATCCAGAATCTCAAATTCAAATTCGATAAAACGTGATTAACGCCTCCATTATGTTTGAGATCACGATGATATAACGCAATGAACAAACGATTTATTTGCTTATGACGTGGGAGGATGATCAGTTCACGTGCATCGCGAGGGAAATAATCCGCATGCACTAATCGACCATTCGCACGTAAGACGCCATTTTCATCAATTTTTCGGATTCAACTTCAATATTTTACTGCTCGTCGCTACGGATTTGAACTTTTCCAAGTTGCTTATTTCCTGACTGAACACATCACGTTGTGCTTTTCGAATCCACAAATTTTCGGCAGCGTTTAACTCCGAGACAATAATAATAGTAATAATAATAATAATAATAGTCATTTATATAGCGCAGTTTTCCATAGTAATAAAGTTCAAATGCGCTCCTCCGGGTGGATTACGAGTTGAAGTAAGCACAGAACAGTTTAGTTTTAATGAACGTTTTGAACTGAGGTTGTGACATATTTAACACAGCATGTGGAGGGTCGATATAGTTATTCCAAAGTCTAGGAGCAATCCGCGAAAAAACTCTACCACCAAAATTAGAAAGGTGAAATGTTGGTTCAGAAAGTTTCTGTGGTGTGAAGATGAACGTAGTTGACGCACAGGAGCATAAAACTGAATGAGTTCACTGATGTAAACTGGTGCACATCCTGTTAATGCTTTAAATGTAATTAGAAGAATTTTGAACTCAATTCTTGCTTTGACTGGCAGCCAATGAAGGTCTTTAAGAACTGGTGTTATGTGATCATACTTCGATACGAGACAAACAAGTCGTGCTGCACAATTCTCCAGTCTCTGTGGAAGTATCCACTCCTTAATAGTAATTGAACATGATCTCTCATAGAGAGCTCACAGTTAAATATGACACCAAGATTCCGCACAGATTTAGTACTAAGAGCAACGCGAGTGCCAGCAACTGTCAGATGATCTATGGAAACTAACTTAAGCCTATGGCTGGTTCCCAACAATAAAACCTCAGTTTTAGTGGCATTGGCCTTCAGGAAGTTTGCAGTGTACCAATTGTACACAGCCGCAAGACACAATTCCACCTTTGCAAGTTGTGATGTTACAGCACCCGAATCACGAATTGATGTTATTAATTTGTACACCTGCTTATCATCAGCAAAGCCATGCCTATTGATATTGTGCGATTGTATTAACTGCCCTAAGGGCAGAACATATACGAGAAAAAGTAGAGGGCCAAGTACTGAGCCCTGCGGTACTCCAAAGTGTACATTATGAGGTTCAGAGTTAACACCATTTATCTGGACTTGAAGAATTCGGTCAGAAAGGTAGGAGCGGAACCAATCCAAGGCTGAACCACCTATACCAAGATAGTAACGCATACGATCTAACAGGACCTCATGATCTACGGTGTCGAAGGCAGCACTCAAGTGCAACTCGAGACAAGTAAATGATGCAACGGCAATTTTTGAATTGACTTTTTCAATTCGACGCATTTTTTACAATCGGTTTCAGCAACCTTCAACATGGAATGACGGTTACCACGACAACATAACGACGCTCGCACTTTTAAGATATGCGCATATCGAAGACACCAAGCAGTTACACGTTTCAACTTCACTAAATCGGAGTAACGATTCGGATCTAACCACGGTTCTGCAACAGCAATCACGCACACTATTTTATCTTTACGGATTTCCAAATCCGCAGTCGACACCGGTGATAGTTCGCATTTTGGCCATTCGGACGGTTCCGCTAATAAGAATTCCGGTCCATACAACCACGTCTTATTTGATACAATATCCTGAACGGTCATACCACGGGTAGCTAAATCAGCGGGGTTGACCTCAGTGGGCACGTGTCGCCACTGATCTGGGTTAGTCGTTTCCTGAATTTCACCAACTCGGTGCGCAACGAATGGTTTGTACTTACGACTTTCACCTCGAATCCAAAACAGTACATTTTCCCAATAAGAGCGGCGAGTAGTTCCAATCTCAGAATCGACAATGCATGGGTTGGCGATACGCGGGTTTTTCGCGGCAATCATTGTGACTTTTACTCCTTCTGCTGTCTCACAACAAGAATAACTAACGGCAGCGTAGGCTGACATTGATGCATCACCGAACGTGTGTAATGTCACCCTATTAGACAAACTAAGCCCAAGCCATCTTGGCAAGGTCACATCTTTTACATCGATGAGTTCACGAAACCAGCTTTTCCACTCGGCAGCCAACTCTTCAGGGAATGGCTGGTCCCATTCAAGTCCTAGTAACCAGGACTGCTGCAACAGCATTTTTGCGCGGACGGTAACGGGTGCTAGAATCTGTAACGGATCAAATATCGTAGCTACCTTGCTTAAAACGGCACGTTTCGTCATGGCGACATCACTGGGTGGCTCAATGTTGAAAGTAAACGTGTCGGTGTTCGCTCACCAGACAATTCCAAGAGTTTTCATGACTGGTAAGATTCCCTCTGCTAAACTTATGTCCGCAGCCCGGTCGCATTCCTGAACATCGATGAGAACATCCACGTCATTACTACAAAATTTATGAATTTTGAATCCCGTAGATTCAAATAGGTCCGATAATTAGCGGCGCAATTTAATTCTGATTTTGCTCGATGTAACGGATTCTAACGTATCGTCCATGTATATTGCATTTTCAACTGCTTCCAACGCAAGCGGAAAATCCTCTTTATGGGACTTCGCGTGATACTGAACGATGTCCTGTGCTAAGTATAGAGACGAGGTGTTACCGAAGGTTAAACGCAAAAACTCATACACCTCTGGCTCTTTCGTAATGTCCATGTTTCGCCACAAGAAACGGTGAAACGGACGTTCCTCTTCGCGAATACCAACTTGGAGAAACATCTCGCTGATGTCTCCGACAAGAGCGACCGCAAAACGACGAAAACGAATCAACACATCTATAAGTTCATTATGTAACTTCAGACCGGCATAGATCGCATCATTTAAACATTTTCTGATGTACTTTGCAGCCGCGTTGAATACGATTCGCACTTTGGAGGTAGATCTCTGTAACTTAACCACTGGAAAGTGTCGCAAATACCATTCGGAAGAAGTAATTTCAGTTGACGGCACTTTGCGGATGTACCCACGTTCAAGATTTTGAAATGATTTTTTGAGATTATGCAAGAGAGTTCATTATCCTTCCAGGGAATTCCGACTTCATAGCGACTATCTTTGAAGCATCTAGACTTCGCGACCTGATCGACCACTTTCTTTTCCTCCGGAGTGAATAATGGTTTATTGTCGTCTTTTCGGATTCCAATCGAATCTTAGTCCTAAAACTGACGTAACTGTTCGGTAAGTTGAATATCCATAGAACTGGTAAAATATGCATACGCATGTTTCGTGATTACAGTTTTATCGCTTGTTTTTCCGACAACGGTCCAACCGAGAGGTGTTCGGCGCGCAATCGGCTGATTTTCTCCTCCAACTCGTTCTTCAAGACATCTATGTAAATCTGCTGCGTCTAAACAAATCAGTAATTCGATTTTCGCATTATTTCTTACGACCGGGAATTGGATATCCTGCATGCGACGGAATTTCTGTTTCGAATCGTTCCAATTAATCGCCGGACGATATCCGGACACACGTTTAACGGTATACGCGTTGATATTCTTACTTTAACGACCGAATAAGCTTCCGATAGTGAAATTTACGTTCATAGTACTGAATGTCTGTTTCATCGATCCGATTGTGCCGACATTAAGTTCGCTTATTTGACCTTCGAGATGGAGCTTCATGGCGATCTCTTCTGATATATAGCAAGCCGTACTGCAGTCATCTAAAACAGCTACAATTTCGAGTTTTTCTTTGCCGTTCGACACTATCACCGGCAACGTATGTAGCGAAATGTTCGGAGTAGGAGAGTCACTAAGCGAATGAACGGAATCTGAGGTATCCCCCTCCGTGACGTGAAGTGTTTCCGGATGATCTGAGACGGTAGACGATTCTTCTCTAATCCTCGGCTTGTTCTGCTCAAAGCTATTCGACCTAGACTCGTCATGAAGCAAAGCATTGTGGTTACTTTTACATCCGTTAACATTGCACCTTCGAGTAAAAAAGCATGCTTTTCCTGAGTGTCCCGAGTTTAAACAACGGAAACAGAGATGATGGTCTTTTGCAAATTGCCACCGATCATTTACTTCCATTTCTTTGAAGGACGAACATTCAAATAAACGGTGAGAGTGTTTACACTTGACACAAGTTGAGGCGTATGACAAAGTGCTCTTAGTAAACGCTTTCTGATGACGCCAGTTTTTTGAGTTGATAGTTTGACTTTCATAGACTTTGTTTATTCCTTCTAGATCTTCTGTAGTCTCTGATAGGATTCGGAATTCGTCAATCAACCAGTCTCTCAAATTCGTTAAGATATCTTCTTTATTGGAATCACGTATCCAACGTTTATCGTTGATCAACATCGATTTTGGTAGTTTACTTTTCGCAGTTTGATGTAACATGCCATCTCTGAGTTCCTTGTAATGGTCGTGATTACTAAGTGCTACTATGGCGTTTCTATCAGGTTCACAAACTTTCAGAGTTCTTTCGTATTGTTCGGCTGAATCGGTTTCGTTTCTCGAATCGCCTCCAGGTGCTTCGCGGTCATTCGGCGTTTTCCTCCATACTCCCGTTCTAATCGATCCATAGCTGTCTGGTAGGCGGCTTCACTGTTATCTAATCCTCGTACTATATCTTTTGTTTCTCCCTCCAGGCAGCTTTTGAGTCGTAACATTTTTCTCTTTGCTGATCATGGTTGTTCATCAACGTTAAGAAGGAGTCTTTCCAGTCTTCATACAGTATCTGGTCGCCATAATATTTCTGTAATGGCAAACGTTTTAAATCTCTCGTCATATCATAGTGTCGATGGGCGGGAATTGAAGACGAAGATATCTCCGCTTCTTCTCGATTCATTGTTGCCGGTGCAAGCAGTACTTCATGGTTCACGACGACTGGAGTTCTTTGGCATAAGAGTTTTGTTGCAGTACCTGATACTTGGGAGTAGTCTTTTTCTATTTAATCGAAACCATTCTTCTAATTTATTGGATTTACTGTCTTCTTCAAGTTGAATGTAGATCCCAGAAAGGTCTGTCGTTAGTTCTGATATCGCCATAAACGTTCCATCTAAATCGTCCAGGCCTCTTTTGAGTGATTTCGATTCTAACTGACTTTGCCTCTTGTACCTGGTCTAACAATCGATTTTTTGATCGGTTGAAGTTAAGTCTTACGGTTTTCTTAGCGTTTTTTCTAAGTCTAACAACTGTTTTTTATCTTCTGAGTTAGCATCTGCCATTCTGCTTCTATAATCCGGTTCGGTGGGACCAATTAATGTTCTGACTAATCCATAATAAACCATAAAACTAAATCGTTTTTTTTACAGAATCTGATTTTTTATTCTTCCACCATCTTCTTTTTTCTCAACACATGTTTTTTACAAAGAAACCATATAGTGGCGCCCTCTATCTATTTGCATCAATTAGTAATTAATTATTTCCACTAATTTCAACAAACCATATGGAAATACCAAGTTATCCTACTATCCAATGCCCCCTGGTGTGACCATATACAAATAACAAATACCTTGAAACTCACCAAGCTCATAGAACATGCAATGAGCTACCACTTTGTAATTGATTGCGGTAAGAAAATATGCTTAGGTACCAATATAATATGGAAATACTAAGTAATTGTACTATACAACACCCCCTGGTGACCATGTACAAAAACCAATAACTTGAAACTCACCACAATCATAGAATATGCCAGAGCTACTAGTTTGCAATTGATTGTAGTTACAAAATATGCATAGGTACAAATACAATATGGAAATACTAAGTTATCCTACTATTCAACCCCCTGGTGGCCATATACAAAGCTCAATGACCTTGAAACTCACCAAAACCATGCCATGAGCTACAAGCTTGCAATTGATTGTAGTTACAACATGTGCATAGGTACCAATATAAGTAGACAAATTGTTTATCTTTTAATATTTAACTCTCCCTGGTGACAAGAACAAAGAAGTGGATGATCCCAAATTCCATGTGAGGCGATTTATCATATGACTGTGCTAATAATAATTGAATATCAAGGCTATAAGTTCAAACCTGCTGTTATTTACTTCAAAAAACCTTTATCCACCTATGAAAGAGTACTGATGACACTAAGATGGCCACCAATTGTGTGATCAAAAAAATACCTGTCACATGCATTAAAGATCCCTTTTCATAAAATACCCACCATAAATTGCAATGAAAAAATGCAAACCATTAGGAAGATACATGACTGAAAATTTAGGCCAAAATTGACATTTTTTGGCACAAAAAAGGTCACAGGACCCAATTTTTCTCATGCTGATGGGCCCTTGGGAGATACAAATATTCATGAAAGATCAGGATAATTGATTAAAGCGTCTCCAAAACTTCCCTTGAAAACTTAAAAAAAGTGTAAAAAGTGCTGATTTTGGCAAACAACAATGGCTGCCAGTCGGCCATCTTGAATCTGACCGGGCCAAATTTTGGGCTGAAGATATTTCTAGGGTAGATACATGTATGAACCCAATATCAAGACATTCCCTTGAAGCGTCTTCAAAACTTCCCAAAATAACTGGATTCCGTTTACCGACGGACGACTGACGAAAAGTGAACGCAATAGCCCTCTCTGGACTACAGTCCCAAGTGGGCTAAAAATGCATTGTTGTGAAACTTTCGAAACATTAGCTGACTTAGCCGAATTTACGATTTCCAGAATCCGACTTTGAGGCAGATTTTGATAGGAAAATGAACTGAAAACATCGGGACCTTGGAATTTCAGCCGACTTTGCCGATTTTCCAACTTAAAGCTCTCTGACTTACACCAGTTCTACTGTATTTCAATCAAGAGAAATCTGGTGTTAATGAGCACAACCACACATTTCACTCCTTAATTCCCAATTTGCTATATCGTCACTTCCTCATTTCACCCAATGAAGTGGAAAACCAACCAGAAAATCAAATATGGGTCAAGGAACCATTAAGAAGCTAATGTTAGACCTATTTTGACAATACTTGATATCGACAAATTCAAGTTCTGGAATTACTCGTTTGATGGCGCTAGTCATAACCGGAAATTGGAACCTAAATGTTTTAGTTCATTTGCAATGAAGATCTCTTGCTTCAAGTTTTTAATTAGCGTTTTTTACTGACTATGTATCGTCATGATTAATCCTTCAAATATGATATCCTACCGTTAAGTTGGATATGATAAAACCTCACTGCAAAGGCTAGAAATCACTATAAATGTCCTAAAATTATCAAAAAACATTTTGCGACAACTGACGATGTAAAGACTGGTTGCCATGTATCACATGGTGGCAGCACTTGACGACCCAATTTTGAAAGTCGGTTCGAGTCCTGGTACTTTTCATATTTCTATATGGATCTACGATTGTAGTCCTTCTTAAATCAATTCTATTTCTTAATATTATTTCATATTCATCAGTGTAGCCAGCAATAAATTCACCTTAGAGTCTTGAACTCAACAACAAAGTGATGGCACCCGGCACCAGTCTTTACTTCTGTTAGCTGCTTCGAGTGTGATCACTAAATTCTTGATCTTTGGTAATGTTTTGACATTTTTAGCGATCTCTGGCGTTTGAAGTGAGGTTTTATAGAATCCAACAAATTATCAACTTAAAGGATTACGCTTGACGATGTATAGTAAGTAAAATATCGCTAACTAAAAACTTGAAGCGTGAGATTCTTATTGCAAATGAACTAGAACATGGTGGATTTAGGTTCCAATTTCCAGTTCTGACTAGCGCCATCAACCGATTATTCCAGAACTTGAATTTGTCGATATCCGGTATTGAGTCCATTATAGATTTAGAATAACCAGGTACGTATATCTCCAGCACAGATACATGAAAACTTGCACTCTTCAGAGTTCCATACCAAACACAGTAAATATCCACAATAGGAAAATGTGAGCTACCCAAAAGTGGAATTACTGCATTATTCAAGTAGTAAAGGGAAATATTGTGTCTATTCAATATTCAACACTTACCCATCGCTACTGTCATCGCTATCATCTTTCTTTTCCCGAAGATGTCGCTTACGGTTGAATTTTCCTTTCAACCTTTTTGACTGAAGAAGAATTTGGGAAGAATAAGATGAATCCATGATTTCCAAGACACAACATTTCAAACTAGAAGTCGCCCAATAACACATGTACCTCCCCTGGACATGCCTTGACTGAGGCCATAGCTGACCATTAAACTCCACGCACTACTACAACTTTACTTGGATACCAAAATATTTAATATAATGCTATACTCGATGTACCTCAATAACTCTCTTATCACTGATGTGTGACTGTAGGCCTATATACTAATCCAAACAATTAATTTTGGAGGCACCATCAATAGATTTGGGCACTCCTCATTCGCTACTTATCATGACAACTCTTGCCTCATAATTATACTGTTTTTCTAAGTAATTTAAATACCGTATTTCCAGTAATCATGTCTTCCTCTTCCTCATCTGATACCAGTGTATAACTTCCATTTTTCTTCTGCTGTTCCAGAGCAAAGCGCTCCAGCTGCCTTGCTGGTCTCTCGGTCACTGATTTGTGTGGAACCTGTGGAATAATAGATATTCCTCTTATCAGAAATACTTATAAATCCTGCAAATTCAAACAATTGCCTAAAATTGGGTTGGCACTTAGCAAGAAAGTAGTGAAATGTTCTGATTAAGTTAATGGGTGGACCAGAAATAGATAAAATACAGTACATTGTACATCCAAAAGATCACATACAGTGCATTTCAGGAGAGTTTATGGTCATTTTTAGAATTGGAATAGCCCATAACTACTTAAGGGTTTGCTTGAGTGACTTTAGGCAAGTGTGATGATGAACATGATTTAAACCATACCAGGCCAAATACAACTTAAGCAAATATATTAAAAAAGTGTTTTTTGGCGTGATGATGAAGGATGACAAAATTACATAATTTTCATAGAAATTTGTTAAAACGCCTTAAAACATTTTTTCATTCAGAATAGCTAATTCCAATAAAAACTAATTGAGATAAATATTATGGATTCAAATTTAAAAAAGTGAAAAATTATGTAAACTAATGAGAACCAGATCACATGATTTACTGAAATTAATAAAACCACAAAGGGAGTTTAACATACAGTACAATGAAATCAGCAGTGAGACAGGCAGGCTCTTAATTGCCATTTGATCACATTGCCCTAGAATATGTAAGTAGGAATACGGCTGTACAATGAATGATACTGTACATGCAGAATCTTAGATAAAATATATTTCAGTCTACCTTATTCCAAAGTTCTCTGGCAAAGTTCACCATGTTTTGGTCAATCTCCACAGTTCCTGTGTCACGCAGTTTTTCAATATAGTCATCGCTGCTCCCTGACTTAGTTGCCAAGTTCATCAAATACTGACCAATGTATCGGTCAGATATACCAAGAATATCATGCAGTTTGTCATTCACCCAAGTTTCTATTATCTGAGACATTTTTGTTGCTTGATGTAGGCTAAGCATCAGTCACTGTGGATATAAAGTTAAGTCAGAGAATGTATACAGAAACTAATGAACCCAAAACTCATAATGATCATAGAACCTGTTATGGGCTACAAATATACAGGTACCAAAATCAATGGAAATACTATGAATAGAAAACCAACTACCCTAGATGTTGGAACAGCAATTCTCAGAAGAAACATATCATAACTTTTCAATGGATTAAGGTAACATAACAAACGAGTTGAAATCTGTATTTGCCCACCGTGAAGGTATTAGTAGGGCGTATATTGATGCTTTAGTAGGTGGGGTCAAGTACCTTCCTATGACTCTATAGCCCTTCGGGACCTTTATATCGAAGTCTGGGATTGTGTAGGCAAGTTGATTGTTTAAACTATCAGTATGAAATAGGTAGCAGTGAAGTCGTGTTAAAGGCATCACGTCGCATTCCGATGGAAAAACGATCAAAATGGAATGATTACGTAAAAAGGTATCAAAATCCGTTGCTAGTTGAATTGATGAACTGTTAAAAAGATTGTGTTGACTCAGACTTTGGTCCATTTGCGATTCCAAATAAAAAACTAGGGGTCCAGGGACACTATGCCCACTTGGGAAGTGGTTTCCAATGCTCAACAATCTAACAATTTCAATTTTCAACGCCACCTGGTGACCATATACAAAAACCAATGACCTTGAACCTCACCACAATCATAGAACATGTCAGCAGCTATGATTTTGTAATTGATTGTGATAACAAAATATGTCTCGTTACCAATTTAATATGGAAATACTAAGTATTCTACTATTCAACGCCCCCTGGTGACCATATTCAAAACCCAATGACCTTAAAACTCACCATAATCATAGAACATGTCATAAACTACAACTTTGCAATTGATCATGATAACAAAATATGTCTCGTTACCAATTTAATATGGAAATACTAAGTATTCTACTATTCAACGCCCCCCTGGTGACCATATTCAAAACCCAATGACCTTAAAACTCACCATAATCATAGAACATGTCATAAACTACAACTTTGCAATTGATCATGGTAACAAAATATGCCTAGGTACCAATCTAATAAGGAAATACTAAGTTATTCTACTATTCAACGCCCCCTGGTGACCATATAGAATAACTAATGTCCTTAAAACTCACCACAATCATAGATGATGTCATGAGCAACAACTTTGCAATTAATTATGGTAACAAAATATGCTTAGGTATCAATACAATGTGGAAAAACTTTTTCCCACCTACCAATGAGTACTGATGATACCAAGATGGCCGCCAATTGCATCACAATTGGCCGATCAAAAATACCTGGCTCAGGTATAAAACAACCCTTTCCAAGGAATACCCATCAAAAATTGCAATGAGAAATGGCAAACCAGTAGGGAGTTACAGGACTCAGAATTTGGCCCAAAATTAACATTTTTGGGCACTAAAAAGGTCATAGGACGGCCATCTTGAGTCCGGTCGACCCAATTTTTCTTATGGTGATGGGCCCTGGGGGGATTCAAATATATATGAAAGATCAAGGTAATTGATTTAAGCGTCTTCAAAATTACCCTCAAAAAGTTCAAAAAGTGTAAAAAGTGCTGATTTTGACGAACAACAATGGCTGCCAGTCGGCCATCTTGAATCTGAGAGGGCCAGTTTTTGGGCTGAAGATGTGTCTAGGGTAGACTAAACTTCCCAAAATAACTGGATTCCGTCTACGGACCGACGGACGGACGACAGACGAAAAGTGAACGCAATAGCCCGCTGGGACTAAAGTCCCAAGTGGGCTAACAAGCTAGACAGAAAGTCAGAATTAGAAATACAGTTGGTTCATGTAATAATGTTAACAGTAAACAAAATGTTTGTCCTCTGTAAACAATTGCATCACCTTTCAAAGTGTAGAGAATATTTAGATAAGTCAGTCTCGGAAAGGTTTTCGTTTGTAAAAGGTCATAACCTGTGTATCAATTGTCTTTTTTCAGGTCATATAATTGCAACCTGTTCTTCGCAGGGTACATGCAGGGAGACAAACTGCGGTAAAAAACACCATACAACTCTACACCACTCATGGTCCTCACCCATTGCACGCCCACCTCCGATTGTTCAGACCAAAACTTCGTTAGAAACTACCGTCGAACCAGACAAACCTAAATTTGCGGTGAATCAGATTGGTGTGTGAATTGAATCGTCTTCAAAGGTAAAATTTCAAATGTCACCGGTTATAGTATATGGTAGAAACGGTAGGCAGAATTCCACACATGCTTTAGGCTTCTAGATTCTGCTAGCAATGTAAGTCTCATTGATTCGGACCTAGCGCGGGAACTGGGTTTAAAAGGTAGGGAAGGTGAACTCACAATATGTACACTTTATTCCGAGGGTAGTGAACGCTCCTGGTTAGTATCGTTTTCTGTTAGTAGCCGGTATGGTGACCAACTTATAAATGTTAACGCCTGGACTCGTCATGGGCACTTTAATTGTTCATCAACGACTAAAAGAGATTTTGTCCCTCTCGATGAGATTTTTCATACATCTGTCAAGATATTAATTGGTGCCAATGTTCAAAGGGCAAAAATCTCGTGAGTTGTTAGATAGTTCATGTAAGTTAGTCAATGGTCATTATGAGATAGATATGCTCTGGCGGGATCCACATCTCAAAATGCCTGATAATTGCCATGTGGCTGAAGTTTAGGAATTTGAAACAGAAGGTGAGTAAGGATTCCAATCTTATGTCTGGGTATTGCAATACTATGAATGGTTATATTTCAAAAGGGTTTGCTCCAAAGTTGACGCCTGATGAGGTTACGTACTTCTAATAGGACTTGGCATCTTCCACATCATTGGGTTATTAACCCAAATAAGCCTAAGCCCTGTGTAGTCGTTGATGCTGCATCCAAATGTAAGGGTGTTTCCTTAAATAGCATGTTGATGACCGGTCCTGATTTACTCAACAGTTTGTTTGGAGTTTTACAGCGTTTTCGCTTAAACGCGGTATCTGCTATTGAGGCCATGCTTCATCAGGTACGGGTCCCAGAAGATGAATCAGATTCTTTGAGGTTTCTGTGGCCGGATGATTTGACTCAGGATTCTGAACCCGACGTCTACAAAATGGTTGTTCATATTTTTGGAGCGGCCGCCGATTCCCCTTGTATCGCCAATTAAGCCCTGCAACTGTCAGCTATCGATAATCAGGATTTTTGTACGTCTTTATGTGCAGAGGATTCTGAACCCGACGTCTACAAAATGGTTGTTCATATTTTTGGAGCGGCCGCTGATTCCCCTTGTATCGCCAATTAAGCCCTGCAACTGTCAGCTATCGATAATCAGGATTTTTGTACGTCTTTATGTGCAGATAGCATCTTAAATGATTTTTATGTAGATGATTTGCTGAAGTCGGTTGAATCCCCAGATGTTGCGGTCCATTTGGCCAAAGAGGTTTCCGAGCTTTTAGCCAAAGGTGGATTTCATTTAACCAAGTGGATGAGTAATGTGAGGGAGGTTTTGTCTAGATTTGACAAGGCGAAACGTGCTAAACCTGACTTGGACTTGGATTTGGATGACTTACCCGTTGAGCGGGCCCTAGGAGTTCGATGGGACGTGGAGTCTGATTGTTTCGTAATCAAATCGTTTTTAACAAGGCGCCCCCACAAAGCGCTGTGTGCTTAGTTCTGTTAGTTCCATCTTTGATCCAATTGGTTTTCTCGCTCCTTTCACTTTTCGCGTGAAAACTGTTGCAGGATGCTTGGAAATTTGGTGGATGATGATAAAGTGATGATTTATTGTCGAAATGGACCGACTGGTTATCTGACCTGGAGTTTCTTTGTGAATTTAAAGTTCCTAGGTATCATCCTGCGTTAGTATTTCACCCCCCCCCCAGTCTGTGGAGCTTCATTTCTTTTCGGATGCATCAGAAAGTGGTTTTGCTACCGCACGCGATATACGTGGTTCGTTTGGTCCCGTGGGTTCATATTCTTCTCTGTTGGCATCCAAAACTCATGTAGCACCAATTAGGCAAAGATTAACTATCCCTAAGTTGGAACTGGAGGCAGCTATTCTCTCAGTTCGTCTGTACCAAACATTGACGAGGGAGCTCAGCTCATTGCATATTTCTCGAGTCATGTTTTGGACGGATTCTACGACGGTCCTACGGTATATCAACAACTTTACAACCTGGTTTAAAGTTTTCGTGGCCAATCGTCTGTCGGAGATCCATAGTTGCACATCACCTGATCAATGGCAGTTTGTTCCCACGAATCTGAATCAAGCAGATCCTTGTACCCTTGAAATGTCGGCGCAGAAGGTTTGTAATTCGGATTTTTGGCTCTCTGGTCCTGCATTCTTGAAAGAAAAATCCATGTGGCCTGATCAACTTGGTGTTTCAGGGTCTATTTCAGAGGATGACGTGAATGTTCGCAGGCCAAAGTGTGTGAACAATGTGCCTGTCGTACGGTAATTGGTCGTAAGCGACTTAGATCTTACCGGTCTTATCGATGTTAATAGGTTTTCTTGCTGGATAAAACTAAAGCGTCATGTTGCTTGGATACTGCGGGCTGTTCGTAAATTTGCAGGAAGTCGATTGCAGTTTCCCAAAGTTTGCCCTAGTGAGTTTTTGCTTCCTTCCGAGGTCCGTCAAGCAGAAGACTGTCTAGTTAAGTTTGCCCAGTCAGAGAAATTTCCAGATGAAATTGCGTGTTTAGTATCAGGGTTTGTAGAATCTAAGAGGAGTCCAATTCAATCGTTTAGCCCCTTTTAGCCCTTGTCAAATGCTCAATTGCTGTTTGACGCAAAACATCAGATTATTCTAGGTTTTGTGTATCAAAATTTATATGTGCCGTAATATTTGCGAGAAATCCTTCTCTAAAGTGCGAAAACGTTTACACATAGGCCGGATGTTTTTCCTCTTACGGTCCATCATCTTAGGGCCAAATCTGTGGTTTTGGTCACTAAAATTTGTTGCTACCTTTGAGGGAACAGTTCATAGCTACACACAGCCAAGGCATTTCAAAAGACGGTAAAATTGGCGCGATATTCAACGAAAATGAGCATTGTATTATAACGCTTCTGAGTATGCTGCAGGCGATGTGTTCTCAGAATGACGCCATCAACATTACCCCGCATACGCGAGTGTCCCGTTGCTAGGGCCGTTGCTATGGGCTTTTCTCGAGTTTGGATAATATTTTAAAAAAATTTTCATAAGACTACTATAGATGCATACGGTAAATGTTTTATACAAAAAAAATTTGATTTAAAATTTTTTTCAAAACCTCTTCATGACCCCTTTAAAATCTAACGGCAGCCGTGGCAGATCGGCACAGTCTCGCTCCGAGCAGCAGCAACATCGCAGTCGGCAAAAACCTTACTAGTCTCCACCCATTTCGCCAAATAAGGAAATTTTGTACCGCTGGCCACGTGCACTGCTCATTTTGAGCCGTAGAATCCCGGCAGGCTCCATGATATTCCGGAGGGTAAGAAACAAATAAACACTTTTCGCAAGAGAAATCAATTTTGTTCTGACATTAGTATTTCCTGCTATTTCAATTTTTTTCTGGCAGAAAATAATTTTCCAATTGATGTATAGCATTTTATAACGCGTATCAATTTTTTTTTCTTAGAAGGGTGATGCGTCTCAGGGCCGTCGGAACAGGGGCGGCAGGGGCGGCCAAAACCGCCCCACTTTTTTGCTTAACAAAATCTTTTTCAAAAGCACGCTGTACCGCGTAGCAGCTCGTCGTTCTCTGTCCTAGGTGGTTGGCTCACGAATTCTCATGCTTCTGTGAATGAGACTGTGAAATGGCCCCAAAACGCATCTCCGGCGATTTAATTTTCAAAATTTTTCTAGGGGAGGGCCCCCAGACCACCCTTCAGAAATAAGCCTCGCCACTGAAAGATTCCTTCCGACGGCTCTGCGACTGTAATCTTCTTGTCTTCCTTCTATTTTCAAATGGAGCTAATTTCTAAATTATCCACCAGGTCAAAATTCTTCTATCTTGCAAAAACCCTCTCAGTTTCACCATACAAAGAATTCCATTAGGCCTATGGCTTCACAAGGTTTAAACCATTAAAAAATTCTTCAACCCTTTATCTAAATAGTAATTTATTTATCAATAGGCCTAAGTAATTTTTCAAGTTTTTCTCGTAGAAAATTTAATTTCATTTGATCTATTTCCTCATAATTTTCTAATCTAATAAGCCCAAATTTCACAAATGAATCAAACCTTAGAGTTACAGTTTCATCTTCTTTCCATCCACCCCTTAACTCTGGCATTGGTTTTGAATTTTCTAAGTTTTAACTAGGAAGTGGATATTCCGCCCATGCGGCATTATTTTAGTAGCCTAAACGCTATTTTGCCAATGGCTTTATATAATAAGATATACTTATAAAATATAACAATAAAATCGTTATATTGGGTTCAGGTTTAGGGTTTCGATAGGGTTAGGGTTTATAGGGTCCAGAGGGTTAGGGTAAGGTGAGGCTATATGTCGTGAAAACTTACTAGTGGTTTTGAGTTAGTTACCTAATCGTTGGTTAATCTTGCTTTTTATAATTGGATGGCTTATACCAACGTTAGGGATGACAAGGGCCAAAACATGGTTGAAGAAAGTAACACTTCAAAAATATACTTTCTATTCACTTCAGTCCACAATTAATGGTTTAATTCACAAACTAACACAGGTACCTTTTGAAATAATCCAATTTTATGTATGTTTCCAGCGATTAATCAACATTATTTTGAGAAATTAATTAATTTCTCCATAAATTCCACCATTGGCCGCCATTTCTGTGTATTGCATACATGTGGCATGACAAGACGAAATGACAATTTTTATTTTTGATGGTTTTCCAACATATATTTCAAATCTTCGTGCTTTCCATGATAAATAATGAAATAATAAATTCTGGATGAAGAAAAATGTAAATTAATGTTGATTTCTTAATTTTTTCAATTTCATTGTTTCGTTTCGTTAGCCTAGTTTGTGCTGTTGTCCTGGCCTCAGTCCACAGGTGCCAGCACCCTCCACAAGTTTTCAAAATGGCTGCCGTTGAATTGACGGAAATTTACTCTCACTTTATGGCCGATTTGCACATGGATTAAGATCGTCAGGTGAGGTGTTAGGCCAATAGGTATCAAACAAACTAAGAATCTGTTGTGCGTTGATTACAACAAAAATTAGACGGATATCTCGGGGACCGGTTCCTCAGTTGAGACTTAAGTCCAAAAATGGCCTTAAATCTTAAGACTGGTCTTAAGTTGTTAGATTGGCTATAGAACTAAAATGATCTTAAATTGGTCTTAAGTCTAAGCCATGACTATGGGACTGGGCCCAGAAAATGCCAGGCAAATTACTCATCAGTCAAATTGGCTGACGAAGATTGCATACAAAAATGACCTTCCCATTCCTGACTGGTTTGTGAAAATATCCGATCATGAAACTAAACCACAGACAGGTTACTGACTATTTTGAGTGAGCCCGGTGGTCTAGTGGAAAGACGCTCGACTGGCAATCTGCTGATCCGGGTTCGGTTTCCACTCTATGCTACTATTTTCTCTATCTCTGTTCTCCACACTTAAATTTTGGCGTTAAATGACATTCTTGACGTAAAATTTTCTAAGTCACCCACTTCAGTGCGAATGCGCGGCCTCAATTAGCAAATCAGCAGAACGCACCATTGACAAAATAGCTTTAAAAGGAATAATGCCGCATTGGCAAATATCGACTGCCTTTTAACTAAGAATTGATTTAATTTTATTATTACCCGGTAATGCTTTGGGCCCAAATCTACAGTGGGTGTATGATTTCAATATTAAATAAAATTGATTTGTTTTTCTTTCCAGTTTTAATGACAACATTAAATGTGTTCCTTAGGTCACTGACAACATTTTCTCTTTATTTTGAGTGTTTTCGATTTCATTCACTCCGTCCGTGGCGCAGTACGTGGTGAAGAAGTTGAAGAAGACTGAGATGAGAGAGAGAGGTTGTTTCCGAATCGATTTCTTACTAAATGTGAAAATTAATCACACATTGACCGTGGCGTTCGTCACTTAGATTTCATCTATTACATATTACTCACCTTTGCTCGATAAATGACAATCTAAAACCATTCAATCAAGTGTACAACAATAGAATAATGTAAAAAACGCATTAACCATGGGCGCAGCCATGTTCTTTTTTATCCACAGTCATTATAATCATGAAACGACGATTTCAAATAGCGGCATTGCTTTTACGATATCGATGATACAAAATTGCTGGACTGTAGAGAATTTCAACCGGTTGTCAATTTTTTGAATTTGCTTTTTGAAATAAACCATATCTTGACCGACCGAGAAATGGTCGTTTCGATCAAGTCAATTCAATTTATGCGCTGCCACCATATTTTCTTGTTTCGGATGATGAAAGTAATTTTTCGTTATATCGTTATATAATAGAGATGTTTGGTAAGTTCGACTGCTTTCCTAAAAACGAAAATCAAGGGCTGCTTAAACTTGTGTAAAAAAATGTGGGGACGGGTGTCTTCTAGTAAGTTTAGTAAGTAACCTGACTGTGGTTTAGTTTCACGATCGGATATTTATTAGCAGGCCTATATTACACATGTTATTGTTACAAGTTCACCTTCACCCAGTCCTGGCAGTGGCTGTCTCCACAGTGTATCTACGTTGCTCTACGATCCTCTGTAACCACCCACCCAGACACGTTCATTCAAATTCGCGTGACTTGCCGACACAACTACTGTCGGCATTTTTTTGCCTGTGTTCAAACTGCGATATAGCAAATAAACAACCGATTTTGATAAATAAACTATCTACACTAACCTTATGATGTCTTACGTTTGTTCATTATATCATTTTGACGATAAATCTGATTTTAGTACGATTAAATTTAAGATACAAAAATGATGCGCTGTTTAGCGATGAGACACGCATCGCTCAAGTGTCTTGTTGCTAACGAACTACAGTGTTACAATGCCTAGTTTCAAAGTGAAAAAATGGTGTCATTTTTGCTATTTCTGTATTTATATCGCATCAAGCACGGACTACGATGAAGGAACCTCCGAATGAACATAATAATAAGAAAACTGAATATGTGAGGTTTGTAATGATAGTTTATTTTTCACAATCGATTTGGTGAAACTGGATTTCTGGTGGTTTAAAGTCACAGGAATTTAAGAGTATCGAGAAAATGTCGTTCGTGTCTTAGTGTCTGTGGTACATCAGACACTAAGGTTCTTGGTGAAAGTTCACCCAGCACTGGCAGTGGTTGTCTCCACCGGTGATCTCCGTCGCTCTACGATCCTAGTGTAACCAACCATCCAGATGCGTGCATTCAAATTCGCTGTACAGTTGCCGACCAGAATTTGGTCGGCTTTTTTTGTCCGTGTTCAAACTGCGATATCTCAGCTTGTAATCAACCGATTTTGATAAATAAACTATCTACACTAACCTGATGATGTCCTGCGATAGTTCATTATATCATTTTGACAACAAATTTGATCTTAGTATGACTAGATTTAAGATATAAAATTGATGCGCTGTTTAACGATGAGACACGCATCGCTCAAGTTGTCTTGTTGCTAATGAACTACAGTGTTAGGCCAAATAAAAAAAATTAGTTGTTTATCGTCCTTTTCTTCAAAAAGCTTGGGTAGGGCGGGAGGTTTTTTTTTATTTTTTATTTTAGATCACGGCATGCGACTGGAAGTGTGGCGCCACAAGCTATACAAATACAATTCAATTCATAGAACTTTATTAACTTAGATTTTAAAATCAATCTAAATACGCTCCACAACCGGAAATCGACGCTGTGACCGCTCCATAACCGAATATTGACTTCAATTTGTTATTCAGCGAAGGCACAGCGAAGACAACATTGCTATTTCTGTATTTATATCGCATCAAGCACAGATTATGATGAAGGAACCTCCGAATGAATATAATAATAAGAAAACTGAATGTATGAGGTTTGTAACGATGGTTTATTTTTTACAATCGGTTTAGTGAAACTGGATTTCTGATGGTTTAAAGTCACAGTGATTTAAGAGTATTGAGAAAATGTCGTTCGCATCTTAGTGTCTGTGGTACATCAGACACTAAGGTTCTTGGTGAAGTTACAAGCCCATCCGACTATAAAAAGCCAAAAAGCTTACCACCAACGATTAGGTAACTAACTAGGTGTCTACTAGCCTAGGCCTACTCCGGAGGCTCCTCGTTCTCTCTCCCCCCGCCCCAGGATGCCTGCGAAGCCACTGCGGGGGGGGGGGTTTGGGGGCCAAAAGATAATAATCAAATCCACAAATAGTCATTTGTTAACATATTTGCGCATGTCTAGTTTTGTAAAGTGCACAAAATAAGAAATTGATCCACGAAAACTCGAATTCCATGCTTTAATACATTTTAAGTAATCGATGTTCTTTGAGAATATACAAGAAAAAACCAAATCTAGAGGAATAAAGGGAGTGAATGACCAGGATGTATTATTCACTTTTGAATGTAGTAGTTGCCTGACCTCAGTTACTTGGGATTGAGCACATAGAAACCACGGGGTTCAAGATCTGCTATGATATGAACTGGTTGATGCACCGCGATCATAACCACTGGGATAGACTTTAGGCCTAGATAGGTTAATTTTCGTCCCGAGTATTTGGGACTAGGAGTCATATATATATATATATATATATATATATATATATATATATATTTGTACAGGGCATTTCACCCAAAAGAAATCCTTTAAATGACCAAAATCTATCCGTTATGGTGCTTAGTATGCGTAACGGTTCTGAAATCATACGGTACAGTCCTGAAATTATACGTTGCGTTACAGAATTTAATAAGGGGCAACATAAAAAAGAGATATTGAAATAAAACATGTAACACATGATTATCATTAACATATAATTATCATCATATTTGTTTTTCCGCAGAAAAATAGAAATGTATGCATGCTTCAGTGGTCATTTTACTGGTCAATTACAGTACCGTAACAAATTATACTCAGTCCCGTTATGAATACTAAAACAGCATTTAGCTGATAAGATAAATAGTAACTATAACAATCCAAAGAGGTTGTCTGAAATTATAGATAACCTCCTTTCATATCAAAAGTAATGGAGTGAGTAGTAGCTCATCAGCTTAATCAACATCTTCAAAATAATGGTTTACATGAGGTTTACCAGTCGGCTTATAAGTCAGGCTGTAGTACAGAGACTGCTCTTGTACGTGTTCAGAATGATATTTTGATGTCAATTGACCAGGGTATGGTAGTTGGGCTGGTTATGCTCGATTTGAGCGCCGCCTTCGACACTATTGACCATGATACTCTACTCGCTCGTGTTAAACACCGAATTGGTCTGTCAGGTACTTGCTACCAATGGTTAGAATCTTAGCCTACCTTACTGATCGCTATCAAACTGTTTGTATAGGCGACTCTAAGTCTGAACCATGTTTGCTCAAATTTGGTGTACCGCAGGGGTCTGTTTTAGGTCCCCTGCTGTACACCATTTACGTTCATCCTATTGGCGATATCATAAGGAAATTCAATTTAGATTTTCATTTTTATGCAGATGATTCACAGTTGTATATCAGGATAAAACCAAAAGTTAACGAATTGGTGTCCAAAAATAAACTCCAACTTTGCTATACTGAACTTTAACATTGGATGGATTTAAACTTTCTTCAGGCAAACGGTGACAAAACTGAGTTCTCCCTAATTGGCTCTCCATCACAGCTTACTAAGCTTCGCACATTTGATCTCAATCTTGATGATGCTGTAATTACTTCATCTCACTCCTTACGTAATCTCGGCGTCATTTTTGATCAGAACATGTCCATGGCAAAACATGTAAACCACTTATGCTCTGTAGCTTTCTATCACCTTAGAAACATTAGTAAGATCAGACAGTTTTTGAATCAAGGAATTGCTGATCGCCTTATTCACGCTTTTGTGACAACTCGCCTTGACTATTGCAACTCTTTACTCTTTGTCCTCCCTGACAACATTTTAGATAAATTACAACGTGTTCAAAATTCTGCTGCCCGGATCCTGACTCGAAACTCAAAATTTTGTCACATAACACCGATTCTATACGATCTGCATTGGCTTCCAATCAAATACCGCATCCAATTTAAAATCTTGATTCTTACTTATAAATCCTTGAATGGTCAGGCCCCACAATATTTGAAATCATTAGTGCAATACAAGGCATCCTCTCAATGTTAAGATCAAACAGTCAATCACTTCTAGTCATCCCTCGTGTCAATCTAGTCTCTGCGGGTCACAGGGCTTTTTCTTACTCCACCCCACTACTTTGGAACTCCTTACCAGATGCAATTAAATCTAGTCCTTCTACTGATGTTTTTAAATCGCAACTTAAAACCCATTTGTTCACTAAAACTTTTAATTAATGATGTAAATTGTTTTTTCTATCTTTATGTTTAAATTGTGTTTTTATATTGTAAAGCCAATGAGCATATTTTATATGGATTTCAGGCTCAATAAATTATTATTAATATTATAAATTATTATCACTACTTACGTAGTGGTACTGAGTGTAACAGTAAGGAGGAAAACTAAGGTTATTATTGATTTTTTTGGTGACCATGTGTGTCGAGCAAGTCATATTATGCGTGGTGCTGCTGTACAAAGCGGTTTATTCAAGTAAGCAGGTGAAATCACAATTCTATTTGATATTTCCGGATCATCTATAGGCCCATCTACACAGAGGCACTAAAAAATCGGCTCCGTTGGAACATGCTTTTGGAGCCTGTATTTTGAAAGGCGCGCATCTACACGATTGAATTGGAAGTAACAGGGAAGCAAGGTTTTCGGTTAAACAAACGTTGTCGTTTTCGTGTGGGTATTGTACTCCCCTTTAATTTCTGGGTTAAAAATGTTAAAGAATTTTCAATCAGTTAATCAAAAGAATTTATTAGTATGAATCAGCTGAATCTATTAGTATAAAACGGAGTGCTGAATTCGTGTTGAATGCTATCTCCTCCGAGTGTGAAATGATTCACGGGCTAAGGTCTGCATTTAGTTGGCTGTTATAATGGCAGCAAATGCTGGGTTCACACACACGACTTTTTGAAGAGAAGTTGAATAGTTGTCTCATTTCTCAACTTCTCAACCATTGCCCCAATTAATTAAATAAACAGAAATAAACAAAATTGAGTCAAGATGTTTGTTCACACACACAACTAGTTACACAACTCCAGATACAGTTGTGGTCAGTGCATAGGCTATACTCAGAGATGGACGAAGAAGAAATATCATGATGCTAATCATTGCGGCAGCAATCAAAAAGAAAAAAAGAAAATTACAAAAAAGAAAAAAAACTTCAATGGGAGCGACCATGGATATCACGCCGTGTGTCAGATGGTATATTTACCGCAACTATCTGAGAGTTACGAAATTGCAGTGTGATGAGATCTTATCTAAGATTTCTCCCCTCATTGAAAAAATAGATACTCTCATATGAGACGAGCAATTCCTGCAGACGGAAGGCTTGCTGTAGGCCTAACATTGCGTTTTCTAGCGACAGGTAAGATATTGGATATCAGATATTGCATGGAGCTTCCACTAAAATTTACCTACAACTATTGATTTTCTACATTAACAGCTTATTATTATTTTCATTTCCAGGTGAAAGCTATCAATCCTTGCAGTACAGTTTTCGAATCCCCAAAAACACGCTGTCTACTATCATTCCGGAGGTATACGGTGCAATATACATTGCACTTAAAGATGAATATTTAAAAGTAAGCAACAAACGTTATTCAAAATACCAATGACATTTTTATTTGCAACTATGTGAACAGGTATACATATACAATGTAGTTACATGTGGATTATGAAATTATTATCATAGAGAAGTATATGTATTATTATTATTTTGATACATGGTATTTGGGCGATTATAGTTTTCAGCATTTTAATTACGATTAAAATTACTTGCGTCTTCTCCAAACTGGCACTCAAATAAGATTTGATTGATTCTTAATTTTGCGAGCTCTTTCATTTGCTCATTTTTTATTTTTGATAATTGCAAAGCTAAGTACTTTGCAGTTATATCGTCTTCCGTTTCAATGTTTTTTTCAGGTTCATTTTTTCTCTCTCTGACTCCCTTCAAAGTCACGATTGCCTGCCTCATCACATCGTCCTCTGGTTTCGTTCGTTTTTTTTTTGGCTGGAGAACATTTTTGAGTTTTCTTTTTTCCGTTTCAATGTTGCTAGTTGAAGTAGATGGGGTTTGCGACATCACCCTACTAAACTGCAACTCATCCTCATCTTGATCATCATCTTCTCTCTCAACCTCATCGCATTCCTCATGCTCTTGTGTGTTCTGAGTTAACAAATTCAATTCTTACTCAGAATGATTTTACAAAAACAATAAATAACATCATTATTACTTAAATGAAATGCAATGTTAATTTCTTATCTCGTAGGTTCCAAATACAAGTGAAGATTGGCAGAAAATTGCTGTGGAATTTGAAAAAAAATGGAATTTTCCAAACAGTAATGGTGCCCATGATGGAAAACATATTAGAATACAACTTCCAAAGAAATCTGGCTCTTTGTATTGTAATCACAAAGGTTTTAATAGCATTGTACTTCTTGGCTTGGTCGATGCAAATTACAAGTTTATATATGTTGACGTTGGAAGTTCGGGCAGAGCTAGTTAGTGATGGAGGCATCTTCAGAAATTCTTCTCCTTGCGATGCATTAGAGAAAAACAGCCTGAATATTCCTAGAGGAAAAGCAATGAGTCCAGGAACAAGGACAATTCCCATGACAATTGTTGCAGATGACGCATTTCCTCTTTAGAATTATATCATGAAGCCCTATCCTCGACGTAGCTTAACAAGAAATAGACGAATTTTCAACTACCGTCTTTCCCGTGCACGAAGAGTATTAAAGAACGCATTCGGGATATTGGCAAATCGTTTCAGGATTTTTCATACAGCAATATCTTTGTCACCGGACAAAATCGAGCTTATAACACTTGCAACGTGTGTGTTACATAATTATCTAATTGGGGAGAATGTTGATGCAACATTTGACAGAGAAGACCCAGTAACTCGTGAAGTAGTCGATGGAACTTGGAGAGAGTCAGGCATTCAGATGGACCGGATTGAGCGGCAAAATACTAATAGGAGTTCAAACAGAGCTTAAGCTGTCCGAGATAACCTGTGTAAATATTTCTTGAGTGATAATGGCCAGGTTTCATGGCAGTGGAATATTGAATGAACTCACCAGATTAGATATTGTCTTCTGCTTCTGGGCATACGGTTCCAAGAAGAATATAGCATTTCAAAGTAGGCCCACTTGGACTTATAACTGTCATTTGCACCAGCCCCCGACTTCTTAACATTTATTTTTTGGAACTCCCTGTTGAAGTACGTTCGAAGATTCCAAATCTTCTTTTTGGCTTCCTCAGCTTTAAAGAAAAAGATGAATTGAATGAAGAGAACTCTGATGATTTGTAATGAGCAGTGATAATTGAATTTTTTTTGTAGAAAATATGACGATGAATGTAAAATAATAAATAAGCATACAATTAATATTTAATTTGAATTTGTTATTATTGCGCTCATAAAACGTAGCATTGTTTGATAATTACCTGTCCAATTTAACGCGGCGGCTATATCAGTTAGTGCCTTCCGTTTTAGGTCTCTATTTCGATAATCCAGGGACTCCACTCACCACAAACATTCAGCTTTTTCAAAAAGATGAATCATAATCTCTATTTTATCACTGTTCTCTATGGGGGCAGCCATGTTGAAATATATCGCCCTCTCTTACCAGAAAGGAAAACTAAAAGTACGTGAGTTTACTGCACATTGATTGGCTAGATTTCTCTCGACTCAGTCGAGGAGCATGTTTTATTTCTCTCAATTAGTCGAGAGTCGAGTTGTGCTCGACTGTGAGTTGCTCGATTCCTCGACAGAAAATCGTGTGTGTAACCCAGCATAAGTGGCCACTGCTTTTGAAGGCTATTGATGAAGCCTAAATTGGCAATTTAATGCCGTATTTGGGGATTTTAGCGATGTAGTGTGACGTCATCTTGATCTACTAATGTAAACAACACGAGCAGAATTGTACAACATTTGCTGTCGAATTTACAAGTAGGCTTTTATATATTACTGATAAAACATAGAATTCTCCAATGAGAAAACTAAAAAAGAAGAAATAAAATTGACGATGATTTTTAGGCCAGCCATAGGCTGAGCCTATTACTATATAAACCATGTCATTTTTGGGCACAAAAAAGGTCACAGGACAGCCATCTTGAGTCTGATCGACCCAATTTATCTCATGCTGATGGGCCCTTGGGGGATACAAATATGTACGAACGATTTCAAAATTTCCCTCGAAAACTTCGAAATGTGTAAAAAGTGCTGATTTTGGCAAACAACAATGGATGCCAGTCGGCCATCTTGAATCTGACAGGGCCAGTTTTTGGGCTGAAGATGTGTCTAGGGTAGATACATGTGTAACCCAAATATAAAGTTACATTGAAGCATCTCAGAACGGACTACAGACGAAAAGTAAATGCAATAGCCAATTTGGGACTAAAGTCCCAAATGGGCTAAAGAGTAACATTGAGAATGATTTAGGATCGAAGTATTCGTTTGTTCATTTTATCGATCCAGTTCATATGTGATATCTCGAAAGTGAAACTAGATTCAATCAAATTCAATCAAGTCCCGGCTTCCCAATATAAATCATCAAAATATAAATATTAAACACGTTTTAAGCCCACTTGGGACTTTAGTCCCAGTGGGCTATTGCATTCACTTTTCGTCTGTAGTCCGTTTTGAGATGGCTCTGTCAGAATCAAGATGGCCAACTGGCAGCCATTGTTGTTCGCCAAAATCAGCACTTTTTACACATTTTTTAACTTTTTGAGGGAAATTTTAAAGACGCTTTGATCAATTACCTTGATCTTTGGTATATATTTGAACCCCTAAGGGCCCATCAGCTTAAGAAAAAATTGGGTGGATTGGACTCAAGATGGCCGTCTTATGACCTTTTTAGTGCCCAAAAATGTCAATTTTGATCCGAATTCTGAGTCCTGTAGCTCCCTACTGGTTTGGTATATTCCATTGCAATCGCTGATGGGTATTCTTTAAAAAGGGATGTTTTATACCTGAGACTGATATTTTTGATCAGCCAATTATGACGCAATTGGCGGCCATCTTGGTGCCATCAGTACTCATTCGTAGGTGGGAAAAAGTTTTTCCTCATTTTATTGATACCTAAGCATATTTTGTCACAACAATCAATTGGAAGGTTGTAGCTCATAACGTGTACTATGATTTTGGTGAGTTTCAAGGTCATTGGTTTTTGTATATGGCCACCAGGGGGTGTTGAATAATACAATAAGTTAGTATTTCTATATTATATTGAGAATATTTTGTTACCACAATAAATTGCAAAGTTGTAGCTCATGACATCGTCTATGATTATGGTGAGTTTTAAGGACATAAGTTATTCTATATGGTCCCCAGGGGGCGTTGAAAAAGTAGAATAACTTAGTTTATCCCTATTATATCGGTACCTAGGCATATTTTGCTACCATGATAAATTGCAAAGTTGTGGTTCATGACATGTTCTACGATTGTGGTGAGTTTCAAGGTCATTGGGTTTTGCATATGGTCACCAGAGGGCGTCGAATAGTAGAATTAGTTAGTATTTCCTTATTAAATTGGTACCTAGGCATATTTTGTTACCATGATCAATTGCAAAGTTGTAGGTCATGACATGTTCTATGATTGTGGTGAGTTTCAAGGTCATTGGTTTTCGTATATGGCCACCAGGGGGCGTTGAATATTGAAATTGTTAGATTGTTGAGCATTTGAAACCACTTCCCAAGTGGGTATGGTGTCCCAGGACCCCTAGTTTGGTTTACTCACATGAGAATATAAAACATTTTTCGCGCAAGAATTCAAAACTCGATATATACCCGGTACCCCTAGCTTACATCATTTTATTCACACCTGACCATGATCTCTAGTAAGAGTCCTGAGCGCATGTCTTTTGTTTGGAATTTCTGATCAATAAAATTCTTGTTTAATCTTTTTAGAATTTGTCTAGGCCTATAAAGTGGGTTCTATGGGCTACTTATTACCAAACATATCAAAAATAGGTTGAGTTTTGATTTTTTTCAGAAAATATCTTCCAATGATGTTAAGATTAGCCTGATATGTCATCGAAGAGGAGAGGAGGAGAAACTAAGTCTCAGAGGTTAGATAAAATGGCCCGTAAGAAAGAGGAAAGGGCAGTACGACGTGCTCATCAACAGAATAAAACTCCAATCAATCAATCATACCTCGCTGATGATGAAAACTATCCTAGTTTTTCTGCACAACTTGCAAAACTTGGTTTGCAGCTCAGGGATATACCTGGTGATGGGTAAATATCATATGGTTTATTCCCATTTCATCCCTTACTGTATGTATTCCCATTTTGCCCTTTTGCCCCTTTTCAATTTCACTACTTTCACATTTTGCCCCTTGTCATTTCACCCCTTCCCTTTTTTGTACCTTTTCTAAGAAACTAATAATGAAAATAAAGATTTACCGATTTACAGTAACGATTTACAAATATGTACTTCAAATTTAAGATTTGGTTATCATTCTGTGGAAATTTTGAGCTCTAACAAAATCAAAGAAA
Organism: Tubulanus polymorphus; assembly: GCF_964204645.1. Taxonomy (NCBI): domain Eukaryota; kingdom Metazoa; phylum Nemertea; class Palaeonemertea; order Tubulaniformes; family Tubulanidae; genus Tubulanus; species Tubulanus polymorphus. The sequence goes on along the minus strand of NC_134031.1, from coordinate 13,084,601 downwards.
GTAAAACTAGAAAAATATTGACGAATTATCAAGAAAAAGAAAATGACTTGGATTTTTACCTTATGCCTTTGGTCATGAATATCAAAACATGAAATGACTGAAATTTTAACACCTTCCTTCGCTGCCACCTAGCCATTAAGGTCCAGTTGCCATTGCCGACAATATTTTTTTTGAAATTTGGTTGGGGCAAAAAAGGGAAAGGGGAGATGGGAGAGGGGCAGAATGGGAAGGGGTGAAATTGGGAAAGGGGTGAAATGGGTAAAGGGCGAAATAGGAAAGGGGCCAATTGGGGAGGGGCAAAATGGGAATAAATAAGGGGTGAAATTGGAAGGGACAAACTGGGAAGACACCATATAATATAGGCCGAGCATCGATGATAGATAAATTGATTTATATAGAAAACAATAACTAATCTGTTGGATTGTTCGTTTATTTCAGAAACTGTTTATTTCGAGCACTGGATGATCAGCTAGAAGGTCATTGTCGCAATCATCTAAAACAACGTCTGGAAACGGTGCAATATATGATCGATAATAGACGCGATTTTGAACCTTTCGTCGAAGATGATATTTCATTTGACAGACACAGTATGTACTCTCTGATATTACTTTTAAAAGAAATTAATAAAAATGGAGCAAAAATATGAATGGATAGCATCTTCGGAACTATCGTTCAATCAGGATTTCAATTCTGATGAATACAAAATGCAAAATAGCTATAGTATACATCTATTAGTGGACAGACATTACTGATAGAGAGTGTCCTATCAGCCAGTGTCCTATCAGCCCAAGGCAAGGCAACATCTATGAAAATTTCGCATTTCTGCTCAAAAGTCAATGCTTCCCCGTATTTGAAAGAAATCTTATTCTTCATCTAAAATATCCTAGAATTAAGGCTAAAGATGACTGTGTTGAAATCCTTCACAACTCTCTTTCAGTAATGTTATTGAAAAAACCTGGTACCTATGCTGGTAACGATGCTATCGTAGCCTTTTCTCGTCTTCTTGAAGTGAATATCGTGATTCATCAATATCTATCTCCTCCATGGGTAGTAAGTATAGTTTTGTTTTCGCTGTTAAAAAAAACTATTGACCTTCAGTGTTCTGAGCCCTCTTGGGCAAACCCCCAGTGACTATTGGATTCAATTTTCATCTGTCATCCATCCTTTCTCGTTAGCTCCGCTGTGACTGAAGGTCAGCGAAGCTAATGGGTTAGGGGGTGAGCCGTCGTCGTCTGTCCGTTCGTTTGTTCGTCTGTCAACTTTTCCTTCAAATCGGTACTAGTCCTACAGTTTTAATCAGATAAATTCCAAATTTGGTATCAATGTTCTATGAACCAAGGCCTATAAAGTTACAGAGCCATTTTTAGCTCCGCTGTGACCGAAGGTCAGCGGAGCTGATGGGTTAGGGGGTTCGTCATCGTCGTCCGTCCGTCCGGTGTTCGGTGTCCGGCGTCAACTTTTTTAGCTCCGCTGTGACCGAAGGTCAGCAGAGCTGATGGGTTAGGGGGTTCGTCGTCGTCGTCCGTCCGTCCGTTCGGTGTTCGGTGTCCGGCGTCAACTTTTTCTTTATATCCCTACTAGTCCTACAGTTCTGATGGGATCTTGATGAAACTTGGTATGAATGATCTATGGGGGAGTGCCTACAAAAGTACAGAGCCATAATTTTGATTTTGCAAAAATTATGCAAATTAGGGCTATTTTTAGATTTTCACTAAAATCGTTACTCCTCCATCGATTTTCAGCGGATTTCAATCAAACTTGGTATGAATGATCTATGGGGGAGTGCCTACAAAAGTACAGAGCCATATTTTTGATTTTGCATAAATTATGCAAATTAGGGCTATTTTTAGATTTTCACTTAAATCGCTACTTCTACTTCAGTTTTCAGTAGATATCAACCAAACTTGGTACGAATGATGTATGGGGGAGTGCCTACAAAAGTATAGAGCCATACTTTTGATTTTGCATAAATTATGCAAATTAGGGCTATTTTTAGATTTTCACTTAAATTGCTACTTCTACTCCAGTTTTCAGTAGATTTCAACCAAACTTCATATGAATGATCTATTGGGGAGTGCCTACAAAAGAATAGAGCCATTCTATATCGAAGCAATTGCATAGATTTTTGATAAATTTCACTTGGTGCCTATACTTGGGGACTACAGTTTGTTCCACTTATGACTTCAGTTCCAACAGTTTGTCAGTTTAGAGTATGTTAGTATGATTATTGGTATTGTGGCCCTTCTCCAAGTGGCTATAATGTCCCTGAACATCTAGTTTCAAATAGATACTGATGTGATAGTCTATGCTCCAAGTCACAACAAAGACAGCAGAGCTATATAAGCCGACAGGCTTCTTGTCTTTATATCCCTACTAGTCCTACAGTTCTGATGGGATCTTGATGAAACTTGGTATGAATGATCTATGGGGGAGTGCCTACAAAAGTACAGAGCCATAATTTTGATTTTGCTTAAATTATGCAAATTAGGGCTATTTTTAGATTTTCACTAAAATCGCTACTCCTCCATCGATTTTCAGCGGATTTCAATCAAACTTGGTATGAATGATCTATGGGGGAGTGCCTACAAAAGTACAGAGCCATATTTTTGATTTTGCATAAATTATGCAAATTAGGGCTATTTTTAGATTTTCACTTAAATCGCTACTTCTACTTCAGTTTTCAGTAGATATCAACCAAACTTGGTACGAATGATGTATGGGGGAGTGCCTACAAAAGTATAGAGCCATACTTTTGATTTTGCATAAATTATGCAAATTAGGGCTATTTTTAGATTTTCACTTAAATTGCTACTTCTACTCCAGTTTTCAGTAGATTTCAACCAAACTTCATATGAATGATCTATTGGGGAGTGCCTACAAAAGTATAGAGCCATATTTTTGATTTTGCATAAATTATGCAAATTAGGCCTTTTTTAGATTTTCCTTTCAATCGCTACTCCTCCAGTTTGTCAGTTTAGAGTATGTTAGTATGATTATTGGTATTGTGGCCCTTCTCCAAGTGGCTATAATGTCCCTGAACATCTAGTTTCAAATAGATACTGATGTGATAGTCTATCCTCCAAGCCACAACAAAGACAGCGGAGCTATATAAGCCGACAGGCTTCTTGTTTTGATTTGTCCCCCATGGGCGTCCCCTGGGGGTAAAGTTTCTATTTCTTCAAATCGCTACCTGTCCTACAGTTTTAATCAGATCAATTCCAAATTTGGTATGAATTTTCTATGGACCTAGGCCTATCAAGTTACAGAGCCATTTTTTGGATTCGTCCCCCAGGGGGCACCCCTGGGGTTGGAGTTCCTATATCTTCAAATTGCTACTAGTCCTACAGTTTTAATCAGATCAATTCCAAATTTGGTATCAATGTTCTATGGACCAAGCCCAATAAAGTTACAGAGCCATTTTTTGGATTCTTCCCCCGGGGGCGCCCCTTGGGGTGAAGTTTCTGTTTATTCAAATCGCTACTAGTCCTACTGTTATAATCAGATCAATTCCAAATTATGTGTGAATGTTCTATGGACCATGGCCTATGAAGTTACAGAGCCATTTTTTTTATTTGTCCACCAGGGGGTGCCACTGGGGGTGGAGTTTCTATTTCATTCAAATTGCTATTAGTCCTACAGTTTTAATCAGATCAAGTCCAAATTTGGTATGAATGTTCTATGGACCAATACCTACAAAGTACAGAGCCCTTTTTGGATTTGGCCAAAAGGGGGCACCCCTAGGTATGCAGCTTCCATTTCTTCTAATCACACAGCGGAGCTATATAAGCCGATAGGCTCTTTGTCAGTAGACAGAATCCAGTTATTTTGGAAGGCTGAAGATTATATATACCCGTATCTACCCATTAACTTTTTATTTGCCAGAGGTCGGCTCAACAACAATTTTCACCTATGGCGATTAAGGTTGAGTCACCTATGGAAGATTTAAGGCTAACTAAAAGTCTTGGCCAATCACAACAATATTATTGCCAAACACAGTTATGACCTGCTGATCATTACGTCCTGAGTCCCTCATGTCGCTAACTACTTGTTTCATTCATTTAGAGCAGTTTGAGCCACCTGAAAATTGATAGTTGTTTGGTGTCAACCAACACATCCGCTGTCCACACATTATCTAACCTTTATAAGATACCTATCCTCGCCACTGAACTGCTCCTTTAAACCACTACAACAAGTATTGACAGCAAACAGGGCAAGTTTCATGATAATCTTACCAAAACAACAACTCATTAGAAAATAGAAACCATTCTCATCTTGTGATATGTAAAAGGCCAATTGCAAGGATGATGTCAAGGGAGCATTTCATAATTTCAATAGTTGCTTTTATAAGAATAAATCGCATAAGTGGATGGGGTTGAAGGCCTCCCATGGATTAATAACCACTGCCGAACTATTGATCATTGCTAGGATCTGTACCAGTAGTAGGTACAGTTTAGATTTGACCGAAGCCTGAAACAATTGCAACTCAAATAATAAATATATCGTATGTAGTAGATCAGTGTTCTCCATGAATCAAATTTATAGCAGGGCGCAGTATGAAATATTATCCTTGTTCTGCAACGAAGACGCGAGCACCGAAGGTCAAATATCTAAAATATAAATCTATCAACGAAAAATTGGCGAGTGGCTCAGTTACTATGATCATCTGTGCATCTGATTTGACCATTATTTACACGGAAATATGAGCTACAAGTTTTGTATTTAATCTTTCACCAGATCCAAGGTACCACAGATGCTAAAGGTCGAGAACTTCATATATCTTACCACAATGGTGATCATTATTCCAGCGTACGCAGAATTGGTGACAATACAGAAACGCCTGCATACATAAAACTTAAGGTATTATAAATGTGATTTCATAGACTAAGACACTCAATTTTTGGCCTTGGCCTCATGCGATTCAAGTTACAATGCCATGGTATCTATCTAGTTAGCAATTTTGCTATGGGACGATTGCTCAGTGGAGCTTTGCGTCTAAATGCTAAATATCACATGCTTAGTTTCAGCTGAAATCAAACTAAAATCATGAAAAATCACAGTATAGCGTGGTATTTTTTGTAATCAGAATCCTGTTGATATCAGTGAAAACGAAAAGAAGAAATTTGCGGAGCACATGTATACAAATGGGTATGATCATCAAGATAGTGTGCCTTCAACAAATGGAATTCTGGATGATGAGTCAACTGTTGAATTAGTAATGAGGGAATCTGGATGTGATGTAAGTCTGTACAATAGAACTCAATTAATTCGGATGACTATCAGGCACTGCCCAGATTTCTTCAAATTAAATGAAATTCGAATTATGAATGATAGTTTACATGGTTCCAGGTTAAATAGACCAAATATTTCATCTGAATTAAGTGAAAATCCGGATTGAAAAATTCAAATTAAGCAAGTTCTACCTTATCTATGGTAGTCATGTGCACATTTCTCTGCTATTGATTGTGGATTATCAATTGCCCTTTGGGATAGCAGGTGGGGGGAGTTAGTATTTCTTCAAGTACCTACCATTTCCTATGATTTTTCCCAATATTCTCTGAATTTGGATAGATCGCCAATGATTTTGCTGTATGACAATTTTTGGTGTTTTTACTATCATTTATTGTTTAATGTTAATGTTTTAATGGCTTAAGGTTGTATGTATCTGTTTCACTCCATTCCAAAGGTGGGGAATTTTGCCTACTTTGAAGAATTGGGGATTTTAACTGCTAAACCAATGAATCCAGTTGTGCCAGTATCCATTACGCTATACTCCGACATAAGCTAGCCTTACAGTGTTCTCCACGGGCTGTTTTATTATATGCCGTAAATATAATAAACATAAAATTATATGCCGCCATGCTAAAAAATCAGCGCCCTGCCTAATGTTTTTACGACCCTGCTTAAATTTTTTTCGTTGTCGTATGCGTAATTTAAGGGAAGCTTAATCACGATGTGCCTACAAAGTTGTGAAATCGGATACATGAAATGTTCTAGTAGTTGGAGCGTAGGCAACTTCTAAGATAACGGCGGTCTTTAGAATGATTGGCAGCTCAGTGTTTGGAGCCTACTATCAGTATCTTCGAGGGCGCGCGCTGCATATGGCACGTGTCTGATCAGTAAAGTTTGTTTAGCGTCTGTGGATCATCAATAAATGTACAAAGGAAGTTTATATACATTTTTGTTGACTGCATCATTGATATTGTGTCATATATATCTAGTAGGATTTTCTTTGAGCTGAGATTAACCAGTAAAGGTAACACATCAAAAAAGTGATATATAGCAATGATAGTCAGCCTCAGCGTGAGTAGGTATGTTCATGTCCGTGCGGGGCGCCACTATCGATTGTGACAACCATTATTGATTAGGAAAAGTGTGATGCGCGTTTTTACTACGCGTTTTGACATCGCGTAGTAAAATCATTCATAAAACCTGTCTATCAATGCAAATGAGCTAAAGTCTTTTGGAATCAACCAATAAGATCGATCTTTATCACTTGGGGGTTGGTTTAGTGTATAAATCCGCATTTTAGTCGAAGGAAATAGAAATCGAAATATACCCTTTTTCAAGAGCAAAATTCGTCAGCTTAGGACCCGAAATAAGCGACGAATCATCAGGAATCGGAAGGTTTAGGATCTTAAAATTCAAATACTGAAGACCGCATGATTTTATTTCGTGTCGGGGCTGAGCGATCACTGCTGGAAAAGTCGATGTCGAAGTTTTGCGTTGAAGCGAGCGATACAAAATGGCGGCCGGCACTTGTTATTGAATGACGACGATGTGCCGCGCTGCTCGTGATGAGATCAATATTCAACAATTATTCATCTGTCTAGCGGTAAATTATTGTATTTATTTTCCGATTCATAATTATTCATCACTATATTTCTGAATATTTTTTTTGCGCGCGGATCGCCACTACGCTCCCGTCGGTAAAGTGGCTGTTGAAAGAGGGAGGCGTCTAATGGGATGAATTGAGGCTTGTGACGGGCAAAAATAGAGGCGCGTGATGGGACAGTGAGGCTCCCGAGGGGATTTTCCAAAAGCAGCAAAATTGAAATATATATAAAATATTGTTGAAATTTAGCTCAAAACAAAACAAATGGATTATTATTTAGTTATTATTAGTAGTATTATTACTATTGCTTGGTTTATGTTTCTAAACTGATTGATTTTATTATGATATCATGAATATATTTCAAATTTCAGCGTTTTGAGCTAGGCCAAGCCTAATTTTCTGCTTTTCTACTAAAAACTAAAATTCATTTAGCAAATAATATATAAAATTGGTATATTTAAATCAATTTTCAATAGGAGCCTATGGCTATAGACCTAACTGACAGGCCTTGATTATCATGTTTATTCATTTCAAAATTTATGTAGTGAAAAAAATAATTTCATCTGAAATCATATCAATATTTCTCAATATTTCACATTTTTTCTTGCCGTTACCATGGAAACGTAATAATAATAATCTATATAATAATAGATATTCCTAGATAAACTTAGGGCAAACATAAACTATTGATAAATAGTTATTCTATCCCCTTTCTACATCATAACTTTTGATCTAACATCAATATTTTCATTATTTTACCATTTTTCGGCTGGTTTCCATGGAAACCATAGGCATTTGGAATCAGACAAAAATTTTGGGTCTTTCAACTGTCACCTGAAAGTGCTATGAGTGTAATGCTCTTTAAATTTCTAGTCTATCTCCTTTAGTTTAAGAGATATTGAAGTTTGTTTACATGAAATATTGCCTTCTTAGATCACAGTTTTTGTGTATTGAAACATGAAGACACTTTTCGCTCAAATTTTCAAACTTCAATTTGCGATATCTCGAAAACTACTGAAGATAATTCAAAAATTTTAAAAGCATATTGTTATTTGAGCCCTCACCATTCCAACAAGCTTTCTTTCAGTAAGATTGGAGCTATTTGAATTTTTTATTGATATAGCTAGCGTGAGTGTGATAATGTATTCATATCCTTGGCCAAGTGCCAAGTACCTGGTTTCCTGGAAAAATAAAACTAGGCCACGTGTTGAAGCATTTTCTTCTCACTACACGCCCCGCTGCCTCGTTGCTGTTGCTTGTAACGTATGTCCAATTTGATTTCATCAAAATAGATTTTACACATCAAGTTAGTCTCGCTTTATTTTCTGAAAAAATTGCATGTAAGTGTTTGTTCATGCATTCATTGTCTCCAGTGCGTAGGTCGTCGTCAGTTTCTCTAAAAATAGACAACCATCATAGTAACTGAGCCACTCGCCCAGTTTTCGTCGATAGATATATTGTGATATTTGGCGTCCAGCATTAAAACCATATGTGACTTTTCACGAATTCCAGTGTGGTTTTCTGTCTCAAACAGTCTGAGGAGGCATTAGATTAAACAAATTTCTTGGGAGAGGACCCCCAAACCACCCGCAATGGCTTCGCACCTTCCGTGCTTGCATCGTTGTTGCAGAATAAGTTTAATATTTCTTACTGCACCCTGCTATAAATTTGACCCGTGGAAAACACTGCCTTAGTGTTGCCATGCCAATAAACCAACCCCAATCATTTAGAAGTAGTTTAGATTTGTTTATTCGCTTATATTCGAAACTAATTGGGTAACATGAACGAATGCAGTGGGTTGTGGCAAATAAACAAACAATATTGGTTTAAGTCACCCAGGAATAAGTCATTCCATTGAACATTCACCACCACTACGTTCAACATTCTCCACATAGTAACAGGTATGTTAGGCTAATGTCACCGTAATTGGTCATCATTTTCCCTCAAGTAACCCACTTGCTGAGGAGGTTACTTTTAAGCCTTTTTATATGCCTTGACAAAAACTCTGTTATGCCTCAAAATGTTTGTTGGTCCCAAGTGAAGGCTTATGCATTAAATTTCAATTGCATATAACAACAAGCCTTAAAAAAAATTATACCTTGTTTCGCCACCTTCTCTACTCACCAAAGTGACCAGGCAGGCAGGTTTTTTTTTATTTAGGAAAAAAAAGATTTGTGGAAACTTAGGCAGGCAGGATTTCATTTTTATTAAAAACCATTTTTAGGCCGGCTTTAGGCTGAGCCTATTACTATACAAATGAAGTGAATTTAGATGACATGGTTTCCAGAGCATAGGCTCTTCTTTGTGCAACTGAGCATATATTCATTCAAATCATTCATTAATGCATTATCCATTCTCCAAATCCTACGGAGTTGAATTTTGAAAAAATCTGAACGCAAAAATATCGGTTTTAAAAGGCCAATCAGAAAGACTCCTCTGTGATTGGTTTAGACGCAGAAATCACCAGGTGTTCAGGTGAACCCGCGGTATCATCTACTGTTTTACTTCCGGGTTTTGTTTTAAGATTTAAAATTGTATTTCAAGATTGATTTCTGTGAAATGTTTAGTTGATTTGGTTTTTGGGAGGAATATATCTATTTGTATTACAGAAAATATCATTGGCAATTATCAAAGTCTTGTAAAAATAGCTTTTTCTCAAATCCGATGGATGACCTTAATATGCTAATTAGCCATGTGCTCAAACTGCAAATTCAATCAAATTTTATTCTGCAAAAAAATATCGAACCCCATTCAATTTTACTTTATTGAACAAATAGAACATTAAATCCAATTAGATTTTGTATGATTGAGTAAATTTCAGAAAATCCAATTCAATTCTATTCTGCATTCAAATCATCAAGACCGAGGGAAAAGATTGATCTGTTGCCCCAAACGTGAGAACGAAGTTCCTACACATACATGGTAAACCAAAATTCTTTTCCTAAAATGAAATCTGTTACAGGAAACCAATAAGGCCCTATAGATTTTTTATAGACTCAACAGCATCATGTTCAATTCAATCACCATGAACATGAACGGCCTTGAACCTTCACCAGCGCTACTGCTGCTTAAGTCTTTTCTTTACCGGGCAAGGATTCAGTGGAGTGGTGCGCGTGTCACTCCGATGAATTTCTCCTAATATATGTACAATAAATAATAAATATCAGCCCCAATTAAATTTTATGTTCACCCGGCAGGTTGGTTTTTAGTTTCAAATTAAATTCTAACCTGCTTTTCGCTATTGATTTTATTTTTACCAATTTTTAGCATGAGTTTTTTCGACCCAGCCGCTGGTAAGAAACAAGGTATAATTTTTGGACTTTTGTCAGCAGTATGAGGTTGGCATTGAGCCAATTCATGTAAAATCGCGGTACGTTTTTTTATGTGAGCATTTATTTCATTGGTTCTCGGGTTAAACGACGTATAATCGATGCGATTGAAGACATGACGAACCTCCGTCGATGACATGGTCAACTGAGTTTTTGGCGGGAAAATTCTTAGCTCTCGCGTATAAAATTGCAATGACCTCGATTGGGGGGGCCTCGTCTCTACGAGCGAATGGGATTGGCTGTTTTGGGATATACGGGGAATTCCGGCGCTACTAAAATAATTATGGGAAAGCCATAGAATGGCGAACGGTTCATTGGACTAGGTGCCGTATATGTGCTAATTTCAAATGCTCATTGCTGGTGAGGATGTAATTATTTCACACATCCGCCATAGGTATTGTTTCATTTTAATACCCGGTGATTGACTTGATTGACATTGAAGTGTAAGCGAACATTCACTAGACGAGGCCACCACGTGCGCGCGGAGTGCTACACGACACACACACAAGCTCGTACAGTACACTACTAAAGGTGATGCTGTAACGCGTGCACGTTTGACATGAAAATAGGCTGAATAATCGTAGCAGAAGATGAGCGCTGTGTTTTCTGTTTGATAGAATTTGTAATAAATTGTAATTTCTTGTGACCTGAAAATATTAAGCAGCAAACTACAAGTATAGGTCGAGTTCTGAATATTGTAGTCGTAAATTCCAGGATTTAAAACGATCTAATAGCCGATTTCTTCTGTACCGGTATTTTAACTTCCGCGGCCATTATTGGAAGAGGTTTCCAAGACCCAATATTCAGCCACCCTCTTACATGTAACATCATATGAATTTAAGCCATCCCATATTAATGGTCTGTTTGCCGTAACCCGACCGACCCGACTGCAAAGGTACCAAGTGAAAACTTTTTTTCTGGGATTCATTGAAATAAATTTTATTTTTGATAAAAACGGCCGACCGACCGACACACTGCCGACGTATGAGCTACGTATGTTTGAATTCAAGTGTGCATCGTGTGAAAACATGTGGCCTAATTTAAGTTTTCCAGGAAACTGGCAGTGTTCCAATAAGCTGCCATTCATTCTAATAGTGACTATATTAAAGCTGGTAACGAAAAAGCGCGCACATATTCAATGTACTGTTTCATTTTTAACACAGAGATGACGATCTGGACGAAGTTATTATTAAGGAATAATTCTCGAAATCTACGCTATTAGACAAATTTCCAGTGCACAACGTAGATGATTTCTGCGATATTGTTTCAATGTAAAAAAGGTGATAAATTTGGGGGGTTTTTTTGCCCAAAAATTTTGCAAAAAAATTCTACCTGCCTACATCCTGAAAAGTTGAGTCGGTGTTACGGCAAACAGACAATTATTTTGGGATGGCCTTATTTGAATTTTTTTTCATATTGTGAAACATATTTTTTTTGAAAATATAAAATGGTTTCCCTGTTGTGCCTACCTGTACCCTACAAAATTTTGGACGCGGACCGTAACCAAATGTATATCTTTGGTCTTATTTGACTACAAAATAATTCTTTAAGAAAGATAAAATGCAATATGAACTTGTGGAACTTTGAAGTCACGAATTATAAAGATTTTTTAAGCAATGCCCTTATTCCAAACAACCTCTAGCTTTCAAGGTAAACCACACTTTGCCCATGGGCAATTTATATTAGCCTAATATTTGCTAAAATGGCACATTTCCAAAATTCCTGGAGACAACTGCCCCCCACTATGTATGGCTCTGCCGTCTGTACCACATGACAAACAAAACAAATCCTTCCCCAAGTTATCTCTAAGCTACCCTAGTGGAATAATCGAACGCGAGGTGTAGAAATCTGAGACCAAAAAGTCGGCTCATTGACTTTTAATACTATACATTGTATATTGAATTTTGTTTTTTTGCAGAATGAGAGGTTAGTGCGGGACTTACTGGAAGAAAGTGATTTTGATGTTGATCAGACTGTTGCTATGTTATTAGAAATCATGGAGTCTTCTAACTTAGGTTTGTATTTTCATTACAATTAACCCCAGGGGTTAGATTTTGAGGCGCGCAATCGCGCTCGCGCGCCTATGCGCACGTAAAATATCTGGTAGAAGCGCTACTCGCAGCGCACCTAAGTCTTATTCAATAGCACGTGCAAAATTGTAGAAAGTTTATTGATTTCCCAAGACCTTGGTGCAAAGTAGAAAGTTTATTGATTTCCCAATAACTTGTAAAATAGAAAATAAGTATAAGTATAAGTATCCTTGCTGTGTGGAGGTTCCAGCTAAAATCATCTTCTATCATGTTGCATCCTGTGTCAGATCTTGTGAGGAACCAGCTAGGGGATAACTTACCTGCTCCATACTGAAAACTGGAAGATTTGCATGATCCACAATCTGCGATATTTTTTTCAACTGAATTGCAAACAAACTTTCCATCCTTTGGGTAATTTAATTAACAGCATTCAAAGATGAAAAATGCCTGGAAATAGCGTTTCCAAGCCCCTAGAGTTCAAAATTTTTCAGGGGGAGGGCCCCCACACCCCCCCTCCCACAAGGGACTTCGCGCCTACGGCGCTCGTTTTGTCACATTAACAAAATTCCAGTTGAGCACCTAACCAAATCTAGGTGCTTAATTAGTAGAGCTCCTACAATTTTTAGAATCTAACCCCTGTAACCCCTTGCTTAACTACGCTGTATTTGACTTGAGGTCTTCCCAGCTGATTGAATAGATTTCTTCAATGATAAATGGGTCAGCTGCTGAATAAAAATCCTGTGACTATTCATATTTTCTATGAACCTCCCTGCTTTTGGAATATTCTGTGATTCTGGTGTTCTGTGATATGACAACGCCGCTGAAATTGTTTGCTTCTATAACTCCATAAGTGTTTCGTCTAGGATCATGAAATTTTATGGGGATATTTAAACCAGGGCTGGTAAAATTATATTTTATTATTGAATAATACATTATCATTCATAAAATTATGATTGAAATAATAAACCCTAATTTTTGTTATAATTTTAAACATCTAAGGTGTGTTATTGTAAGAAAATAAAAGTTTTAAAAAAAAGATTTTTGTGATACATTATGACTAGGGTTTCTGCTGCTTCGCAGAAACCCTCATGTCATTCCCATGATTATTAGATTTCCACTTTCCAGCCAAAATTTTTTCATAAAATGTAACTCCTCTCAGATTCTACTACTAACAGCTTATAAACGTAATTTTCATTTCTGACAGTAATATAACTTAGCGTCTGACCATTTCGAATTTGCGTTTAGTAATTTATTATGAATTAATCCCGTGTAATTACCAGGTCTAAACAGCAACCAGAATGTCGTAAAGAATTGTCATCCATTGATAAAAATACTTCCCGAAAAGCCTACAAATTACCAGACAACCTTGAGCCTCAAACTCAACTGTAAATCACGGATTCAGACTAACATCAGCCCGGAATTGAATAGACCCGATTGAATAGACCCGAATAGCAGCGGGTAACGCGCTGGTCTGGCGTGCAGTAGGTGCATGGATCAAAGCCAAAGCATATCTTTTCTTACGTATTTCTGTTTGATTTGTATCGGCTTAATAGAGATTTTATTTATAGTTTTCAATAGGTTGGTCGCGCGATCACACTAAATGGGAATTTTCTTATAGCCAGATCTATTGTAAGCTGGTAATTCTCAACATGGTAGATATCGTCACAACGTTCTACTCATCCAACTCCCATCCTCACTTGCCAGGGACCCGTATCGCTCCCCGAACTCGCACCCACCAGCCCCCTATCCTCACGACGCGTGATTTCATTACTGGCGCTTTTGCGCATGACGTCGTACACTGATTTGCAAAATACTTTCTTGTTAGGTTAAATGTTTGCTGATTGGTCCATTTCGTGAATTCCAACAGAAGCCTTATGTTGTTTGTTACAAGTGCTGTGATAGGTACGACCGGATTCTGGTCAGCCAATTACGACTCTTAACAACTCGCGAGGTCATGAGGTTTGGGGAACAGTTTTAAGCGTAGTGAGTTTGAATCCCTTGATGGGTGAAGATGCCCGACCCCCCATGCAATATCATACACTGTTTTGCACTCTAAACGGGGAGTCAATCGAATGTGTCTGTATGTCTGTCTGGCTTTCAGCTGCAAATCTTCAATGGTTTCGTAATCCAATAACGCCAGTATCAACTTTGGCCAGAGGCTTACTGTTATTGCCAATTGGTCTACAAATCTAGAAATTTACTGACCATTTGTTTGTAACAGCCTAGCAATTTATGATTTATTGATAATAGTGCTTATTATAATCAGTGATCAAGAACTTATACATGTATTCAAATATATCAATAAAACATATTATTTATTGAATCGAATTAGCGTAGTGATACATTCTTATCTCTGTTACTTTGTTCAGTGGATCAACTCACCAGAATGAGATTGAGTCTTGATAGAACAGATCAAGGTCACAGTGATGTGATAATATCAAAATGGTTAATGAATACCAAAAATTAATGTCTGTAGAAATCAATTAATATTTATTGAGTATACGTGTTAAGTTTGGTTTCAAAGCTGGTTTTAGTACATAAACATATGTGCATTATGCCAACAATTATGATTAGAACATGCAACTGCCACCAGGGGACTATGAAAGCACCATATCTTCAGTACCTTCAAAGCCATTTCGACTAAACTTGATACATCAGTATTTTCTACGTGGTAGCCCTTATGGCTCCACATATCCTGATTATGTGTTGACCAGTAGGTTGTGCCCCTTCAAAATGGCCATATGTTATTAACTGATGAGAATGATTTCGATGGAATCTTTGTAGCTTCCCAGTGCGACATATGAACCAATTAGGCAGAAACCCATTATCGCTGCTATGCACCTATATTTTCAAATATGTTTTGGTGTATCATAAAGAGGAAAAAAAATGTATATTAATATTTCGACTGTTGTTTCTCACAAGTTGTATCGAATGAATAATTCCATTTAGTTGGTATATCAAAGCTTACGGATGTTGCTTGGCAGAAAACCTGTAATTGCTGCTTTGTAGCTATATTTTTTGGACTTTCACTTTAGGGACCGTTCATTAAATACATGTACGTACACAAGCCTTAGGTAGGACCTCAACGGCAAAAGCATACAATCTGCGTACAATACTAGGTAGCTATTTACACTAAGTACACTAAGTGTACATACTTAATAAATCAACACTAATTGCTACTGTATAATCTCGTAGTAGCCTGGTAGGTAGTTGTTGGTAGTTGTTCAGCCATGAGTCTGGAACAATATAATGAATTCAATGCCCCTTTTAAAAGGGTGCATCCTAGTAAATCCCTCCAAGAGGGGCAAGCTATATGGCGTGATAATTAGTCTCAATAATCAAATTTATTTATACTATGATATACAGACCAGTAGATAACAGGTGTTTGTTTATGTTTTATACTACATGATCAATCATTGCGTATGTTAGGTTGGAGGTCATCGGCAATGTACTACAATGTGCGTACACAGTACGACCTTGAAAAAAGGTACTATTTTTTGCTTACGTACTTAATGAATGGTCCCTTAGCGAAGTCCATTTTTCTATCGCATATGAAATTTTCTTCGTTTAGTACAAAATAACTTCTGAACGAGGCTTAGTTTCTCTTCGGATCTTTCAAAACATTCATGCAGTAATAAAATATCTCTAACCCTATTGAATTTTATCGGAATACGTTGCTTATTTATTAATTTAGTTATCTATTTGTTGTTGGAACTACATTTCGTTCCAGAAGAATACATGCCCTGTCACTTATATCCATGCTTCACACACGTGCGCATTACAGACTCACTGCTATGTTGTGTATTCATCTCTGCGTGTACATGTTTATGAAAAGCGCGCCTCACGTGTGGCCTAAGTTTTCTTGGAAACTGCAAATGATTCATTCCACTGCCTGGGATTGTTGGCTGTTAAAGCTGGGGCTGTTAAAGCAGTGAACAGCACTTAATTGAAAAATGATTCACTGCCGTGAAAAG
This sequence comes from Tubulanus polymorphus, assembly GCF_964204645.1. Taxonomy (NCBI): domain Eukaryota; kingdom Metazoa; phylum Nemertea; class Palaeonemertea; order Tubulaniformes; family Tubulanidae; genus Tubulanus; species Tubulanus polymorphus. The sequence goes on along the minus strand of NC_134031.1, from coordinate 13,068,436 downwards.
CAGTGAAATTTATAGAAATGATTTATAGAATGACAGTGTACATAATAAATGAAATCAGCATCCAGGTTCACACCATGCACATGGAGAGTGACTATTTGAGGGTTAGATCCTATAACTGAGTTGAACTCAAAATGGCGGCTTTTTCAACCGATAAAACTAGGCCTGAAGATCAGAAGGGTTAGGATCTAACATCTACCCTATGAGTGATTGGCGAAAACCCACTACCATGCATATTTATGATGATTCATTGGGCAGTTGTGTGTAGATGCTACGTAGGACTTCATGGAGATCGTGTCAATAGAAAAGGGCATTTCTTAAAAAGTCACTGCAGTTGGAAGTGAATTTGGCATAACATAGCAGTGGATGGCATTGAATTTGGGCCAGGAGTGGCACAATGATCCCTGAATTGCGCACCGCGGTGGTATACAATAACAACAACCATGTATTCTAAATCTGAAATAACAAGTAGGCTTATAATGAAATATTTATGAATTATTAATGCATAAACTCTAGGGTATATTTACTGACATTTAATTTTGATACTGGATTAAACATACACCATCATGTAAATTTAGGAAAGTCCATATTAAGAATTTTGTTTCTCGTTTATTTTCAAATTACAGAACCTGCACCAATACCTTCAAAAAATGACTTGTGGGGACAAAATGGTTCTGGGAATCGTTTATTTGGGTCACCCATAATAAGTTCAGATGTGAATAAAGATCGGCCGCCACCACCAGTGGGTGCCAGACCTAAACAACCAAAGGATAAGGTAGGCTTAAACTAAATTAACCAGTTTAGAAACTAAGTTGTGTGCTAAAAACTCAAGCCAGGCCAAGAGTTCCACTCTTATGCCTGTATTCTGTTATTAATTGGGGTTTACTGATCATTCGACAGAAACCCCTAGCAAACAGTAAAGAAACATATGTGAGACAATTTTTCTATAAAATCGAAAATTCAGAATTTTTTTGGGTAAATGCAGAACACTGGGCAGTGCAAGTGCGTACGCATAATTACCTGGGGCCGGTTTCACAAAGCGTAATTAACCCTTAATTATGATTAAATCACTAATCATGATCAAATTATCATGATTTAATCAAGTTAGGTGTTTCACAAAACGTAATTAACTTTAATTATAATTAAGTTAATAACAAAATTTAATTCTCCTCTAGAGTGTAATTAAACCAAAGCTGCAGATATTATTCATGGAATTTGGTGTTTATTAATTGACGACGGCAATTCCTACACTTATTCAGTTTTTCAGATTGTTTGGCTCAAATAATTTGGATTTTTTGCCTTTTGTAAAAAAGGCATGTCAATATAAATTCTATTGATTTATTTTCAAACGTCCTATGTTTTTGTCAGCACGACCACCACATACTTAGAAGTATTGAATTAATTGATTTTGTCCATACATATGATAGATTTCCGTCAGTAGAGTACATATCTATGGAGTTAGTGTTAAAAAGTGCTAATCACTGCTCGGAAATAAACCCCATTTACGAGGATTTTATTTTGCTGACTGGAGGTGAGTTTCTATTTAAAAACTTTTGAGACATCTTGCTAAGTTTTTCCACTGGTTCCTGAGACCTTTCAGCGCAATCTTTAACTCCCAAAGGAGTGAATTTCTCTTTTCCTCTAAACAAGGAAGGTTATTTTGCTTGAACAGCAAATGGCTGTCTAAAGTTCCGCCATTTTGATACAGTTAAATTGTAATTAAGTTGCCTAATTATGTAATTAGTTAATTTTGTAATTAAACCCTTTCGTGAAACCGAATTTTAATCGTAATTAACAAATCATGATTAAGGAAATTTAATCATGATTTAGGTCCTAATTATAATTAAAGTTAATTATGCTTTGTGAAACCGGCCCCTGTTATTGAAGACCACTACTTTCTAACGATGATCAGATATGAATGATGTAGTGTTACTGCAAGGGAAATTTTTACAAATCATTGCCATAGCTGTGTCGTTAAAAATCGAAAGAAATTCCTTGTAATGAATCGGTAGCCAGTTATATCTTTTTTTCTTAATTAGAAAATTCTTTCAAATCGATTGAAGAAAATGGATAAAAAGAAACGTGCGATGGATCGACACCGGCAGCGTCTGAGTGGTGAGCCAGTAGGAAGTGATGATGTTGGTATGGACGATTCGGAAGATGAGACAACAATCGTTAGTGGCATGGGATCATTACAGATCTGATGTTTGTTGATTTTAGGATATCTAATAATAATTGATGTTATCATGTGTATAATAAAGGTGATATTTGTAACTTGTAAGATTTTTTACAGAAGTGATTTCTCGTCTTCTATAGCTTACTACGTGAACGTCCATTATTCTTTTAGCATGCCCGGAACTATAAATTTAGGAAAGTCAAATCAGTGGACTTGTAATCATCTTATGTTCTCTGATTGGAGGCAAGATCCATCAATATATCCTGCATCATTAGCAGCTAAAACTGGGGTTCCACCTACCTACACACTAAAACAGTAGTTCAATAACTGCACACTAGAAGGCCCACAGACTGCTACACTGGCAACTTCTGCTACACAGACAACTTACAAAATCCTACCCAGTACTTATACCCAAAACCACTCATGCTCGATTTACACATAAACTAAAAACTCGCAAACCATACTTGCAGACCACGTAACTAGATACACACATAATAAAAGCAAAAATTATCTATGGAAAGCATTTGGGGATAACCCATAGCTATCATACACGGAATGCATGCCAGACGCATTTGATTTTCAAGCTCTTACAAACCTCTGATTTAATAATAACCCTATATCTACACTGTGGCTTCAAATCATTACTCGACAGTCGCGGATATAGAGGGTCGGTTCCTTGGGAACCCACCCCTTTTTAGCCCACTTGGGACTTTAGACGGAATCCAGTTATTTTTGGAAGTTTTGAAGACGCTTCAATGTAATGTTTTGATACTTGGGGTTCACATGTATCTACCCTAGACACATCTTCAGCCCAAAAACTGGCCCTGTCAGAATCATTGTTGTTCGCCGAAATCAGCACTTTTTACACATTTTTGAACTTTTTGAGGGAAATTTTGAAGACGCTTTGATTGATTACCTTGATCTTTCGTATATATTTGAAGCCCCTAGGGCCCATCAGCATAACTAAAATCGGATCGATCGGACTCAAGATGGCCGTCCTATGACCTTTTAAGTGTCCAAAAATGTCAATTTTGGCCCTAATTCTGACTCCTGTAGCTACCTACTGGTTTGCCATTTTTCATTGCAATCGCTGATGGGCACTCTTTGGAAAGGGATGTTTTATACCGGAGACAGGTATTTTTGATCAGCCAATTATGACGCAATTGGCGGCCATCTTGGTGTCATCAGTACTCATTCATAGGCGGGAAAAAGTTTTTCGACATTATATTGATAACTAAGCATATTTTGTTACCGCATGAATGAATTAGAAAGTTGTAGCTTATAACGTGTTCTATGATTATTGTGGTGAGTTTCAAAGTCATTGGTTTTTGTATATGTCCACCAGGGGGTGTTGAGTAATACAATATCTTAGTATTTCTATATTATATTTGTACCAATGCATATTTTGTTACTTCAATCAATTACAAAGTTGTAGCTCATGACATCGTCTATGATTTTGGTGAGTTTTAAGGACATTAGTTATTCCATATGGTCACCAGGGGACGTTGAATTGTAGAATAACTTAGTATTTCCATATCAAATAGGTCGCTATGTCATTCCCAAAGTAGAAAAAGGGTACATTTTATCTAGACGAGAAAAGGGCACATAAATTCCAAACAAGAAAGAGCACTTGTAGTCGTTTCTATCAATCCAAATTAGAAAAGGGAACGTTTTTACCGAACGAGACGAATAATCTTAAACAAAAGGGGCACATTCAGCCGTCCATCAATTCTAAAAAAAAAACAAAAAAGGCACTTGTAATCGTCAGTTCCCGTATACCATACGTTATCTCGGGGATTTGACCTGTGAGACAGGGTCATTCGTTCACCCACTGAAGATGCGTGGAGGCCCATGTACATGTATTAACATAACTAGAGTAGTTCGAATTGCCCTTATAGGACCATTTTGTAATGTACGTATGAATATCAAGTGACTGATCGACTGATGATCTGAACCCGTGAAGTAGAACCAATGAACTTCGGTATTTTAAGTCCTTTGCATCCTCGCTTGCCAGGGGCCCAGTATCGCTCCGGAACTCGCGTTCGGCTTTAGCCTAGTGATTTCGAATCCCTAGCTTGACGGGTGTAGAGGAGTCGTGCGTGCGCTGGTACGATTACTCAGCATTCAGTTGCATGCCGACCGAGTCACTCAGTCACTATTGTAGCAGATGTGGTTAAGTTAGTAGGGTAGCCCAACATTTTTGGAGACCACGTCGACCTGGCACTCAGTTTTCTACCAACATACTGACAACCAAAACCAACATATCGACAAACTGGCATATAACAAAAAGAATCTTTCAAGGATTAATTCGGCGCCGAACTGCATTTTTCTACTGACATACCGACATACTCATAGTCTGAAAAAATCCCACTATTTACAGATTAAAAGAATTTAAAAACCAGAATTTATTTATTAAATCTAAAATAATTAAAAGACACGACGTTTCGATCTCACACTAGAGATCATCGTCAGGTGTGACGTCACATAAATGTAACATAGATTGGTTAATTAAAAAAGATATAGAGATAACCGAAGCATTTAAAAGTGATATTGGCCCAGCAGCTATCGAGTTTAAATTTCATAAAGGAAAAACATTAGAAGAAAATAAAAAACATTTAGAAAATAAGAAAGAAATAATAAAAATAATTACTGATGTTGAATATCCTAAAATAAGTATATCTTCTAAAGTTAAATTCATAAAATCTGTAAATAGTAAATCTGTAATCTGTAAATCTATGTAAATAGTGGGATTTTATCTTATTATCCGTTCACCACGTTTGAGTGTGGTCATCGTTCTATACTCGTAGTCCCTTGATCCAGCCACGGGTAATCTACGGAAAAACCCTGTCCCTCGATCCTAGCCACTTTATATAGGAGTAATCCACGCACATACCCAGCCCTCGATCCCAGCCACATTATACAAGGGTAATCCACGCAAACACCCAGCCCCTCGATCGTCCCAGGTATTTTATACACGGGTAATCCACGCACATTACCCAGCCTCTCGATCCCGGCCACTTTATACAAGAGTAATCCACACGCAGCCCCGCGATCCCAGCCCCTTTATAATAAGGTTAATCCACGCACGGGTATGTCGGTAAGCCAGTATGTCCGTACGCCCCTACTACATCCTCCCTTTGCAGGGACTCGAACCTGATGGCATCGCTACACTCAGCCACGGCACTCAGCCCTGCCATAAACGACCATGTGCGCAGTTACATGCGCACTATCCGAACGAAAACTGGCGGCACCAATCAGATTGCTCGTTGTATAATCGCTTTGGCAATCAATTCCAATATGGATTCCGTTTCGTCTCTGAGTAAATTCGAACTGCAAATACTTGAAGAAATCTGTCGTAGTTTCGGTTTGGAAAGTTTATCGAGTCATCAGATGTTGTGTTTGATAACTGTTTGATAACAAAGCACACGAGAACGAACAAACAAACCATGCTTCGACAACCCAGAAATCATACAAATGGGAAAACCCGGGCTGAAGTATGGACCAAATGAAACATGATTTCTGATTGGTTGACAATGACATCACGCGAAACCTGCGCATGTATCTGCGCACATGGTCGTTTATGGCAGGGTTTCGTGCCGTGGCAATTTCGATGCCATCAGGTTCGAATCCTTGCCGGGGGAGGATGACGCCCCTATAGCGTAATGTAAGTTTCAATCAGTCCGATATTGGCGGATCAATTTCAAATAGCAGCCCGATGTGTAGTCTCTGCTGGAACTATTTAATGCTGGACTTGAGCCGAATCCAGTATGAAATTAATCAAATTTTCTTACTTGAGACGAAATTCTATATTGTTATATCCGATTAATCGTTGTATCACAGGGTTCCACTGTATTGCTTATACATGTACGTAATCTGAAAATGTTGGGCGAATCTAATTTGCTTCAAATTCTTCCTGTGGCATGGGGGTCTGCCGCTTTACCGGATGCTACATTCATCCAGCAAATACATGTAGTACTGTAGCCTACCATCAACAGAGGCTTGATAATCGTTTGCAGATTTCCTTTACTCTAACGAGCATATTGCTCGTAGCTTTAACATAACCTAGGGTCGGTATAAAACGTACAAAATTTAAGATGTACAGAATTAAAGAGATTCTAAGTCGCCTCGTTTTTACACCACGTTTTATGCTGAAACACCATTAAATCATAAACCAGCTGATAGCCTAGATCTTTGTACTTAAACATTTATTGAGCTCAATTTCACAAATAAGCCATCGCATTTATACAACAGATTACGTATACATGTATTAATCATCTAACTCTGATTAATTGTAACGGTCCCTAAGTCCATCCGCATGTACCGTGTTTCTCATGATCAGGCCGGTGGGAAAAAATCATGGCCTTTTAAAAAGTAAAATTGGGCAAGCGCTCCGAAATTCCATCATATGTGTGTGTGCGCGCGTGTGTGGATAAAGCTTGATGTAGACCTATAAACCAAAGCATACTTCAAAGTTCAAAGCGTGTTGGAAACTGCTAAGAGCGGTTGATTCTGCTTTTGGGTTACGACAGAACGATCGCCAACTACTAAGGTTAAAATAATTTAAAGGATTAAAAATGATTTCAATTTCGCTTTTCTTAAAAGGTATTGGTATACTAGAATTTCAGGGAAAATCTTAAATTTCTCAGTTTTTTTAAAAGTACTGTTATTGAACACTATAGATGGGTAGAATGACCTCCGAAATTTTTGGAGTGGTCAGATAACGGCAAAGGCATGATTTTGGGGGTCAAACAAGACCCCTCCAATCTCAAAGCCCTTAGCAACGGCCCTTAGCAACGTGTTCTACGTTACTTTTAGAGGTGTTAGACCGATACCATTTGTACCCGTGCAGTGCTGCCATCTACAATAGATTCACAATAGACTTTAAAACCCAAAACATTGATCTGAAGGTCGTTGGGTGTCATTTTTTGAAAGAAATGAAAATCATGAAATTTTCCAGAATTTTGACTTTACAGAATTTCATAGCATATTTTGCTTTAGTCTCGTGAATGCATGCTTCATTGGGCTTTTAAGTGGTAAAATGATTAACTTTAAACTGTTATCTATCAATGAGAAAAGTTAGAAACATTCAGAGAAAAAGAAAAAAAGTTTACGGGTAATCCAATCAGCCCACCTCCCCCCCCCCCCCCTGCTAAAAATAGCCAGCCACCAAGGGTGAAAGCAATAAATTCAGCATCAGGACGAAAATTTTGGCAACTTCTGCACTATATGGTGGCACAGGAGCTACCTGCAGGGTAACCAGCATTCAAATGAACAATTTGATAGGTGTAAACCTACTAAAGTGTTGCATTTTAGATAAATTAAGTCAAATTCCTTGAGAAATTTCAAAAAAATTGGTGTTTTCTCGCAATCATCATTTACGGCTGACGCACATTACCGAAAACATGATTTTGAAAAAGGTATTTGAGGTAGAGCCTTGAAATTTGAAAGACTTGTTATCTATACATAAAGCTAGTGCATGTGCCTTGGAAAAGTTAATATCTACGTTATGGTAGGCTAGGCACCTCTATGAATATATAATTAGGTAGAACATATCTGAAAAATTGTGTAGTTTCAACTTTGAAATAATTTTTTGAAAAATGTGACTTGTGTAAACACTAGATAGAGGCACAGGCACTAGCCATGTTAGTTATGAACCAAATGCTGAAAGAATTATATCAATATATCAATTGGTTTATATTTTAGAGTGTTTTTCGTAAACCCCTCTAATTGCGCATAAAAATCCACCTAATTAGCATAAATTAAAAAAATTAATTTTTAAATGTGTAACATTTTCTATAGAGGTCACACTACCATAGGTTTAATATCTGTAACTTGCTATTTGAAGAATTTAGAAATTCTACTATACCAATACCTTTTTTAAGAAGCTTAAGAGTTCCTGTTGGACTTTCATGAAAGTGACCATCCTTTTTGGTCCTATAACTAAATTCAGTCGTGGTATGGGGAGGTGTAAAATTGTGATGGTACATCATTATACGTCTCGTATTAATGGTAATCCAAATCTAGTCTAGAAGAGACATGGAATAACCCTGTACGGGACTCTTTTACAGTATTCCACCCAGAATTTCCCATATTTACGCGAGCATTTATCTTCATCCCTGAAGCTTCGGTGCATTAAAAGGATTACCAGAACAATCCAATACGAGTAAGGCATGATATTATCGAACCCTGCTGGTAATGTCCAACACAGCGCCAATCCGATTTCTGGTATGTAATGAAAATGACGAGATAAGCCCCACCAACCAGAAGCTAGCAAAAGGCTATTCCGTTCTTCCCCGCTTTCTAATCTATAAGTAGCCCTGATAATTTCTGGTTTCTGGCCCCATACGAGACATTTGCCATCGTTTCTTCTGACTATTTGCTTCTGCCAGTCAGCTAAATAGTTGACGACGATACTTAGGGAGCCAAGAGTGAGTAATCCAGCGGTTAACATCCAGCCAAGATGTACCGGATGGTTTACCAAGTATAGACTAACTGAGGCGTAAAGTCCCGGTACAAAAACGAGGCAACCCCAACAAATATAGAATCCGGCACGATCGAGCATTATATCTATGGTGCTCATGTAGCCAGCCTCCCACCAGAAAAACTTCGTAAAGTAGAACATTTGAAGAAACGTTGACACAAATATACTATCGACAAATCCGTGAAGTTCGTAGCTCTTAACTGCATACACGAGAACTAACAGCGGCCAGACAGTCATCCCAAATCGACAGTTAGTAAACACTTTCACGTCAAACCCAAATATACGAGGGTACAGTTCAGTTCCCCAATAGTAATCGAATATGAAGTTACCAGAAGAACTAAACTCTTGAGTCGATGGCCAAAATCTACCCTTGAAGTACAAAACCAAACAAAATACCAAACTGAATCCATTCAAATTCACCAGAATCTCATCGAAAATATCGTAAACGATTGACGTCGAATATCCATATTGTTTTAGTGCGTACGTTAGAATTGCAAACGTAATCATCGTGACCGCATAGCAGAAAAAACCATTGTCCTTGTACACCGGTGTGTGTCCTTTCGGTGATACCGGTCCATACGCAGTTTTCCCAGGTAGGATATTCATGAGGATAAGAGCAAACAGGGCGTAACCTGCAATAATAGCCATGGCTAAAGGCGAAAATAATTTTACACCTGCCCAGATATTCAGCATACCGGTGATGATACCTTGGTTGGCTAGATATTTACAGAATGCCAGGTAACTACCATCCAAATGTCTCGTCACGTACCACAATGCTATCACCAAATTCGGCACGAATAGCATCAACACCAATGGGGCTAAGGTTTTATTGATGAAATTCAACAAAGCGCTTTCATTGTTAGTTCTTGTGCTTGTGTTGTTCACTGCGGCTTTAGGGGGTGGATTCTGCATTTTTCCGTTGGTTTCGCGATCTGCTGAACGCCTCGCGGTAGTCATCTACAAATATGAAAGAAAGAAATAACTATCAATCGTTTCATGATTTAACAACAAGGGGCACTGTGACCAGCCTGTCAGCTTTTCATAAGATGGCAAATGATGCATTCTGTTGGTATATATTTGTCAAAATACACTGGCCCAGCTCAGAGTCATTACCTAATACACAATACAATCGTGTTTTCATAAGTAGCACAGACAGCGACTGGAGCTGGTAGGAACAAATACCTCAGATAAATATTTTCCCTTGGTCTTATTGATTTGAATGTGGAATAGAATTGAATTTTCTGAAATTTGCTCAATAAATTAAAACTGAATTGGATTTGACGTTTTTTTTATTCAATGAAGTAAAATTGAATTGGATTTGATATTTTTTTCGCAGAATAAAATTTGATTGAATTTGCAGTTTGAGCACATGGTTAATTAGCATATCAAGGCCATCCATCCGATTTGAGGAAAAGCTATTTTTCCCAGAATTTGCACAATTGCCAATAATATTTTCTGTAGTGCAAATAAAACTATTCCTCCCCAAAACCAAATCAACTAAGATTTCACAGATCTTGAAATACAATTTTAGGTCTTAAACTAAAACACCCGGAAGTAAAACGGTAGACGATACCGCGGGTTCACGTGAACACCTACTGATCTATGTGGCCAATCATAGAGGAGTCTTTGCTTTCTGATTGGCTTTTTAAAATAGATATTTTTGGGTTCAGATTTTCGCGAAAAAAGCTCATATAAATCTTAACGTGGCCCGCTTTCAAGATTCAGCTTCAAAGAGATTCGGGAACGGATAATGCTTCAATGAATGATTTGTATGAATATATGCTCAGTTGTACAGTCAAATAGCTTTTACTCTGGAAACCATGTCATTTAAATTCGCTCCATTTGTATAGTAATAGGCTCAGCCTACGGCTGGCCTTAAAATAGAAATAGGAGTTATGAAGTATAAGTATACTCGTACAAACAATTAAAACCATTTTCCGTAGAGACAAGTGTAGTAAAAATGAAAAAAATAACACCCATATACTGAAATACACGCAAAGAAAACAGCGCCGAGACCAGGAATGACAATACACGCACTGCAGTTAAAGAGCCATAGCATAAAAAATTGGCAAGATATCTTAAAATTTTAAAGTTCACTTGAAAGGGGGCGCACAGTTCTTGAAATGTTTGGAATTTTTAGAAAATTATTTATTTTCTGAAAATAATGAACTTCAAATTTCAGTACCCTGGATTTTTATGCGCGCGGCAAAAACTGACCACCGATTTTTATATCGCTCTCATGTCGCATTGTTGCAAATTTAAGAAATGATTTTTCTGCATAAATGAAAACTAGATGTCACACGGTTTAAATGTTGCAAAAACTGTCAAAATCCATCCAGGGACAGATGAGATATGATAAAACACGCATCACAATTGCAAAAACTGTCAAAATCCATCCAGGGACAGATGAGATGGCTGTTCGAATATCGGATACCGGATACCGGACACCTAAATACCGGATACTCAAGATTGAGGAGTATATAGCGCATCGGGTCTAATGGTCAGCGGTAAACGGCAGTTCGTGTGAGATCTAGTAGAAGAATAAAAGGCCTATATTATTTTTATAATACATCGGTATATGCTTTTCAAGTACAGTAGCATACAAATGTTACCGGTATAGACAATTCAATACAGATTTATTGCTTCTGAGTAATAACACGATTACATGCGACAGTCACGGTAACAAACAGTAGACAGAAAATATTTTTTATCATTCTGCCAATTTGAACGGATTACCGAATAGACCGTTACCGTTTTGGGCAGAGCTACTGTACAATACAAAATATCTTTATCATTCAGTTTCACGAAGAAGGCCATTTTAATAAAGTTAAGCGTTATTGACGATCTATATTTTCATGATCTTTAGAATGAAATTTAACATCAGGGTAAATAGTCACTTAGAGGTATGGTAGGTACCGGTATTCGACTGATTTTTGAAGGTTATACCAAAACAATTGCCGTCCAGGGTTGTTGATTTTCGACGATCGCCATGGACTCAATTTCATTTTTAGGGACATCGTGATTGAGAATGAAATGTAGACATATCGTCCAATAAATAGAATATACCGAATATTCTCCTCCATAAAATAAGAAAACGAATTTTAATTCTTTGTTTGTAAATACTTGTATTTCATTGGTGTTCAGCTCAACTATTCCATCGTAAATCAACAAATACAAAATGTAGAGATCTTTAACATAAACTTTATTAGAAGAAACTTTAGAACTGCCAGACTCGCTTATGGCCTTCTAACTTGAGATATAGGGCCTAGCAGTACTCAGCCCTATTAATGAAAGGATTTTACAGAAAAACCAAAAAGGGCCACCAATACATATCCATCACCAGTAAAGTAAGATAATAAAAATCTAATATAACGTTTAACTTCACCTAACCAAAGAAAAACAGTATTCAGAAAAAAATATGTATAAAGCTAAAAAACATTGATACCTTGTTTCTCCGCTCTGCTGAGCTTAAATGTTGACCCGGCCAGCCGCCTATCTACCCTGTACATTACTTTTTTTCAAATCGTGATCAATTTTACCATAACAGACCCGGCCGCTATAGAAATGAACTGTTTACAAATTGTATCATATTTTACAAAAATGACCCGGCCGCTGCGGAGAAACAAGGTATCATTTTTGTTTAGCCTAATATTGAGATCGATGATGACACTAAAAACATGAAAGCAGGCTGTAATCAGGCTAAAATTAAGACAAATAAGTTGGTTAGCCGCTGTAACAATTTGACATAAATGAATTGTATGTCGCGGCAGTACTACTTACAACAACACGGAAACGAATCCTTAGACCCGATGCGCTATATACTCAGCAATCTCGAGTATCCGGTATCCGGTATTTAGGTGTCCGGTATCCGGTATTTAGGTGTCCGGTATCCGGTATCCGTGATATTCGAACAGCCAGATGAGATATGATAAAACACGCATCACAAATAGTTTTTAAAAAGGAGAAAAAAATGACCCAACAATACAGGACAAAAGTACCCTAACAAAATGGCGGCTAGCAACTGTAAAATGGTTTACTATAAAATCGGGCAAATTCATGTATTTCGAAAGCCTCAATATCGATGACGTAGTCGACTCACATAGAATACTTATGGCATACGGTTCATTCTACGCTAAATGGGTAAAAGTGGATACGATTTTCGGTTTTTTTTTAAAGTCTCTGCAACAAGATAACTGCCAATATATCAAGTCTAGACAATACCCTTATCGAAAATGAATATTGACAAAATTTTGGATCACCCTTATAGGTCAAAGGCCAGGGTCAAACTTGGCTGTCAGTACCGCAACTGGCTGTCCCTCGGGCAAAACCATAGCACATTTCTGCGAATTCGGGCGTCATTTTAATAATTTGTCAATAAAGAAATTACATTTGTGCTACAAAATGGAAAATATCTTGATACGCTGCTTGAATTCACATATATGAAAAATTACAGAAGCCTGTTGGGTGTATTAGTGAAGTATTATACCACTCGAAGGACCTAATCTATTACTTATAGAATATCAAATTCTCCACTCAGATTGTTGAAAGTAAAATTTTTATGTTAATGGAAGGGATGTGCATATAGTTTATTCCTTTTGATGGGCTATAAGTTATCAATATTCCTAAATTTCAGCGTAAAATGGTGTAATTTTAAGGTTTTTTACGGTTGCGGTATTGACAAACGGTCGTGGTATAGACAACGTCATGATATTCTATGGTGAAAACCATCGAAATGTTAGCGATTTACGTATAAAACAACATTTCGAATAATATATGGGTCATTTTCAGTGAAGCCCCAGTTATTGTGGTTGTAAAATACACGAGCCATAGAATCAGTTGTGGTATTGACGGTCGCGGTATTGACGTATTCGCATTTAGCCAAGCATTGTGGGTAATCAACCATGTTTAACCCGCCAGAACTGATTTACTCGCCATTAGGACCAGGTGAGCTACCCTCAAAAACCAAAATTAGATCGATGAAAAGATGGATTATTCCCGAAACGGATTAGTCTATATTTGGGAAGAAATAAATGACAAAACTTTTTAAATGGTTGAAAGATGACTCATTTATTATGGATGCACGGTTCAGTGGTCCGTGGTAGCCAAAATAAATAAAGGTAATGACGTCATATTTGTTGTTTATAGTATTATCCAAAACCTATGATATGAGTAATATGCATAAGTAGTTTTTAGTTTGTGGTTGCGGTTACATGAACTTTTGACCTTTATTGTACCATGTGTTTTGTACCACGTGTTCCTGGTTTATCTTTGTATGTGTGAATCCTTACTTATCAATAGAACGTCATATAGTAAACACGTAGTCTCAATATTTCTTCTTCCACGCCGTTTTGTGTTGCTTACAAGCTCTGTAACAACAGGTTATGGGCCCAGGCTACGATGGTTGAATGTTGTTAATTGAGGACTAATTAAGTTAATGAATTGACGTTGTTTGTCCAGTCTGTTCTGGTGAACTGTTTGGTGTTTTAAAGCTTGTGAATTGTGAACGTTTATAATGGCTGAAGAAAGGTGGACCGTTGAAAAATTGAATGGTGGAAACTGGTCGACATGGAGCTTTCAAGTTCAGCATATGCTACGCTCACGAGAGCTTTGGAAATACATTGATGGGTCCGAGACACTTCCGGAGGACGCTGATGATCGCAAGAAAAATGAGCTTGAAGCGAAAATGGCGAAAGCGTTTGGAATGATTGTAATGTCGATCGCGCCGTCGCAAATATACCTGATAACGTCCACGGAGTCGCCTAAAGTAGCATGGAAGTTACTTGAAGAACATTTCCAGAAAGATTCCTTAAACAATAGGATCTATCTATAAAAGAAGTATTTTATAATGGAAATGAAGGAGGGAACGTCGGTTGAGGATCACTTAAAAGAAATGAAACTTTTAACTGATAGGCTAGCAGCTATAAATAGTCCGGTTGATGAAGAAGATCAGGTCGTTACCCTTCTTGGCAGCTTACCCAGAAGTTATGCAACACTGGTGACTGCTCTTGAAGCGCGCAATGACCAGCTGAAATTGTCGTCTGTTCAGCAAGCTCTCACCCATGAGGAGATGAAGCTTAAGGAGACCAATGCGACGCCGACAGCCAACAATTAGGCTGCAGCGTTACTGGGAGCCGAAAACAAGAATGGTCGTAGGCATCCAGGGAAACTGAAACCGCCAGCCAAGTGTTTTGGGTGTGGTGAGCGAGGACACTTCCACCGGGATTGTCCTGTATCTCCGTATCGGGGATCTTCGAAGAAAACTGGTCACGTGGCAAAGGCAGTGGCTATGACTCATGAAGAGGATCATGCGTTTCAAGTGGGCAAAAATGCGAATGAGAAACACAGCAAATGGCTGATTGATTCCGGTGCTTCGAGCCACATGACGTGGAATAGAAACATTCTAGAAACATTCTGGATTATGTAGTATTTGATGAGCCACAGCGAGTAGGTCTTGGTGATGGACGACCGATATGTGCCCAAGGTCACGGAAAGGTACGACTGACTACTCTTCTGGAAGATGGAGCCAGTGGGAGTGAGGTCATGGGATATGTTCTCTATGTACCAGACCTGGCCTGTAATCATTTCTCGGTGCGAGCCGTGATAAAGAAGGGGTTAACTGTTGAGTTCAAAAATACAAAATGTATAATTCAGGATAACACCGGATGTGTGAAAGGCGTTGGTTTATCATCTGATAAGTTGTTTGAACTACAGTACATTACCGCTGGTGATAAAAGTGCAGCTGTTGCGTATGGAAGACCTCAGACGACATACAAGATATGAGATATAACATACGAGATATGAGATGCAACATACGAGATGCGACATATGACATACGAGATACGACTTATTTACAGTACGGGTGTCCGTCCGCTGGCGCCACCGCAGTGTATGTTTTTTCAATATTTACTGCATATAAATCGTTTAACATGGTAACGCGTACAGTCATCGTCAATTATATGAAAACCAACATAGTCAACATTTTATTCAAACCAGAAATAGATTTCTTTTGGATAATGGACACCTGGACCGGACACAACGATATTAGGCCATACTGTGAACACCCTGGACTAGGCGCGCCGCCGGCCGTTCCTCTCCCGCGGGCGACGAAAAGTTTTTCAAATCACAAAACTAAAAAGATATCAAACTGTTCAAGTTCATAATATTATGCTATTTCTTGTCTTCCTTTGGTCTGAAAACGGCCTGGTGTTCAGGAGCCGGGGTTCCGGTTACTCAATGCCTGCAGAAAAAATAACTACTGTTCACCGCCCGCCGTAACCGCCTGCTTTTCTGCATCAGAAATCAAAATTCTAAAAAAAATTCCGCAGCCGGAAATCCCGGCCCCCTTGTACCCCTCCTCCACTGTTTGACACCCCTGCCTGAGTTCTTGAATCCCAAACAACCCGGGAACCCGTACATCGCCCTGGTATCCAGATTAAGAACTCCAGTGCTCTCTCTCAAGGTTTGAAATCCCCAGCTAAATTCCATCCCTATCGAGCTACCGGGGCAGACTGGTGAGTCCACTAGACCAACCATTGAGAGTCGAGACTGGCCAGTTTTCGCTAACCGTCAGGGCAGTATGCGGCACTGTCTTTCTGAAGCCATAGTCTGGGGTCCTCCCCTGAAAATTTGTTCAATTTAGGTACTTGTGTATTCTGAGGGCTTTTTGGCTATCTTTCTTTTCTGACATCTTTCAGGAAAAGGGCCAATGGCTGAATCTGAATAACTTTCATAATCGGAGAATCCAATTTAAGATCATTCTTATCAATTGTCATGGCCAGTTTTAAAACTGTTTATTGACAAAAGTACAGGAACCACATAAATAAGTCTTCAGCAAAACACAACAGCTCTTACATTTGTAAAGATAAGAGATCCATGGAAATATCAAGTAACATTTCTTTAGACAGGGGAATTAGCGGAACACCGGAACGTTGCTCGTATGGTGCGTTTGCACCCGTCGCAAAAAAACGTCGTAATAAATGAAATCAGCTGGACTAGGGCCAGGAGCTGAGAGTGATTCAATGGAACTCCATTCTGATATTTAATGAATAATTCATTCAATAGATTTATGTTATCTTTAGTATTTTTAATTCATGTCCATGTTTCAATTCATTCGTTGAAATCATAGTACACTAAACACAGATTCCGCGTGTGTCGGACTTTTTTTAAACTCTTTGGTCATCGGCATTCGTAATATACATACATCTTTCATTCTTCATCGAAAACCCTCGATCGACCGCGAAGTTTAAACCCTTGACTAGGCGCAATTCTTAGTGACCACCAATTTGAAGGGGCCATGGCTAACTCTTTTTGAGGGATTTTTGTACACTCAAAAATGGAATTTGAGGCGTTTTTGGTGATTTAGGGGCTGTAGCCCTGTATTTGGAGCCAACTCGAATCACCGGACCATCGGTGTCTCACACTAAGAGTGGCCGCCCACTGACGTCACAGCGAGAAGCCGGTCCCCGGGAGTGGTTGATCGAATATTTTTAAATGTTTTTCGTTTCAAACGAAACGTTTTTCGCATATTGATATTCATAGTTAATGTATACGCCACTGCCTGCGCACGTGTCGTAGTATACGCCGCAACGCCGAGTAGATGTTGAAAAATATACACTGCGGTGGCGCTAGCGGACGGACACCCGTACTGTAAATAAGTCGTATCTCGTATGTCATATGTCGTATCTCGTATGTTGCATCTCATATCTCGTATGTTATATCTCATATCTCGTATGTCGTCTGAGGTCTTCCATAGTTGCGGTCAATGGTGTAAACAAAGAGATGGAACTATGGCACCAAAGACTCGCTCTTGTCAATCCTCAATTACTCATGCGTGTGGTAAAATACGATCTTGTTAAAGGGGTACACGTTGCTAAACCCGAGCCCCTGACGTCATTCTGTGAGAAATGGCGCGAAAACCATTTAAATCCTCGAGTGGAATTAAGTCGAAAAGAAAGATGCAAAATGTGCATAGTGATGTGTGTGGTCCGATGAGCACGGAATCCCTCGGAGGAAAACGGTATTTTGTGTCATTTACCGATGATTACAGTCGATGCTCGGCTGTGTACTTCATTCGTGAAAAATCTGAGGTTTTCGAAAAGTTTAAAGAGTTCGAGTCGGTTGCGTGTAATGATAGTGGTGAACGTATAGGCACCCTACGATCCGATAATAGCGGGAGTATATGTCTAACGAGTTTCTTGCGTACTTAAAAGAGAAGGGCATACGCCATGAGCCTTCTCTCCCGCACAATCCCGAGCAAAATGGCGTAGCTGAGAGATTGAATCGTACTCTCTGTGAAAAAGCGCGTTCAATGGTTGCTCATGCTGGATCATCTAAATCGTATTGGGCTGAAGCGATCGCCACCGCCGCGTATTTGAAAAATCGACTACCAACCAGGTCTTTAAATGGGGATAGAACTCCATATGAACTCTGGTACGACCGCAAACCAGACCTGAGTCACGTGAAAGTGTTTGGGTGTATTGCTTATGCTATGTTACCAGATAAGCATCGTAAAAAACTCGATGATAAGGCTGTGAAACTTCGTTTTCTTGGTTACGATCGGGAATCAAAGGGATACCGCCTGATCGACAATAATGGGAAAATATACAAACGTCGTGACGTAGCCTTCAATGAATATGACATTGGACAGTCTGCTGAACAGGTGTTAGATGAAACCACAGTCATCGAGAATGAAACTGAATCATGTGATCAACCAACGGTGGTTGAACCAAGAAGATTGATGGCTTTGCCGATTTGGCGGTCGAATGTAATGAGTGGGAGCACATGGCGCTTAATGTTTTTGAACCGACAAGCTTAAAAGAGGCCATGGAAAGTGATGAAGCCACTGAGTGGAAAATGGCCGCAGATTCAGAATTTAAATCGCTAATTGATAATGAAACGTGGGATCTAGTTGATTTACCACAAGGTCGAAAAGCAATTGGCTGTAAATGGGTGTTTAAAGCGAAAATGTGTGAAGACGGAGCTGTAGATCGGTATAAAGCTCGTCTGGTCGCGAAAGGATTCGCTCAACAATATGGGATAGATTACGAAGAAACTTTCTCCCCTGTCGCTAAGTTCTCTATAAGAACTTTGCTAGCTTTTGCAGCTCAGGAGGGATTATTTGTCCACCAGATGGATGTCGTGACAGCGTTTCTAAATGGTACCTTAGATGACGAGATATATATGCAACAACCTGATGGATATGCGCAACCTGGAGATAATCGTGTTTGTAAACTTAAAAAATCGTTGTATGGATTAAAGCAATCGCCCAGGTGTTGGAATACCGAATTTAAACGTTATATAGTGTCGTTGGGTTTTCAGCAGAGTGCTGCTGATCCCTGTGTGTTTATAAAGTTTACCGATGTTGGATTACTTATAGTGGCCGTCTATGTTGATGATCTTATAATCGTCTCGCGTGTTATGCGTGAGTTAGATAGTTTGAAAGGTAATCTTTCAAATGAAAGATATGGGTGAATTGCATTTCATCCTTGGAATAAGTGTTGTTCAGGAAAACGGAGTTATTAAGCTTAATCAAAAGCAATATATCCAACGTATGCTTGAAAAGTTCGGAATGTGTGATGCATATCCTGTTTCAACACCTGCTGACATAAATGTCAAGTTAGTTAAAAATGATGGTGTGAGTAAACCTGTGGATAAAATTATGTATCAATCGATAGTTGGAAGTTTGCTTTACGCCGTCATAGCTACGCGTACGGATATAGCTCAATCTGTGAGCACTATTAGTAAATATTGTGGTGATCCGTCAGAAGCGCATCTGACAGCGGCTAAACGTGTGCTGCGATATTTAAAAGGAACCACAGATTTATCAATTGTTTACAAGACGTCTGATGATGACTGTCTGCGAGGATATCCTGATGCGAACTGGGGTGGTGACCTCGACGATCGAAGGTCAACTACCGGTAATGTATTCATGCTTGCCAGTAGTGCGGTTAGCTGGATATGCAAACGGCAACCTACTGTTGCTCTCTCGACCACAGAAGCTGAATATATGGCGCTCAGCAGTGCTCCACAGGAAGTTATTTGGCTACGGCGTTTAATGAATGATCTAGGTGCAATGCCAGAGTCACCTACCGTTATCTCGGAAGATAATAGAGGCACCATTGCCTTAGCTAAAAATCCTGTAGGTCACTGTAGAACTACACACATTGACTTGCGTCATCACTTTATTCGTGAGGTGGTATCTGATGGGGTTATAACAATTGAGTACTGTCATACTTTAGATATGGTGGCTGATATTTTAACAAAGCCACTACCTCGTGTCGCATTTAAGAAACTGAGAAGTCAGATGGGACTTGAATGAAAGTGAAATTAAGCAATACTTGTGTTTATAGTAATATTAACTGAAAGTGAATATTAAGTGGGAGCGTTGTTTATAGTATTATCCAAAACCTATGATATGAGTAATATGCATAAGTAGTTTTTAGTTTGTGGTTGCGGTTACATGAACTTTTGACCTTTATTGTACCATGTGTTTTGTACCACGTGTTCCTGGTTTATCTTTGTATGTGTGAATCCTTACTTATCAATAGAACGTCATATAGTAAACACGTAGTCTCAATATTTCTTCTTCCACGCCGTTTTGTGTTGCTTACAAGCTCTGTAACAACAATATTAACACGCTATTGGTCATTGAAGTTCGTGGTCGCGGTATTGACAAATTCATGTGACAGGGGTCGGGGCTTTGAGATGGTGACTTTTTAATGACATTCAATCTAAATATATTCATGAAAATATTTTCATCGAAAAGAACATGAAGGATTGTTTATACATGTATCTACCCTAGACACATCTTCAGCCCAAAAACTGGCCCTGTCAGAATCAAGATGGCCGACTGGCAGCCATTGTTGTTCGCTAAAATCAGCACTTTTTACACATTTTTGAACTTTTTGAGGGAAATTTTGAAGACGCCTTGATCAATTACCTTGATCTTTCGTATATATTTGAACCAAAAATTGGGTCGATCGGACTCAAGATGGTCGTCCAAGGACCTTTTAAGTGCCGAAAAATGTTAATTTTGGCCCGAATTCTGAGTCCTGTAGCTTCCTACGGTTTGTCATTTCTCATTGCAATTGCTGATGGGTTTCTTTGGAAAGGGATGTTTTATACCTGAGACGGGTATTTTTGATCAGCCAATTATGACGCAATTGGCGGCCATCTTGGTGTCATTAGTACTCATTCGTAGGTGGGAAAACGTTTTTCGACATTATATCGATACCTAAGCATATTTTGTTACAACAATGAATTAGAAAGTTGTAGCTTATAGCGTGTTCTATGATTGTGGTGAGTTTCAAGTCCATTGGTTTTTGTATATGTATAATACAATATCTTAGTATTTCTATATTATATTTGTACCAATACATATTTTGTTACCACAATCAATTGCAAAGTTGTAGCTCATGACATTGTCTATGATTGTGGTGAGTTTTAAGGACATTAGTTATTCTATATGGTCACCAGGGGGCGTTGAATAGTAGAATAACCTAGTATTTCCTTATTATATTGGTACCTAGGCATATTTTGTTACCATGATCAATTGCAAAGTTGTGGTGAGTTACAAGGTTATTGGGTTTTGAATATGGTCACCAGGGGGCGTTGAATAGTAGAATAACTTAGTATTTCCATATTAAATTGGTAACGAGGCATATTTTGTTATCACAATCAATTACAAAATCGTAGCTGCTGACATGTTTTATGATTGTGGTGAGTTTCAAGGTCATTGGTTTTTGTATATGGTCACCAGGGGGCGTTGGATATTCAAATTGTTAGATTGTTGAGCATTAAAAACCACTACCCAAGTGGGCATGGTGTCCCTGGACCCCCTAGTTTATTGTAGTGTTAATATCCGTGACAGCAAATTTGCCGTTTAGAGAAGAATGAGCCATACTTCAAATCGTTATCTCCTATTGAACTGGCATGACACGCAAATGAACTACATTGAACCATGGACTCGTTTTAGAGTCCATGATTGAAGTATGAACTTCATACACTGAGTTAGTCAACAGCGACGATAACTCATACTAAGATCTATTTTCGACCCGGCGGTTCAATATCAATTCTTACGCAATTAACTGACATGATTTGATTGAGCAATTCAAATCAATTATAGCCTGTTCGATTAGATTATAAGTATCCATTTTCTGCCAAAAAAGCAATATGCAGGAGCCTTCTATAGAGAATCTCAATAAGAATTGAATTGATAATAGGCCTACCATTTCACCATACCTAGTATTTTAACCTTGAGTGGATGAGAGAAACCCGGAAAAGGGCAGTTACCAGAAGTAAAAAACAGATAACGACTCCTCAATGCCCTTACATAAACTAAGTATATATTGCCTTTAATAAAATGCTGGTCAGTCCCAAGTGAAGGATTCTACATTGGTTTCTTATATAAGGCCTATATTTGCAAAGGGCAAACTTTTCAAATTTCTGGGGACAGTCTGCCTCGTAAAGCGCCCACGTTTTCACCATTGACGATTCTCGTAGCGTGGGGATAATAGCCGCGGTCACACGCAGACGAATTGGCCCGGGCCAAATTGGCACTGATCTGTTCCGAGTCAAAATTGGCCCGCGCCTCATTAGACAGGCTCGCGTTTCATTCGAGACTTTAGATAACACTTTTATAAAAGCGAGGTGAGTCACTTCCGGATCCATAAGCAATTCACAAGCAATGATTTAACCCACACTAATTTGGCCAAACAGGCGCGACCCATTTTGCTCCCGTTGTCCCGGGCCAAAACGCTCCTGTGGATCGCTGCTATTAGCTACTCATACGTAGATAATCTAGTTTATACGTCCATGGTAAAAAAGCACGCTCAATCGGAAATTCAAGCAGGAGCTGTGCATTACACCTCTCAGATTCAACACCAAATTTTCATCGAATGCAGCAAAAATTCATGAATTTTGGAATGCAGTGATAGATAGAGTACCGTGATATAGTTCCATTATGATGGAGGTGCATTAATCTACCATAAATATCTAGCCTTTCTAAATCTATTTTAACTTACCTTCTATCCTGCAGTGGTTTATAGATGTTGATACAATGAATACAATGAATACGTGGTGCGTTCCATCAGCCGACAGATAATGACGATTCGATATCGAGCCACTACACGCGCACTGCGGTAGTAATGCTGTACTGCTGTGATCAGTCACTGACACGATAAGTGCGCACGAGTAAGGTCAGCGTGCTGATATTTCCCTGTTTCACGCGCGAACAAAGGAATTTATATCTGGCTTCAAAGTTCAATTGAACCAGGGACACCGGGTTGAACAATTGGACTCGTCGGGAACAATATTACACAGACGCGTTTAATTCGGATCAGTTTAATGCGGCTTTTGTCTAACACGCATGTATTTATATTCTATCCAGGGGCGGATCTAGGGTTTAGTAGGGGGAGCAGGTAAAGTTAGGGCACATTTTGACGAATGAGGGCACTCAAAGAATTGTGAAGCCCCTGCGGGCAGTATGGGGGTACTCCCCCACAAAATTTTCCAAATTTGATGCAATTTTAGAGCTATCTGGGCTTTTCTGGTGGCACCTGGGAGCCAGTTCGAATTCTGTAGATATGTATAAGATAGCCAAAGATAAGAGTCGAAAAGGAAGAGTGGTCCGCTAGTCCCCCCCCCCCCCCATGAAAGTCACCAGAAAACATCAACTATATTTTTGAAGCACCCAATTACGGATGGAAATTTTTCTGAAAAATTTTACTTAAATAAAATAAAATAGAAAAAATAAATTTTTTAGGGCACCTTGAAAATTTTGTGGGGGAGCGCTCCCCCTGCACCCCCTTGAATCCGCCCCTGATCATATATCTATAGCAGCGATAACAGCAACACCTTTCAAATTTAAAAATTGTTTGTCGGGCCGGTTTCGAACCTGCCTACCTTACAAAATTTCTTTTGATATGCTATACTTTTGATATAATAGGTCCAGTTGTGGTCGGTGATAGTCAATTTATGTCGGGTCAATTTGTGATCGTCACGTGACGTGTTTCAAATGAAACCTTAATAAATGGCCGATGAAGGAGCCCGACTGCAATTTCAAGAAATTTGATCCAAAAACGCCCTACAGGGCTGTCGGAAGCCGTCCCACTTTTTTGCTGAACAAAAAACTTTTTTTTTTCATGTTGTTTCCTCTCGTTATCAAAATCATGATTTTCATTGCCAGATTTACTCAGAATCAATCTCAGAGCTTGGAAAAATAAAACATTTATGGGGGAGGACCCTTAGACCTCCTTCGGCGCTCGCTGAAATACAACTACGCGGCAATCACGTACTTTATCAGTTCATGAATAAAATCAATAGCCGCTACACTGAAATTTTCCTTCCGAAGGCCCTACCTAACTGGAGAGTCTCTAAAGGCTGGCTTATGTCGACAAGCAACGCGACGCCTACCGACTCCTACCGACGCAACTGAGAGCAACCGCGATCGCAGGCCAGCTTATGTCGACTGCGCTCCGATTCGCAGCAACTGAGGCCGACTAGCGGGATATGAGATCCTCCCAGTTGCTTCCCTGCTTATGTCGGTTACGATTACTGGCAACTGCAACGGCTCAGATGGTCACGTGATAAGCATTTTGAGAATAAATTTGATTTATTTTGAATTATTGGGAAATACATTTCTATTAGAAAAGCTATTTCTTTAAAATCTTTATCTTTCTGATTCTGTTTTGAATACATGAGCTAGCGACATCATATAAAGATGGCCGCTCACACCATAATTCTACCAATTTCGTTTCTAGATCTTCGGTCCAGTCATCTGCCGTGCTGAAACTTTGGTTAACGTTTCGAGATACTTGAATTTGAAAGTTTATGACTAATTACGAATGACGCTAACTAGCGGTCATAATTTGTACTATGTATATGCGGTTATATATATATGTATATGGCTGGAACCCTTGCGCTCAGTTCCGTCGCGTCGCAGATGAGCTTATGTCGGTTGCGATCGAAAGCAACTGTCCGCCTACCGTAAGCCGGAGTAGAACATGGGCAATTTAGCCGGATACGGCTTGCGACGAGTTGGTAGGCGTCGGGTTGCCGTCGCAAGCCGGCTTATGTCGAACCGATAGAGCAGCAACTGGCGGCCTCTCGTAGGCCGCTATGCCGCTAATCGGCGATAAACCCAGTTGCGCCGGTAGGCGTCGCGTTGCTTGTCGACATAAGCCAGCCTTAATGGACAGGAACCTAAATCGGTCAACTCTACTGTAAAACTTATCACTGAACACAACGACCAACACAGTCATTTCCCATAGGCTGAATAAACCAGATACAGAAACTAAATAAGACTAACGAATCGCTAGAGGTTTGTTCGATAAGTCGCTCCGAGCCTTAAACATTCTGCACACATCCACTTTTTCGGGTTTTTTTTCAAGACTTTAGTGGCCAAATCAATTGATTTAACAGTATGTATACGTATACATACTGTTAAATCAATTCTATCAAATTTAGGGTACTCAAATGTTTGGCACAATTTGGTACATCATTCAAATAGCATTATTTGTGGATCTCTGGCAAAAGGACATAATATCAAGTGATCATTCCCGTTATAATTTCTATAAAGCAGTTAAAGCTAGTTTTAAGTTAGAAATATATCTGTGAGTGTTAAAACATTCTAACCTCAGAAATGCTGTTGCTAAATTACGGACCTCTACTCACAGCTTACTAATTGAACAAGAAGACACCGCGGTATTGAAAAGGAAAAACGTTTATGCGATATCTGTAATGTGTTGGACGATGAATGTCACTTTTTGTTCGATTGTAAAAGGGTCGCTAATCTGAGAACGGAATTGAATATATCTATCTTCGACGTAAATAGTTTATTCTCCACTTTCGACAACCTAAATTCAGCCAGTATTATTCAGCTAGCCAAATTTATTAAACTCGGTTTGCCATTGTCCTAATATTTCTTCGATTTATGTTTTTTTTAAAATATTTTCAATTATGTTTTTCTTCATCTGTAATTAGTGTTAATTATGCCTAGAAGATATGAACGGATAAGGTCGTAACCGCCCAGTACGGGAGGTTCAGGCGCGTCGCGGCGTCAAGTCGATCCGATGGCATCAGACCGCAATTTAAGGTTAATGTCCGTTGGAAATCGCAGTACCTCACTGGATTACGTGAAACCCATAGAAATATTGGTCAAAATCAAAAGAGGCTCTGCTCACGATGATAAGTTGCCCCGCCTTAAATGGCACTTGGGGATCATTTTAGAATTACATCAAAACACACAAGACGGTAGAATTAGATATTGCACTATTAAGACTTCTAAAAGTAACTAAAGACGTTTTCTTGTTTTGTAGTTTGTATTATTTATTATTTTGTAGTTAATTATTATGTTTTTTCACATCAGTTGGCCGGGAGTGTCGTGAATTGTCATAGTTACCATAAACGTTAATCCGTGTCAACGACTGATCAACCGAATCGCTTTTTCAGTGCTAGCAATAAATATCTTCTCATGTGAATTATTTTGTGAATTAAAGTCAAATTACAAAAGTGAAATCTATCGTTCTGTACACACGTGTCGTCTGTTCTGGTCGGGCGTCGCGATCGTCGCTGTTGTCAGATGCCTTATCCATTGGGCCACAGGACCGTCTGAGTGCACACTAGCGAACCTGGTGAATCCTCGCTGCATCCTCGCTTGCCACAAGTGGAATCCTCGATTGCCACAGTCGAACGTAGAGCCCTCTGTGGTTACAAAAAGAACAAACAGAGAGACATGGTTGGCAGGTGACAGGTGCCAAACTGGTCATTGTTTAATACATTATCGGAACATTGGTCTGAGCACGGATTAACGAATTGCTAAACAAACAAATTAGCAGATAGTCATAGCATGGATAAAATAGTAAGACTTAAGATACTATAATATCAAAGTAGAAAAGGCTTTGTTATACCGGCCAAAAAGTCGTTATTTCCTTTAGTTTCTATCGGTTTTAACGAGATCGTTTACTACAACCAAATATCGGAACGAAGTATATTTGTGTCCCAAGAGCAATTCATCGGTTACAACGGGGCCGCAGTAGAAATATTGATCGAACTGATGAGTTAAATACGAGATATCGACAAATTCAAGTTCTGAAATTACTCGTTTGATGGCGCTAGTCAGAACCGGAAAGTTGAACCTTTGCCAGCCATGTTCTAGTTCATTTGCAATAAAAATCTCGCCCTTACGTGATCGCGTATAGTACATAACCACAGGGACTTGACACAAAATGATTTTTGATTAGGTACTATAGTACATAGGATACCAAATAATTTCTTGAATACTGGAAACTTCACTTATTTCTTTCATTTTTTACAATTAACTACAAAATCTGTGCCCGTGAGATCTGGAGAAAATGGCAGGCAGGCAGAGCACTTCGAATCCAGGTCATAATACCTCCGCCCAAAATACCTCCACCCAAATATCCCACACCCAGAATCCCTCCGCCCAGAATACTCTCATATGTTTCCAAGATACCCCCAGGCCATAGATCTAATGGGTTTAAATGGGGGAAAATTTGGAACCTATTAGTAATATAATTTTTTAGAATTTGTCCCCATCCAAGTTTGAATTTACGGGCCATATGCAAATAAACCAAAGTTCTGTAGTTTAAAAGTAGTTAATTGAGCAAAACAAAGTATAATGTTAATTTCAGTATATTGTTCGAAGATCATTGTTGCAGTTAAATGGAAATGAACTGAATTCAGTGTGTATACCGAAATGTAGTTCATTGTTTTCTTAGATTATAGGAATTATTAATATTCTATAATCTAAATATTTCCAGAGAAATCTAGTATTAGATTAAAGAAATGAGATAAACTAATTAATATTCTATAATCCCTATCTCGTTGTTTGTTCAAATTGGGTCGATTTGTAAATTTCCCACCCATAACTTATTGGAAGTGAACATTGTCATTAATAAAGAAGTTTCCAGTTTCTAGGCGCCATTTTGTGGCGGTCCCTCGAGGTCCCTATTGTTGCGATAATTTGCGCTCATTTTTAAAAAATAAGTTTAGATTGAATATCATATAGTTCTGCAGTCCCTTGCTCGACGAAATCAATTTATACACAATTTTAAAGGAAATGAAATGCAGATATTTGCTGGCGATTCTTGGAATTTTTAAACCTAACAATTGAGAACAGTGACGATGTGAAACCAAGGACCGCATATCTTAACCGTGCGTAAAAGAAATCGCAATATTTATCAATTCTAAAATATCTAAGTATCTCTTAGAGCTATATTTCCAATTTTCACAGAGGTTAAAGAGGGCTATTTGCAGTTTAAGCCTGCGTTGAATTTGTTTGAATATCTTTCCTGACGACTGATCTGTACCCGCTTGAGTTTGAGATTACGCGCAAAAGGGGTCCCAAACTGCGCACCGCCATTTCACTGAACATTGAGATTTGCGAAAAGAAATTTTTAAATGCAATTTGATTTCTTCACATTTTCCATGGGGATATTTTGAGATGATAATCCATATCTTCTTCGTACCGTATTTGGCGGGGGCAATTCGTTAATCTGGTTTCGGGATCTTTGATAAAGAATTTATTCAATTATTATTCAGTATAGGCTTATATATACCGTAGATCCTATACATGTATAATCTATACTATAAAGCAGAACGGACGGTATTTACCGAGACACTTTGTAGGGAAATTAATGCATGTATTGAAACGTCCTTTTACTGATGCTTAATTCCAGTTGTTCCCGTCATCAAGTTACATGTTTCAAACAGATTGGTGGTCCGAGGGAGTCACAATATTCATTTCAAGCCCGGGCTAGAATTCGGTTTAAAAAGATGTGTTCGCCATCTAACAGTGAAGTACCGTACTATACCTCTGCAGTAATACTATAGAAATTTACTGACCTGACCGACTGATACACAACGCAGCATCATAACAGTGCATGACACAGTTCTCTCACACTGAATTGTTTAAAACATTGGTTTTAAGACATTCATACACGTAATCTTTGGATCAAATTTAGTATGATTGGACTTAGCGACATGTTCTGACCGTGTTGCCGCAGCGTCTCAGAATGGTTCTTGGAGGGGGACAGGCCCATTGCGCAGTTTTTCAGAATGGTTCCATACCACAGACAGGTTACTGGCGGGCGTTCGAACTTCGCTGAATCAATGAATCACTGCATTTCTGAATCGCTAAATTCTGTGTTAAAGGGGTCATGAAGAGGTTTTGAAAAAAATTTTAAATCTAATTTTTTTGTATAAAAATATTCACCGTATGCATCTATGGTAGTCTCGTGAAAAAATTTTTTAAATATCTTTATCCAAACTCGAGAAACAGGACGCTCGCGTTTGCGCGGTGATGTTGATGACGTCATTCTGAGAACACACATCGCCTGCAGCACACTCAGAAGCGTTATTATACAATGCTCATTTTCATTGAATATCGCGCTAATTTTACAGTCTTTCGAAATGCCTTGGCTTTGTTTAGCTATGAACTGTTCCCACAAAGGCAGCGACAAATCTTAGTGGCCAAAACCAAAAGATTTCATAATCTTAATATAATCTTATATTTTTCATTTCATTGATTTTTTCAATAATTGTATAAAAAAGCAATGTAGGCTATAATAAATGATAAAAAGCATATAAATGACAGCATATTTGATGACGGTAACGCCTTTAGAGCAAGATTAAAGTTATTAATAGCGCTCTAACTTGAATTGAATTCGCGGTAAGCGGCGGCAAATGAAAGCTCCGGTTTGCTGAACTACCCTTTTTGCGGGGATGCGGTATGATGTTTGATCTGACAGTTTCAAGTGGTTAATGGGTGTTTCAAGTGCTTACAACGATGCTTATTACTTCATGTGGTACAAAAAAGATGTCATTATACCAATACGCTATACCGCTGGCGCTAGGGCTTCGTGGAAAGACCACTGCATGTGGCCTTCCCTAATTTTAATTTTCCTGATCGATTTGATTTCGTCCATTTGAGACTGAGACTGCCTTTTCCAGTTATGGCATTTTTGGATCACATCACTGGAAATGACTTACGCTTTTGGGCCACTTTTTCGGTTCCACATGTTTCATTTGAGCTATATACCACAATGGTGACACCATGATGGTCAGTAATTGACCAACTGAGATATCCCCAATTCCGAACTTGAACACACGAATTTCGGAAATTTTTCAAGTCATGTTTGTTTTTCAAACTACTAATGAATCATCATTGCAAATTCATCACTGACCATCACTGACCACCACTGACCAATTCAAATTTCTCGAATATGAGAACGAAATACCGCGTTATGGTGTCAAACTAGAAAGGATTCGCCATTGAAAATTCATAAATTGACCATCACTGACCACCACTGACCAATTTAAACTTCTAGAATGTGAGAACGATACCGGTACAGCGTTTGGTATGGAACAAGAAAGGATTCGCCATTGAAAATTCATAAATTGACCATCACTGACCACCACTGACCAATTGAAACTTCCTGAAATAACGATATACCAGTAACACATTTGGTGAAACAAGAAAGGATTCGCCATTGAAAATTCATAAATTGACCATTATACTGACCACCACTGACCAATTGAAACTTCTTGAAAGAACGATATAGGCTACCGGTACCGCATTTGGTGAAACAAGAAAGGATTCGCCATTGAAAATTCATAAATTGACCATCACTGACCACCACTGCCCAATTGAAACTTCTCGAATATCGTGGTAGAAATCGAAAAGTGCTTGTGGTCGTATTGCTATTTCTAGAGACCAGCAGTATGTCTTGCTACTGTTTGTGAATGGCGTTGACACGATGGAAATATATTACCCATTATCTGTTGAATTTATCACATGTAACACTACCGATCGGCGATACGACTATTGCTTAAATATTGCCCTTTCTTCACAGAGAAAATGGTTCTCACCGCTCGAACGCCACGGATGTGCATGCACCTGTATCAGTCTCTATTCTATGGTACAAGTTTGCATGACCCGAAGTACCGGTGATCATCGCCGAAGGCCGTTACCGCAAAATACTACGTCCGTTACCGTAGTCCGTCTAACTGGACGTATCGGCCCCACTCCGCGCGGTTGCGCCACCGCGCGGTATTTACGCAAACACAAACATGGCCACTCTCTCAATTTTCAATGATAGAAATCGTGTGTGCATTTCAATTATTTCGGCTGTTAGGGTTTTAAGGCACAATATAAGTTGATGATGTGATATGGCGATGTTAATTAATGATAATTCCGCAGTGAAGCTAGTCACGAACGGTGCCGATTGAGTGTACAGCTACCAAAAACACTGAAATGTGCGTAGTTGCGTAACTATTTGCAGTGAATTGCAGACGAAACATGAAGCCTTAACGGCCGATTAAAAAAAATTTATACCAATCGCAATTGTAAAATAAAAATGAGATAGAACCTAAGTTAAAATTCTGGCCATTTCTAAAATGTTATTACAAATTTTTAGTCAGTGCCGAACGTTTAGTTTTCCAACAATAATTAGGGGTGGTAGGTAGTCAATTCAAGTCATCATTTATTACACGTTACTTCCGTGTTGTTGAAAATCTCGCGAGTCCTGGACCAAACCCCTGAACAATGTGATCTGTGTGCTGGCCACAAATGCACACAGATCACACTACACTACCCATTACACACTCCAGTACCCACAGCTTTCATATATCCATCCAAATATTCAGAGTGTCTTTCTTCCTGGATTTTTTTTTTGACGCCTTATAAAACGTTACCATTATGAAATCTAAACAATGTTAACCATTCAGCGTCATTTTACAAACGACAACCGTAAATCGATGTGCAAAACGTCACAGGTTTATGTGTACACATACAAGCTATTTGGCAAAATATTATTGATAAAGATGTAGAATGACTCCCTGTGATTATATAATGACGTATATTTGAACATCGAAATGTTATATTGCATTGAATATCTTGAAGACGTATTGTAATAGTAAAGGATGTATGATTATATCAGGAGCGGCAGGCATAAATAGAAATGATAAGTAAATCGGATTATTCGGTTAAATGGCGGATGTATACACGATTTGGAAGTATGATATAAAAGTCAGACCCTGACATGGGGATGCTAGTGGAATGACGAAGCTATCTACGATCTGAGTAGGGCCGGCGTGAATTTCATCGGCGGCTACAAGCGGTCTATTTAAAAACGTGTTAACATATAATTTCAATATTCAAATGTTTTAGAAAATATGTTCGATATTAGGGGTATGCAGGTTTCATGACATTAGCAATTTATAATAGCATAGCTGTCATATACGGCTCCGCGTCCATTGATGGCATGTGTATAAGGTGACAATTCAATTCAATACTTTATTGATCCTTATTACATTGAAATTCCGGGATAAAATTTAAAAAACTTACAAATTTTTAAATAAGAAAATACAAAATACAAGACACACGGTAAATTCATACAGTATAACATGAATAAGTTCTTTAAATGACAATGTATACTTCAACCCAGACTCAAGTCTAGGATATCGAGTGACAGCCAAACCGGGCCCCAGGACCGGGCCGGCTGGCTACACGATGTGCTCAACGTCATGATGAAGCAAACATCCGAAGAACTCTTTCTTCAACCATGGAGGCAATGAAGTTGCAGACCAGCTTAGAGGCAAAAGTGAATCGAAGTCGGTCACAAGTTGACAATTTTTTTTAAATTAGACCAGTTGAAGACTGTATCATCTACCCAATCGCCAAATCTCATAATTCCCAAAATTTCTTAAAACTTCGATTTCAAATTTGCAATTCCACATTAGCTTCTCCCAGAAATTCTACATTTTTCGCAGGCGTCAAATAATTTATTAAAGTTAATTTTCTTGTTCGAATATGTAACGAAATTTCTCATTAAATCGATCAAATAATTAATTGTCTTTAGAATGTGTAAGATTTACATAGATTCAGCGTATTTTAGAATAAATACAATTATATAGCGAAATTAATATAATAATCAGCGTTTCAGCGGTTCAGCGATTCAGCGATTCAGTGATTCAGCGAAGTTCGAACACCCGTCTCTTAGAAGTGAATCCATTGTCCGAGTAAGTTCGTTGTTCTTCTGTTCGGGATAAATTGACCCTTTATAGCCTATCGTCGGAGCGTAGATCATCCTTAAAGGAGGTATTAGACATTTAGAAGACAGGATCGTTACACGGGTGACAGCGTTAATGGGATTGGAGAGCCTTACGACCGTATTATTGAGTTGAATCGCTACCCTTTGTTTTTCGAGAAACGTGTGCGCGTGAGTAGTCTGTCTGACCTACTTCCTTACGACTGCGGTATCGCGGATACTCTCTTCAGTAGTTAAACCGTTATTATACGCCTGCTTTAATAGCGGGGATAATTTCAGACACTAGCTACAGTTTATGCACATGTATGAATGCAGACAATATGATGAACAAAAAACCGGAAATCGCTGCACTAAAATTAGAATATAACCTAGACATTATATGTGTTGACGCCACGTTTCGGCTCTTGTAGTTTAAAGTTTGTATGGTTACTTCAGTTCGAAGTTTGTAACTTCATATGTCTGCATTGTGCTGCCACCTATTATTCTTATAATTTTTCGGCTTTTTTACGTCATTCTTGGTAGCCATATTTGAACGCAGCTGGTTTTTGGTTTAGCAATATCTTGTCAAAAAGGCTCAATTGTTCCGTAAGTTTAATTCAAAATAATTCGTAACTTTATTTATCAGTTGCATATTAGAAGTAAGTTTTCTGTACATTGAATCACAAACTTGTAAAGTTTCATTTCATATTGTAGAAACGTCTTTTCGTCTTGGTCGATATGGTCGAATAAAGTCAGTTTAGAATTTGAGAAACAAAATTCTTGGTTGTCAGTTGCAACATTGTTTGGAACAAGTAACTTGCTATAATGGATTCGGACAAGGAAGATAAGCTCAAGAAGTCGAGAGGTGGTTTTAAAACTCAAGTGACCTGTAGGAGCAATAAACTGCGAGCTGCGTTAACATTGAAATCCGGAAACGATGAAGTCGATAAGCTACTTATGGATTTAACTGACGCGTGGACAAAGTTTGAGGAATCCCACGACCAGTATTATGGTTTAATTCCGGAAGAAGATGTGGATCGCGTTGAGGAATCGTTCGTGTATTTCGAAAGGGAAGAAGATAAGTACCATGAACTCAGGAAAAAGGCAAAATGCTATCTTGCTTTTAACGTTGTCGATCAAAAGCAGGGACAATCCCTCACCGAAGAGCGCAGTAAAGTTATGCCAGACGCGGTTAACAAGGCCGGTTCTTGTCAAAGCGATATTGACCATGACCGGTCACGGTCTAATGCTGTTCGTAGCGAAGAGGACTTGAACTCTTTAGTGCAAAATCTCGTTAAGATGTCCTTGCCGAAACCTGAAATGTCGGTTTTTAGTGGTAATCCTAGCGACTATTGTTACTTCGTAAATGCTTTCGAAAACTTGATCGAATTGAAAACGTCCTGTAGTCGCGAAAGATAGTATTATCTTGTTCAATACACAAGAGGTGATGTACAAGAACTAATTAAAAGTTAATCTCGTTAAAGATCCAGATGAAGCCTATCCAGAGGCTAGGCTTGCTTTGAAAAAGCGATTCGGAAGTAATTACGCAATTGCGACGGCTTTAGTTGATCGTATAATCGATGGTCCCGTGATTAAGTCGGAGGATGCGAGTAATAGGGGTAATAGGCTTTCAGATCAAAGGTCGAAAGGTCGAACTCATAAAAAATGAAAAACATGAAAATAATAACAATTTCTACTTGAATTACTCGCGAAACTCATGAAATTGAAAAATAATTCTCGCACGCTCGAATTTATTTTTCATTTTCTACTCGCTAGAAAAAGTGTGAGTAAAGTGTGAGTGAAATAATTCATATTTTAACAGATTTCGAGTAAAAATATAAGTAAAATAAATGGATAATTAAAAGAATATAAAAGTGTGAGTAAAGTGTGAGTGAAATAGTTTATATTTTAAACATATTTCAATATTTATATTTGTATGAGTTAGATTTTTAAACATTAAAAGTGTGAGTAAAGTGTGAGTGAAATAATTCATATTTAAAACAGTGAATATTTATATTTGAATGAGTTTTAATAAAAATTTTGTTATAAAAATGAAGAAAGAAGAAGAAGAACCCAACTTTAAAATCGAAATCAATGAAACCAATAAATCATTCTCACAGTTTAACATTAGAAATTATATTTCAGCAACAAATTTAGTGTCCGCAAGACATTATAAAATCGATAACATAACTATAATTAATGAAATATTATCAAATGAAACATATTTCATTACTGAACTAGTAGATACTTTTGATAATGGAATCAAAAATCCTAAAATGTTCAATACAGTTTTTAATTTTAAAGGAACTTTAGATGAAAACATAATAAATATACTTCAAACCCCTTTCAATGAAAGAAAAAGTGATATAATACTTTCAAAAGATTACAATGATTTGATTAACTTAAGAATTGAAAAAAGACAATTATATTATTTCAATTTTGATAATAAACAAATTATCTATAATGAAAATTTATCAAATATTGGTATTCAATGTGAATTAGAAAATGAAAAATCATTCAAAGATATTGCAGTTCAATGTAACTTAGATGATGAATTTAGAAAATTCAATCCTAATGAAAAAATTCATTGTTATTGCGGAGGTAAATATTCAAAATCACATAAATCAAAGCATTATCAAACAATTAAAAATAAAAACTGGCGAAAAGAGATTAAAATAAATTAATACATTATAATAAATTAAATAGTCAAATAATTATTGAATTGAGTTAAATGATTTAAATATCTAATAGACTGTTAAAATGAAAAATTGTTTGACAGTTGAAATGAAAAATTGTTTGACAGTTAAAATGATAAATTGTTTAACAGTTGAAATGATAAATTGTTTGACAGTTGAAATGATAAATTGTTTGACAGTTGAAATAATAAATTGTTTGACCGTTGAAATGATAAATTGTTTGACAGTTGAAATGATAAATTGTTTAACAGTTGAAATGATAAATTGTTTGACAGTTGAAATGATAAATTGTTTGACAGTTGAAATGATAAATTTTTTGACAGTTGAAATGATAAATTGTTTGGCAGTTGAAATGATAAGACAGCTGAAATGATAAATTGTTTGACAGTTGAAATGATAAATTGTTTAACAGTTGAAATGATAAATTGTTTGACAGTTGAAATGATAAATTGTTTGACAGTTGAAATGATAAATTTTTTGACAGTTGAAATGATAAATTGTTTGGCAGTTGAAATGATAAGACAGCTGAAATGATAAATTGTTTGACAGTTGAAATGATAAATTGTTTGACAGTTGAAATGATAAATTTTTTGACAGTTGAAATGATAAATTGTTTGGCAGTTGAAATGATAAGACAGCTGAAATGATAAATTGTTTGACAGTTGAAATGATAAATTGTTTGACGGTTGAAATGATAAATTGTTCGACTGTTGAAATGATAAATTGTTTGACAGTTGAAATGATAAATTGTTTAACAAATAAAATGATAAATTGTTTAACAGTTGAAATGATAAATTGTTTGACAGTTGAAATGATAAATTGTTTGACTGTTGAAATGATAAATTTTTTGACAGTTGAAATGATAAATTTTTTGACAGTTGAAATGATAAATTGTTTGGCAGTTGAAATGATAAATTTTTTGACAGTTGAAATGATAAATTT
Source organism: Tubulanus polymorphus (assembly GCF_964204645.1). Classification (NCBI taxonomy): domain Eukaryota; kingdom Metazoa; phylum Nemertea; class Palaeonemertea; order Tubulaniformes; family Tubulanidae; genus Tubulanus; species Tubulanus polymorphus. The sequence goes on along the minus strand of NC_134031.1, from coordinate 13,032,097 downwards.
TTTGACAGTTGAAATGATAAATTGTTTGGCAGTTGAAATGATAAGACAGCTGAAATGATAAATTGTTTGACAGTTGAAATGATAAATTGTTTGACGGTTGAAATGATAAATTGTTCGACTGTTGAAATGATAAATTGTTTGACAGTTGAAATGATAAATTGTTTAACAGTTGAAATGATAAATTGTTTAACAGTTGAAATGATAAATTGTTTGACAGTTGAAATGATAAATTGTTTGACAGTTGAAATGATAAATTGTTTGGCAGTTGAAATGATAAATTGTTTGGCAGTTGAAATGATAAGACAGCTGAAATGATAAATTGTTTGACAGTTGAAATGATAAATTTTTTGACAGTTGAAATGATAATTTTTTTGACAGTTGAAATGATAAATTGTTTGGCAGTTGAAATGATAAGACAGCTGAAATGATAAATTGTTTGACAGTTGAAATGATAAATTGTTTGACAGTTGAAATGATAAATTGTTCGACCGTTGAAATGATAAATGGTTTGACAGTTGAAATGATAAATTGTTTGACAGTTGAAATGATAAATTGTTTGACGGTTGAAATGATAAATTGTTTGACAGTTGAAATGATAAATTGTTTGACAGTTGAAATGATAAATTTTTTGACAGTTGAAATGATAAATTTTTTGACAGTTGAAATGATAAATTGTTTGACAGTTGAAATGATAAGACAGCTGAAATGATAAATTGTTTGACAGTTGAAATGATAAATTGTTTGACAGTTGCAATGATAAATTGTTTAACAGTTGAAATGATAAATTGTTTAACAGTTGAAATGATAAATTGTTTGACAGTTGAAATGATAAATTGTTCGACTGTTGAAATGATAAATTGTTTGACAGTTGAAATGATAAATTGTTTGACAGTTGAAATGATAAATTGTTTGACAGTTGAAATGATAAATTGTTCGACTGTTGAAATGATAAGACAGTTAAAATGATAAATTGTCAGTTGAAATGATAAATTGTTTGACAGTTGAAATGATAAATTGTTTGACAGTTGAAATGATAAATTGTTTGACAGTTGAAATGATAAATTGTTCGACCGTTGAAATGATAAATTGTTTGACAGTTGAAATGATAAATTGTTTGACAGTTGAAATGATAAATTTTTTGACAGTTGAAATGATAAATTTTTTGACAGTTGAAATGATAAATTTTTTGACAGTTGAAATGATAAATTGTTTGGCAGTTGAAATGATAAGACAGCTGAAATGATAAATTGTTTGACAGTTGAAATGATAAATTTTTTGACAGTTGAAATGATAAATTGTTTGACAGTTGAAATGATAAATTGTTCGACAGTTGAAATGATAAATTGTTTGACAGTTGAAATGATAAATTGTTTGACAGTTGAAATGATAAATTGTTTGACAGTTGAAATGATAAATTTTTTGACAGTTGAAATGATAAATTTTTTGACAGTTGAAATGATAAATTTTTTGACAGTTGAAATGATAAGACAGCTGAAATGATAAATTGTTTGACAGTTGAAATGATAAATTGTTTGACAGTTGCAATGATAAATTGTTTAACAGTTGAAATGATAAATTGTTTAACAGTTGAAATGATAAATTGTTTGACAGTTGAAATGATAAATTGTTCGACTGTTGAAATGATAAATTGTTTGACAGTTGAAATGATAAATTGTTTGACAGTTGAAATGATAAATTGTTTGACAGTTGAAATGATAAATTGTTCGACTGTTGAAATGATAAGACAGTTAAAATGATAAATTGTCAGTTGAAATGATAAATTGTTTGACAGTTGAAATGATAAATTGTTTAACAGTTGAAATGATAAATTGTTTAACAGTTGAAATGATAAATTGTTTGACAGTTGAAATGATAAATTGATCGACTGTTGAAATGATAAATTGTTTGACAGTTGAAATGATAAATTGTTTGACAGTTGAAATGATAAATTGTTTGACAGTTGAAATGATAAATTGTTTGACAGTTGAAATGATAAATTGTTTGACAGTTGAAATGATAAATTTTTTGACAGTTGAAATGATAAATTGTTTGGCAGTTGAAATGATAAGACAGCTGAAATGATAAATTGTTTGACAGTTGAAATGATAAATTTTTTGACAGTTGAAATGATAAATTTTTTGACAGTTGAAATGATAAATTGTTTGGCAGTTGAAATGATAAATTGTTTGGCAGTTAAAATGATAAATTGTTTGACAGTTGAAATGATAAATTGTTTGACCGTTGAAATGATAAATTGTTTGACCGTTGAAATGATAAATTGTTTGACAGTTGAAATGATAAATTGTTTGACAGTTGAAATGATAAATTGTTTGACAGTTGAAATGATAAATTTTTTGACAGTTGAAATGATAAATTGTTTGGCAGTTGAAATGATAAGACAGCTGAAATGATAAATTGTTTGACAGTTGAAATGATAAATTGTTTGACAGTTGAAATGATAAATTGTTCGACCGTTGAAATGATAAATTGTTTGACAGTTGAAATGATAAATTGTTTGACAGTTGAAATGATAAATTTTTTGACAGTTGAAATGATAATTTTTTTGACAGTTGAAATGATAAATTTTTTGACAGTTGAAATGATAAATTGTTTGGCAGTTGAAATGATAAGACAGCTGAAATAATAAATTGTTTGGCTAATCTTAGGCGAATTATTGCTAGATTGCCATATGATTTGAAAAAGCGCTGGCGTACTAAGGCGGACTATATTTCTACTTTTGAATGTCGCGAGATACGTTTGGAGGATATATCTGTTTTCGTGGAAAATGAAGCCCGCATCGTCGACCATCCTATTTTCGGTAAAATTGCAGATGGCCCCCGGGATAAAAAATTTCACGGTGTTGCTAGTTTGGGTAAACAGAAGAGTTGCGCTGCGAATTCTCAACAAGTGCAGAATGTTACCGTCACGCCACGATCATTGAACCCGAATAATAGCTCGTGCTTTCTGTGTAAACAAGACCATCTCTTGTCAAACTGTTTAAGTTTTAAAGACAAACTCATGCATGACAGATTAGCGTTTTTAAGAACCAACAATCTGTGTTTCAATTGTTTCGGCGTGCATCATCGGGCACGTAATTGTCGAAAAATGCCATGTGGCGTGTGTGGTTATAGACACAATATTCTATTGCATCGTTACACTCCTGCGCCCAACATTTCGCCTACTGATAACTCGCCTACGGATGTCGCTGTTCAACAGAATCGTACTACGAGTTCTTTCATCAAAAAGCCACGTGTTGCTGTTGGTATGCCGATCGTACCTGTCAAGGTTAAAAGAATGTCTAATGATTTATGCGTGATGACGTACGCTCTTCTCGATACGGGATAAAATTCAACATTCTGTTCAGAACAATTGCTAAGCGATCTAGGGTGCTGCTCGAGTGATAGGCGAGTTGCTCACTCCTTGTCTACATTGAACTTTTTGGATCGCGAATCGGTCTCTCTTGTCGCTGATCTTCGCGTTTATGATTTGGAGGAAAACTCAATGCTTGTTTTTAATGATATTTATTCGCAGCCAAAGTTACCAATTGATCGTAGCGATATTCCTAGGCAGGAGGAAATAGACAGATGGGTACACTTAGACGGTGTACGTGTATCACGAGTTGATGCCGAGGTGGGTCTAATTATTGGCAGTGACAACAGCTTAGCTTTAGAGCCAATTGAAGTTAGATCGAGTTCTCGCGGTGGTCCGTATGCGGTGAAAACAATTTTCGGTTGGGCGGTCAATGGTCCATTATGCACGAAGAATAATCGATCGCAGCCTAAGTCATGTTCAATCAAGTCGTGTTCAATCAAGTCCGACGAAAGTCTAAACAAACAGTTCGAGGTTTATTGTAACATGGAGTTCAACGATTTGAATACGAACAACTTATCCGGTATGTCGTATGATGATAAAAGAGCGCTAACTATCATGGAATCAACTGTTAAGCTGACCGACGACGGTCACTACGAGTTAAGCTTGCCCTGGAAACATGATAAACCGAGCTTGCCTAATAACCGCGCTTTAGCCAAGCATAGATTTGATTTGCTTGAACGTCGTTTCGATAAGGATCCTAAGCTAAAGGTCGAGTACACCGCATTCGTCGATAAGATGATTAATTCCGGGTTTTGCGAGTTGATTCCTGATGAAGATTTAAATCGCAATGATGGGCTCGTTTGGTACCTTCCGCATCACCCTGTATACCATCCACGAAAAAACAAACTCAGGGTCGTGTTCGATTGTTCGTCTAAATTTCATGGTATTTCACTCAATGATAATCTACTGCAAGGACCGAATCTAACTAGCCTATTGATTGGCGTATTGATACGTTTTAGGCAAGAACGAGTCGCTTTTATGGCTGATGTTGAAGGGATGTTTAATCAAGTTCGGGTAACTCCTTCTATGTGCGATGTTCTTAGATTCCTATGGTTCTCATCGAGTCACGAGATAGTAGAGTATAGAATGCGTGTACATTTATTCGGTGCTGCGTCCAGTCCTAGTTGCGCTAATTTTGCTATTCAGAGATCCGCGATTGATCCGCGACTTGTTTGGTGACGATGTTATAGAAACTGTGTTGCGCAATTTTTACGTGGACGATTGTCTGAAGTCTGTATGCTCCAATGAGTCTGCCGTTGATCTCCTATCTCATGTGATAAAACTTTTAGCGATGGGCGGCTTCAGATTAACTCAAGTATCTTCGAATTCGCGTCGCGTCTTGGAGTCTGTTTCGGAAGCTCATAGAGCTAAGACAGTTAAAGATTTAAGTTTTGATCAGTTACCTTTCGAACACGCTCTCGGTGTCTTGTGGAATATGGACACTGATGAGTTTTGTTTTAAAGTCAACGTACGAGAGGATGCAAGGAAAACGCGTCGCGGTATATTAGCTAGCGTTAGCACTCTGTATGACCCTATCGGTTTTACGGCTCCTCTAACTCTGCGCGTTAAATCGCTCCTGCAGGAGCTTTGCCGTCTTAAGCTTGGATGGGATGATTCAATACCCGACCGGTACGAAGCGATTTGGTTGTCATGGTTAACTGACATATCTAAGATCGAAAAGTTAGCAATCGAGAGATGCTTTAAGCCTTGCGAATTCGGAGAGGTTAAGTCGGTTCAGCTGCATCATTTTTCTGATGCTTCAGAGGCTGGTTACGGTTCTGTGTCTTATATTCGCCTATTGGATGATCGCGACCGTATTCATTGTAGTTTCGTAACGGGGAAATCACGAGTAACTCCTCTGAAGTTTACGACTATTCCGCGTCTCGAGTTAGCTGCTGCAACCGTATCGATTCGCTTAGATTGCATAATGACGAGAGAGTTAGACTTTGATGTTGATAAGACGTTCTATTGGACTGATAGCACATCGGTGTTGAAATATATTCGTAATGAGGATAAGCGATTTCAAGTGTTCGTCGCTAATAGAGTTGGCGTTATTCGTGAGCATTCGGAGCCTTCTCAATGGAACTTTGTTGATGGAAAGCTAAATCCTGCTGATGACGCCAGCCGCGGTTTAAGTATCGATGAAATGAATCGTGATTGTCGATGGCTGAAAGGTCCTGATTTCTTATGGAAAACTGAGGAATCGTGGCCGACACAACCTGATTTAGGCGTCGTCGAATCGTCGGACGTTGAGGTTAAAAGGTCGTCTAAAGCATGCGCGTCGTCGTGTAAACTTGATTTGGACAACGATGTTCTTATGAGCTATTTCGCACTATTCTCGTCTTGGTCGCACCTTAAAAAGTCCGTTGCCTGGATATTGCGTTTTAAGCGTAAACTTATGCGTCGTGATCATGGTGATGTTTCTAACGGTCCGATTTCAGTTGGTGAGCTCCGAGAAGCTGAGAGAGCAATTTTGTCTTACGTTCAAAGGAGAGCGTTTCCAGAAGCTTTCAACGGTTCCACTCTCAAAAAATCGTCAATACTCGCGCTGAGTCCCGTTAAGATTAATGACTTGTTGTGCGTAAGAGGGCGTCTTGGTCGTTCAGAGCTTTCCGAGTCATCGAAGCATCCTATAATATTACCGAAGAATGGTCACATCACTGACTTAATCGTACGGTTCTATCATGATATCTATGCACATAGAGGTCGTGAGTATACGCTTTCTAAGATTCGCTTGAAGTTTTGGGTTGTTAATGGTAAATCCGCTGTGTGGAGAACTATATCGAAATGTATAAATTGCCGCAAACGAAACGCAAAACTTTCACAACAGAAGATGTCAGATTTACCGCCGGGTCGCGTCTCTCCTGATAAACCACCATTTTCGTTTGTTGGACTTGATTATTTTGGTCCGTTTCTGGTTAAACGCGGTCGTGTGCGTGAGAAACGTTATGGATGCATCTTCACTTGCCTTGCAAGTCGCTCCGTTCACTTAGAAGTATGCCATTCCCTGGATACCGACTCCTTTATTTCCGGTCTTAGGCGTTTTATCGCGCGGAGGGGTCAGCCGGAGAAGATCAGAAGTGGCAACGGTACTAATCTCGTGGGCGGTCAGCGTGAACTGAAAGATGCCATCAATAACTGGAATCAAGACAAAATCCAGGAGTTCTTGTTGCAAAAGGAGATAGAATGGGAGTTTAACCCACCCGCCGCTTCAAATATGGGAGGTGTTTGGGAAAGACTCATTAGATCGGTTAGAAGTGTTTTGTGCGCGATTACGAAAGAACAGGTTCTCGACGATGAGAGCTTGTTAACCCTCATGTGTGAGGTCGAAGCCATTGTTAATGGTCGTCCGTTGACGAGCGTCTCCGATGATCCAACTGACTTGGAACCACTTACTCCAAATCACTTGTTGATTTTGCGTTCCGGACCAACATTGCCGCCAGGGAGTTTTTCTCAACGCGATTTGTACGTTCGTCGGCGCTGGCGTCAAGTACAATACTTGGCCGATATTTTTTTGGAGAAGATGGGTACGCGAGTACTTACCATTGTTACAAAAAAGACAGAAATGGTTCAACCCTCAGAGGAATTTCGTTGAAGGCGATATCGTTCTTGTCAAAGATGATCAGTCGCATCGATCGTCTTGGTCTTTAAGTCGCGTTATCGAAACTTATGCCGGAAGTGATAGTTTGATTCGAAGCGTTAAACTTAAAACAAAGTCAACCGAGTTAGTTCGACCAGTGAACAAGTGCGTTCTTCTTGAATGTATTACTTAGGGTTTACTAAGTAACTTAGTGTTTACCTATATGATGAACATTAATGTAATTGATGTACCTATTTGAGTGTTTCGTTGTTATATTGTTGTATATTTGTTTGGTTAAATCACATAAAGTGTTTAACGGTGCCGGGAATGTTGACGCCACGTTTCGGCTCTTGTAGTTTAAAGTTTGTATGGTTACTTCAGTTCGAAGTTTGTAACTTCATATGTCTGCATTGTGCTGCCACCTATTATTCTTATAATTTTTCGGCTTTTTTACGTCATTCTTGGTAGCCATATTTGAACGCAGCTGGTTTTTGGTTTAGCAATATCTTGCCAAAAAGGCTCAATTGTTCCGTAAGTTTAATTCAAGATAATTCGTAACTTTATTTATCAGTTGCATATTAGAAGTAAGTTTTCTGTATATTGAATCACAAACTTGTAAAGTTTCATTTCATATTGTAGAAACGTCTTTTCGTCTTGGTCGATATGGTCGAATAAAGTCAGTTTGGAATTTGAGAAACAAAATTCTTGGTTGTCAGTTGCAACAATATGCATAACTGAAGTAAAACCTAAATCAAGCAGGCTGCAGCTTGATGCACGCAATGTCTTCTTTAACCGATCAAGCGACTACGAAACCTTTACCAACATTGAGAATGAAGGGAGAGGGATTGCTATGTATATCCATGCGGAACTTAAACCCTGTCTCTCTCCTCTCGAGACAACTGATAAGATATGTTCTGAGCAAACAAGCGAGGTCATCTGGGTCGAGTTACCACGTAACAATGCCACAGACAAACCCACTCTAATAGGATGTGCCTACAGGAGTCCAAACAGTGATCATGACAACAAATATCACCAGATGATAGAATCACTAGGCACACTTGGCCACAAGTATAACATAACATAATACTCTGTGGAGACTTCAACTTGCCCGAAATTGACTGGACAAACAACAACTGCAGAACTACTGGATCTCATGTTTTAAAACAAATACTAGATGCTAGTATGAATGCCTTCCTAGAGCAACATGTGAAGGAACCCACGCACCACCGTGGTAATCAAAGAGAGAACATTCTAGACCTGGTCTTCACAAATGAACCACACCTAGTAGAGGAAGTTAAACTCCTTGCCCAAATCGGCTCAAGCCACCATGATTGTCTCCTATTCCACATTGAAAATGTCTGCAAGCCCCAAACTGCTATAAAATTAGGACGAAAAAATTATAATTGAGGAAACTACGAAAGCTTAAGACAATTCCTAATTTACTGGAAAATAACCTGGCTGAAATGAGTCTGGATGAATGCTGGGACCATATAAAAGAGAAAAATAAAATGCGCAGAGGCAGGGCACATCCCTCAATAACACGCACCTCGCTGGAAACAACATTCTCCACTATGGATGACTCGCAACGCGATGCGTAAAGTCAAGAAAAAACACGCGGCATGGAAAAGGTATCTAAAACATAAAAACCCTGAAAATTACAGAAATTACCAATAGCCAATAATGCAGCAAAAAGCGAATCCAGAAAGACTGTCAGAGAGTACGAAAAGAACCTGTCACATGAAGTGAAAAAAAGCCCAAAGGCTTTCTGGAGGTATTGCAAAAGCAAAACTAGAGTCAGAAGTAGAATTCCCGACGTACAGATACAAAACGCGGAACTGATAACTGACAACAAGCAAAAAGCAGACTCTTTCAACAAGTACTTTGCGGAATTATTCAATATTGAAGATGTAAACAACATTCCTGATCCAATCATTACAAGGGAAAACACACAAGCACTCGACGAGATAACAGTGACTCGCGACATAGTCAAGAAGAAACTGCTTGGACTCAAAGTCAATAAAAGTATGGGGCCAGACAACATCCACCCAAGAATCCAAAAGAGGCAGAAAACGAACTGGCTGGTCCTTTGACTATTCTCTGCAAGAAATCATTGAACGAAGGAAGAATTCCAGAGGACTGGAGGTCTGCAATCGTGACCCCAATACACAAAAAGGGCCCAGGAACAAAACTGAGAACTACAGGCCAATAAGCCTGACGTGTATAGCATGCAAGATTCTAGAATCAATCGTCAGAGATCAAATCATGTCCCACCTTGTAAAACATGATTTGATCTCAGAATCTCAGCATGGTTTTGTTCAATGTAGATCAACTACAACACAACTATTACAGACTCTTGAAGACTGAACAAAATCCAATGACCAAGACCTGGCTGTCGATGTGATTTTCTTAGATTTTCAGAAGGCATTTGACAAAGTACCACACTGTAGACAAATGAAGAAATTAAAAGCTAACGGTATCAGCGGAAAACCTTACAGATGGATTAATGACTTCCTGAAAGACAGAAAACAATCAGTCAACACTGAGGGCTCACTTTCAGACTGGGAGCGAGTAACAGATGGAGTGCCACAAGGTAGTGTACTGGGACCCTCCTATTTGCGATTTATATCAACGACCTACCCGAGGGAATGAGGAGCAAAATAATGATGAACGCAGATGATACAAAGATATACAGAACGATAAAAACACGCAATGATGCCATGCCATGGAACTCCAAGACGATTTGAGCAGGCTCTGCAATCGGTCAGAGAAATGGTTGATGCATTTCCATCCTGTCAAATGCGTAGTAATGCATATCGGGAAGAAAAACAACCGACACAACTACAGCATGATAGTCGACAACACCAACCACCAGCTCAGAGCAATAACCGAAGAAAAAGACTTAGGCGTGACAATCGACGAAATGTTAAAATTTCAAACACAGCATACCTCGGTTGTAAACAGAGGACATAGAATGACTGGAGTTATCAAGAGATCCTTTGAGCACCTTGATAAAAAAACGTTTAACCTTCTGTACAAAGCACTTGTTCGTCCAATATTGGAGTATGCGATTCCAGCCTATAGTCCCTACCAGAAGAAAGACATGATCACCGTCTACAACTGCCTACACGGGAACTACCGTATCATCTCCGAGCGACTTTTACCATAGAACCACAACCGTATAACTAGGGGACACTCACTGAAGCTGGCAAAATCCCGATCAAGGAAAAACACCCGGAAGAACTTTTTCAGTCAACGTGTTGTAAATAACCGGAATAGCCTAACAGAAGATATAGTTAATGCACCCAGCATTGACAGTTTCAAAGCGCGACTCGATAACTTCTGGCAACACGAACAACGACCACAGTAGCAGAATCCAGGCTTTCAAAAACTGTATTCCACAGCTGGTTTCAAACCTAGCAACAATCAACAAGCGACACAACGAGACAACCTAGAAATAGGCATATAATGCCTCCCGTTGGTTGTAACCGATACGATACGATACAATTACCCAACATGTCTCACGTAGCATAAAAACGGAATCCAAATCGCCATCAGGGACCAGGGAGGATGCCCGGGTAAAAGTCCCGTGCCCCGAAATGTACAAAATGGGGCATAATTTTCCGGTCTGGTTAGAGCGTTTTGAGAGCCACTGCACATTGTCCGGTGTATGTAGTAGTGAGCTTAGGAAACAACATTTACTAACGTACCTGGACCACGAGTCATACCAGGCGGTTAAAAACCTCCGTCTCGCCCCATCCCTGGATAACAATAGTTTCGTTGAGGGATAAAGGGCCGTATGTCATTCTCCGATTTCAAAATGATGTTGAAATCTCGAGAGCAGAAGCCCCAAGAAAACATCGGGAATTACGCGGATGCATTGACTCGCACGGAGCGCGTACCCAGGGGTTGATCACAGTTTGCAGGATGTGTTGGCACGTGACCAATTCTTGGCAGGTGTGGCGGTATCCTCGAGTGTTAGGGAGCAGTTGTACGTGAGTAATAGGGAAAGTGGGCTTTCAGATCAGAGTACGAGAGTACGAGAGTACGAGACACCACTCATCACCACAAGTAATTTTTTTCCTTATAAATGGGTGATAGAAAAGCATTCTTAGCAACAATAAATAACAGAATAAAACCAGCAAAAAAACAATTTGAAATAAAAAAGTTAATTGATGTTACAAAAGAAATTGAACATAAAATATTGAAATTAGAAAAGATAAAAACTAAATATGGAGAGAAAGTATCAGCGAATTAAGAAATAAAAATAAGTTTAGAAAAATTAAATTTTTTTTTGCTTTTTTCCAAAAATAAACACACTTTTTAATATAAAAGCGCTAATAAAATGATAAAATTGTTCAATATTAAAAGTGTGAGTAAAGTGTGAGTAAAATAATTTAGATTTTCAATGTTAAAAGTGTGAGTAAAGTGTGAGTAAAATAAATTAGATTTTCAACGTTAAAAGTGTGTGTAAAGTGTGAGTAAAATAAGTTAGATTTTCAATAATAAAAGTGTGAGTAAAGTGTGAGTAATAATTTTGCTAAATAAATGAAAGAAGAAATGGAATTTAAAATTGAAATAAAAGAATTGAATGAATTATTTTCACTATTTAACATTAAAAATTGTATCTCAGCAAAAAATTTAGTATATGGAAGACAATATGAAATTAATAATATTACTGTAATTAATCAAATAGTATTAAATAAAACATATTTAATAACTGAACTAATAGATACTTTAGATAATGGCGCCAAAAATCCTAAAATATTTAATACAGTTTTAAATTATAAAGGTAATTTAGATGAAAACATAATAAATATTCTTAAATTTCCTTTTAATGAAAGAGAAAGTGATATAATACTTTCAAAAGGTAATGATAGGATAGACTTAAGAATTGAAAAACGACAATTATATTATTGTAATTTTGATAATAAACAAATTATTTATAATGAAAATACATCAAATATTGAAATTCAATGTGATTTAGAAAACAATAATTCTTTTAAAGATATTGCAATTCAGTGTGATTTAGAAAATAGTAAATCTTTTAAAGATATCGCAATTCAATGTGATTTAGAAAATGAATTCAAAAGATTTAATCCTAATGAAAAAATTCATTGTTATTGCGGAGGTAAATATTCAAAATCACATTAATCAAAGCATTACCAAACAATTAAACATAAAAACTGGTGTAAAGAGTAACAATTCTACATTGAAAATAAATTAAATAGTCAAATAATTATTGAATTTAGTTAAATGATTTAAATATCTAATAGACTGTTAAAATGATAAATTGTTCGACTGTTGAAATGATAAATTGTTTGACTGTTAAAATGATAAAGTGTTTGACAGTTGAAATGATAAATTGTTTGACAGTTGAAATGATAAATTGTTTGACAGTTGAAATGATAAATAGTTTGACAGTTGAAATGATAAATTGTTTGACAGTTGAAATGATAAAATTTAAATTGTAAATTTAATTGTTATTTGATTTAATCATTTAAAAGTTTAATATTTTAAAAATGATTTTAAAATATTTAGATAAAAACAAGCAAATGTTGATTAATTTTCTAATTTCTTTCTTAAATAAATGGATGGTTTCATTCCAACTGGGAAAAGTGATTTAAAACATTATTTAGTTGCTGGAGGTTTAATTTTAGCTGCGCTTTACTTTTATTATGAAAATATTTCAAAAGATTTAATAAATGAAAATAATAAATTAAGCAAGAAATTAAAGAAGTTAAATACTAAAAATGGAAATACTAGAATTTAACTAGAATTGACAAAAAATACACTAAATCAACTGTCTTGTTAATCTTTTTAAATTTTTATTCAATTCTAATTAAATTCTAGTTGAAGTTAGTTTCAACTAACTTTAATTACAATTCAACTAAAATATAACTAAAATTTCATTATATTAACAAAGTTGTCTATTTTAGTTTAATCTTAGTCGTAGTTCAAAGTATTTCAATTTTACACAATAAATGAGATTTTTTTTTAAATTCTTTACTTTAATTTGTTATTTAATCATTCCAATTTATGCCCAATTTTATGATTTCTAAATCCTTTTTCCGTCTTGTATTTTTTACTACAAATTTCGCATCTTTTAATATTATTCATTCTATCTGAAATGTAATTGATATTATTTTTCAATTCAATATATTTTATTTTACAATCATCATAAAAATGAAACAATTGTTTCAAACTATAAACTGAAAATGAAAGTAACCCTGAAATCATCATAATTAATTTCATTTTCTCTTGATTTCTGTAAATAAGATTTAACAAATTTAATATATTTTCACTCATTTAATTAGAAAAAGATTTTAATAGATTAATTCACTATTTAATCTGATTCAACAACTTTCTTGTGATTATTACCGTTTTTATGATTATTTCCATTTTTAGTATTTAACTTCTTTAATTTCTTGCTTAATTTATTATTTTCATTTATTAAATCTTTTTGAAATATTTTCATAATAAAAGTAAAGCGCAGCTAAAATTAAACCTCCGGCAACTAAATAATGTTTTAAATCACTTTTCCCAGTTAGAATGAAACCATACATTTATTTAAGAAAGAAATTAGAAAATTAATAAACATTTGCTAGTTTTTAATTGAATATTTTATAATCATTTTTAAAATATTAAACTTTTAAATGATTAAATCAAATAACAATTAAATTTACAGCTAAACAATTCATCATTTCAACTGTCGAACAATTTATCATTTCAACTGTCGAACAATTTATCATTTCAACTGTCAAACAATTTATCATTTCAACTGTCAAACAATTTATCATTTCAACTGTCAAACAATTTATCATTTCAACGGTCAAACAATTTATCATTTCAACTGTCAAACAATTTATCATTTCAACAGTCGAACAATTTATCATTACAACTGTCAAACAATTAATCATTTCAACTGTCAAACAATTTATCATTTCAACGGTCAAACAATTTATCATTTCAACTGTCAAACAATTTATCTTTTCAACAGTCGAACAATTTAACATTCTAACAGTCGAACAATTTAACATTCTAACAGTCGAACAATTTAACATTTGAACAGTTGAACAATTTATCATTTCAACTGTCAAATCATTTCAACAGTCGAACAATTTATCATTTCAACTGTCGAACAATTTATCATTTCAGCTTTCCAACAATTTATCATTTCAACTGTTAAACAATTTATCATTTCAACAGTCGAACAATTTATCATTTCAACTGTCAAACAATTTATCATTTCAACTGTCAAATCATTTCAACAGTCGAACAATTTATTATTTCAGCTGTCAAACAATTTATCATTTCAAATGTCAAACAATTTATCATTTCAAATGTCAAACAATTTATCATTTCAACTGTCAAACTATTTATCATTTCAACTGTCAAACAATTTATCATTTCAACTGTCAAACAATTTATCATTTCAACTGTCAAACAATTTATCATTTTAACAGTCAAACAATTTATCATTTCAACAGTCGAACAATTTATCATTTTAACAGTCTATTAGATATTTAAATCATTTAACTAAATTCAATAATTATTTGACTATTTAATTTATTTTCAATGTAGAATTGTTACTCTTTACACCAGTTTTTATGTTTAATTGTTTGGTAATGCTTTGATTTATGTGATTTTGAATATTTACCTCCGCAATAACAATGAATTTTTTCATTAGGATTAAATCTTTTGAATTCATTTTCTAAATCACATTGAATTGCGATATCTTTAAAAGATTTACTTTTTTCTAAATCACACTGAATTGCAATATCTTTAAGAATTATTGTTTTCTAAATCACATTGAATTTCAATATTTGATGTATTTTCAATATAAATAATTTGTTTATTATCAAAATTACAATAATATAATTGTCGTTTTTCAATTCTTAAGTCTATCCTATCATTACCTTTTGAAAGAATTATATCACTTTCTCTTTCATTAAAAGGAAATTTAAGAATATTTATTATGTTTTCATCTAAATTACCTTTATAATTTAAAACTGTATTAAATATTTTAGGATTTTTGGCGCCATTATCTAAAGTATCTATTAGTTCAGTTATTAAATATGTTTCATTTAATACTATTTGATTAATTACAGTAATATTATTAATTTTATATTGTCTTCCATAAACTAAATTTTTTGCTGAGATACAATTTCTAATGTTAAATAGTGAAAATAATTCATTCAATTCTTTTATTTCAATTTTAAATTCCATTTCTTCTTTCATTTATATAGCAAAATTATTACTCACACTTTACTCACACTTTTATTATTGAAAATCTAACTTATTTTACTCACACTTTACACACACTTTTAACATTGAAAATCTAAATTATTTTACTCACACTTTACTCACACTTTTAACATTGAAAATCTAACTTATTTTACTCACACTTTACTCACACTTTTAACGTTGAAAATCTAACTTATTTTACTCACACTTTACTCACACTTTTAACATTGAAAATCTAAATTATTTTACTCACACTTTACTCACACTTTTAACATTGAAAATCTAACTTATTTTACTCACACTTTACTCACACTTTTAACATTGAAAATCTAACTTATTTTACTCACACTTTACTCACACTTTTAATATTGAACAATTTTATCATTTTATTAGCGCTTTTATATTAAAAAGTGTGTTTATTTTTGGAAAAAAGCAAAAAAAATTTAATTTTTCTAAACTTAATTTTATTTCTTAATTCGCTGATACTTTCTCTCCATATTTAGTTTTTATCTTTTCTAATTTCAATATTTTATGTTCAATTTCTTTTATAACATCAATTAACTTTTTTATTTCAAATTGTTTTTTTGCTGGTTTTATTCTGTTATTTATTGTTGCTAAGAATGCTTTTCTATCACCCATTTATAAGGAAAAAAAATTACTTGTGGTGATGAGTGGTGTCTCGTACTCTCGTACTCTGATCTGAAAGCCCACTTTCCCTATTACTTACGTGGTTCAGCCACAGTACCTATCGGAGGCTATGTCATTGGCACAGGGTCATGAGACCGCGCAGCGCCTGACTGAGAGACACGAGTCCAGACCCCCTCGTCGACATGTAAATGAGGTGAAGGCCGGTAAGACGGATGAGCTACTTTCGGAACTCGTGGGCCTCCTCGAGGGTTTGAATGTCCGGATGGACGGTTAAGAGTCCAGGGTTAACACACAGACTCAGGCCAACTCCCAGGGGAGGGACAACACATGCTGGCGGTGTCGAGAACCGGATCATACAGCGGATACATGTCCGCAGGTTACATGTCATACATGTTCTGGTAGAGCTCATTATGCCAGGAACTGCCCCGGGAAGCAGGGAAACGATTACAGGCAGTCCTCCAGGGGCAAGGGAATCGCCGCCAATAGAGAGACCCTCCACATATATGATGGAGAAATATCTGCCTCCACACCGTAGAATCCGGAAACATGTTCATTCACCCGTTAACGATTCCGTACATGATTGAGCCCAAATTGTAAATAATTCAAAAGTTGTAAATAGTTCACTAGACCCTTGCGTAAGGGAAATTGTTGGGAACGAAATTTTTGGTGGAACCGATACGACAGGTCGTACCTATCTGGAAAAGCAGGCAACTTCAAATGTTTTAACTCCTTACCCAGATACCTCACTGTCGGTCGGTCAACCGGGTGATGGAATTTCGGATGGTTCTCCTCTGAGGCAGAAGACAGTTTCAAATATTTTACCTCCGTACCCAGATAACTCTCTGTTGATAAAGTCACACGAAGATAGGTCGTAACCACAATTACAACTGACCAGCCAGATGTGTCAATAGGTCCGAGCTGCCCCGTGGCTGAGAAAATGATCTGTCGTGTCGATTAAAGAGACACTGGGCTTTACTGCTCTGGTATTCTTAATGGTTCAACACGTACGTCTATACTCTTAGACACCGGTGCCTCAGTGACTTTGTTGAAAACCTCTGTCTGGGAGAAGAGTCGTAGGACCGATCAGGGAAATCTGCTGCCAGTCGACTTCGAATTAGCCACTGCCACGGGTGCGAACATGAAGGTTCATGGGGTGGCCAAGGTAGAGCTCCAGTTGGGAACCTGTAGATTCATGGTAATAGCCGATGACTTGGCTCAGGAGTGCCTGCTAGGAAGTGACTTCTTTGAACAGAATGGTTGCATTATTGATTACCCTGGAAGAGTTCTTGAGTGTGGCCTTACCCATGTACCATTGGAGACCAAGGATGCACGACCTAGTTGCTGTCGTTTGTTCCTGACCGAGACTTGTTATATTCCGGGAGGCCATGAGGTCGTGGCCACTGCGTATTTCAAGCAGAGATGTAGTGTAAATAACAATTTTGTTGGTATGGTTGGTATGGAGCGGAGTTTGTGGGTATTTTCTCGCCTATCGAATCAGTCAATGTACTCACTGTGTAAGACACTTCTGGTTTGTCAGAGACGGAACTGCTTCAGTCACAGCAGGATCCCCATGATTTAAAGGGTCTTTAAATTTAAAACCAACTAAATGTCGATAGTCTCGAGATTTCGGAGGGTGATCGGGAGGATTTGAAGAGGGTCCTAGCGCCGCATCAGGGTGTATTTTCTCGGGGGAATTTGATATTGGGAGGACACCCCTCATTAAGTTTGAGATCGATACCGGGGAGCAGAAGCCGATTAGGCAGCATCAACGACGTCTGCCGCCCCATTACAAGCAATTTGTTGAGGGGTACACTGCACTGAACTGTGTGACCAAGGTCTTATATGTGATGGCAGTTTGCGTCTGTGCTGTGACTACAGGAAATTAAACGATGTCTCAACTAAAGACAGTCACCCATTGGGGCGAATAGATTCTACCCTCGAGGCACTTTCGGGATCGCCATGGTTCTCCTCTCTGGCTACTGGCAAGTGCCGATCCAAGAATGTGACAAACCAAAAGCAGCTTTTTGTTCTGAGAACCGTTTGTGGGAATGGAATGTTATGCCATTCGGTCTCACAAATGCTCCGTCATGTCTTTGGCTCTTGACAAGGTGTCATGGAAAACAGCCTTGATCTACCTCGATAATGTCATAGTCCACTCTGCGGATGTGGCGTCCCACATTTCTAAGCTGTCAGAGGTATTCGATTGTTTCAAAGCAGCAAATATGAAATTTAAGCCAATAAAATGTCACCTCCTCCAAAAGCGGTTAAAATTCTTGGGCCATGTCGTGAGCGGGAACGGAATTGAAACTGACCGGGCAAACATTGACAAAGTCCTAGGTTGGCCAGCCCCTATCAATTTATCAGAAGTACGAAGTTTCACTGGCCTC
This sequence comes from Tubulanus polymorphus, assembly GCF_964204645.1. Classification (NCBI taxonomy): domain Eukaryota; kingdom Metazoa; phylum Nemertea; class Palaeonemertea; order Tubulaniformes; family Tubulanidae; genus Tubulanus; species Tubulanus polymorphus. The sequence continues at coordinate 13,013,866 of NC_134031.1, read as the reverse complement.
CTCACTTAATATTCAAGATTTATCAAGGGATATGCGGAAATGTGTGAACCCTCCATCTGCTCACAAAGAAGGGTCAGCCTTTCGAATGGGGTATCAGTCAGCAAAAAGCATAGATAGATAGATATTTATTTTTCGTAAACCGCACATACAATATGATTGTAATAATATAATTTTATGATTAGGTTTCGAGGGATACAGTGCGAGCCGAAAGGCTGTATTTAAAAATTAAGACAATGAAACCCTGTGCATAGTGCATAATTGGTGCAATTGTGTACAAAAGAGATAATAATAAGAATAATAATAATAATAATGATAATAATAATAATAAAAGTAGTAGTAATAATAATGATAATAACAATAATACTAATAATAATAATGATAATAATATTAATAGTTATAAGAGTAATGATAACATTAATGATAAGAATTACTACATGAATTATAATAATTATAAAAATCATGGTACAAATTATAGTAACAGTATTCATGACAATAATAACAGTAATAATGAATTATAATACAAGAAAAAATAAATTCAATAAATTCATGGTTAATGATACGGTTAATGATAACGGTAGGCAACGGTAGGCAACGGTTAATGATAAATTCTTTACAATGATCTTATATCGAACTTAATTTCAAACCTTGAAACAAGAGAACATATACTAGGCGCTTTACGAAGATGATCAGGATCATTTTGCCATATGATAGGTACTTGCGCCAAGAATGAATTATGAAAAAGTTTAGTGGTATGCTGTTGAACCCTGGCATAATTTCTACTTCTAGTATTGTATTTATGAAAGTCTGAGTTTATATGGAATAGTTCAAAAATCGGTGTTGGTAATTTTCTATGAAAATGGTTGTATCCCAATTTGAGGACTTCCAACTTAATCAGGTCATAAAATTTTAGGATCTTATATTTCTTGAAGATAGGTCCAGTTGCTGCATTAAAAGCTGTATTATCAATTAGTCGGATAGCTTTTTTGGATTTTATAAATAGCATTTGATTGTTTTGCAGATAGAAGTGGTCCCCAGACACTGAGGGAATAATTGATATGGTTTTGAATATAAGAGTAGTACATAATTAATTTGCTAGAGTCTGGAAGTATTTTTTTAACAGTTCTTAGAAGATATAGATTTTTGTTTAATTTATTTATTAGTTGTTTAATATGTGATTCCCAATTTAAATCATCATCAATTTGAAGTCCTAAAAATTTACAGTCAGAAGAGAGGCCTATGTTTAGGTTTTCAACATCAATAGATAATTTGTCATTACACGCAACAGACTGTCTTGGTTTATAGAATACACATTTAGCTTTTTCCAAGTTTAGTGTAAGTTGATTGGCGTTGAACCAGACAATAATAGTTTTGATGTCGTGCTTAGTATTTTGAAAAAGTTTGGCAATATTCTTTTCTGTTGTCAACAGATTCGTATCATCCGCAAAAGAGATAGCCCTAGAGTACTTCAAATTGTGGTTCAAATCATTAACGTAAATAAGAAATAATAATGGTCCTAGGACGGATCCTTGAGGAACACCATATGATACAGGATTGAGTGTAGATGATACATTGTTGTAATGAACAAACATTTTTCGATCTTTCAAATAACTCTCGAACCAATTATAAGCATGTCCTCTGATTCCGTAATGATCTAATTTTAATAAAAGCTTATCAATATCTAAGGAATCAAAGGCCTTCGATAAATCTAGGCAAATGCCCAATGAATAATATTTGTTTTCTTAATTGTTAATTATATTGCCAATAAAGTCTATTATTGCATGCGTGGTGGAGTGATTGGGTCTGAAACCATATTGTGAGGAATTCAGAATACAATACTTATCTAAAAAGGAATAGAGACGCGTGTGCACAAGTTTTTCTAATATTTTGGATAGTACTGGTAGAAGTGAAATTGGACGATAGTTATTGAAAACCCGATTGATGAAAAATAGTCATTGAATCCATTACTTATTTTAGAGCTATCCTCAGTTTTTTGCCATCAATAGTGAAATTAGTAGTGATTGATGTTTTATCATTTAACCTTCCAATTAATCCTTTAATAAATTGCCAAATTTTGCGGCTTTTATTCCCAAAAGAAGTTAGTTTGTAATTGTAATAGTTTAATTTCTGTCGTCGTTTGATGTAATTAAGTTGATTACGATATGCTATGTTTTTCTTATATTTGGCATCAGATTTGCTTAACTGCATAACTTTTTTAAATATACTATCACATTTCCATGATGCTTTGAGAATGGAATCAGTCATCCAAGGTTCGCTAAGTTTTGTTTTTTTTAAATTATGATTTCAGGAGCTAAATCATTTACCGTGTCCGATATCTTAGACATTATCAAGTCATACGATTCATCGCAACCCAGTTTATCTAAAATTGACCAATTTACTCTTGAAAGGTTATCATTAATTAACTGGATATTTCTATCATTGAGGTTACGTTTTCTGTACTCAGTTGTTATCGATCGTGTTTTATATGTGTTGGTTACAAAGCAAGGTAAGTGGTCCGACATATGAGTCAATAGTATTGCGCTTTTATGATTTGAACTTTATTTCGAAGAAAGGTAGACGTTATCAATAAGCGTAGCACTGTATCGCGTAATTCTGGTTGGTCGCAATATTGTTGGGCATAAATAATATTACTAAGGTTGATATCCAAAAATTTAGATGTATTTTTATTATTATTAACTTTGATAAAATCCAGATTTTGATCCATGCCAATGATTACTTCACATTTTTGGTTTACCTTTGTCAGCGATATGAAGTTGGCATTGAGCCAATTTCATGTAAAATCGCGGTACGTTTTTTTATGTGAGCATTTGTTTCATTGGTTCTCGGGTTAAACGACGTATAATCGATGCGCTTGAAGACATGACGAACCTACGTCTATGTACATGATCAACTTTGTTAAAATTCTACGATAAACTGTTTTTGGCGGGAAAATTCTTAGCTCTCGCGTATAAAATTGCAATGACCTCGATTGGGGGCGTTGTCTCTACGAGCGAATGTGATTGGCTGTTTTTGGGATATACGGGGATTCCGGCGCTACTAAAATAATTATGGGAAAGCCGGAATGGCGAACGTTTCATTGGACTAGGTGCCGTATACATGCAAATTTCAAATGCTCATTGCTGATGAGAATGTAATTATTATCCACCATAGGTATTGTTTCATTTTAATACCCGGAGATTGATTTGATTGACACTGAAGTGCAAGCGAACATTCACTTACACAAGGCCTCCACGTGCGCGCGGAGTGCTATAGACTGTTGCATACACAAACACACGCTCGTACAGTATACACTACTATAGTGATACTGTAAACGCTGCTTGCTGGCGCGTCTGACATTTCATCAACAGAAGATGAGCGCTATGTTTTCTGTTTGATATAATTTATAATAAATTGTAATTTCTTGTGACCTGAAAATATTAAGCAGAAAACTACAAGTATAGGTCGAGGTCTGAATATTGTAGTAGTAAATTCCAGGATTTAAAACGATCTAATACGCCAATTTCTTACTGCGCCGGTTTAGATTCCGCGGCCATACATTGGAAGAGGTTTCCAAGACTAAATATTCAGCCACCCTCTGATATGTGACACCATGTGAATTTTATTTGAATATTTTTTCATATTGTGAAAAATATTTCTTTGAACAAATAAAATAGTTTCCGTGCCGCGCCTACCTGTACCCTACGAAATGTATCTTTTTGGTCTTATTTGACAACAAAATAATTCTTTGAGAAAGATGAAATACAACATAGAACTTTGAAGTCACGAATTAAAAAGATTTTTCAAGCAATGCCCTTACCCCAAACAACCTCTAGCTTTCAAGGTAAACCACACTTTGCCCATGGGCAATTTATTCTTGTTTAATTTTTGCTATTAGTTCCTGGTATTTTGAGAGAAATTCTTTTTCCCTTTTGCCCGGAACTCGATATAGTTCCCCTATGATAATTTTCTTTTCAAATTTAGATCTTGGGTTTATCTCAATAAAGCAAGATTCGAATTTTGCTTCCTCAAAAATGTCGAGATCTGATCTAGAGTTGAAAGATATATTATTATGTATATAGATAGCAACTCCTCCCTGTGATATTTTAGACCTATGGTTCTCTATAAGGTTATAATTAGGTAAAGTACATAGGGATGCATTTTTGTCTGTTAGAAATGTTTCGCAGATCATAATCAAATCTAAAGTTAAATCCTGGCGATTAAGGTTTTCGATTTTAATTTTCAGTTGATCCATTTTTGAATGTAGACTATGGATGTTTAATTGTAGTATGTTAAGATTACCAGGACCTACGTCCAGTTTTCTTTTAAGTTCCAAAGGTTCAAGATACGGACATTTATTTCTTTCTAAAACGGAATCCTCATTGAATCAAGAAATAGGTTTTGATCTTTAGTACGTTGCTCTAACCATTTGAAAAAATCGGTGTTGCCTAGACACATTAAAAAAGTATTTTTCACGTTCATAACTTAGCTAAACACAGAAAAAGAACGATTGTACATATATGTTACTATTAATGTACATAAAATGAAAAAATATTATCAAATAATATTCAATATTAAGTAGAACACAACTAGAAAAGAAAAAAAAAAGTAATGTAATTTAGGAAAGCTGCCTGAGGATACTGACGTGAGAACGCGGGTATAACACTCAGTTAGTAATACTTATAGTATTGATAATCTAAATAGTTCTATATGAATGATCATATATCATATGAGAACATTTGAGTCACAGTTGACAGAGCGACACTTTATATGTTGCCCTATGAATAGAATTTGTAATCCAATTGAAATACATTATTTGCTAAATAAGGATTCGTAAACTAGTATTTGAGCTGTTGGAAAGAAGCCGATAAATATGATTTATATTCACGAGTCAACATATGCATAAGCGTTGTTACAAATAGTGGAAAAATATAAGCTGCCGATACACAAAATAATTATTGACCTTTTTTTGATGATTACGCAACAGATTTTCTAGATCCTCGTATCCTCTCACAATATGCTTTACATCACTGTTTAATAACTTAATAAAGATTTTTCCATCAAACTACCACGATGATGCTACGCTAGAATTTTTAAACAGATGTTTCAGAAACGACGCTCTAGCTTTAGTAAGGTCTTCAGATATTGTAGTTTTACTGTTTCTGTTTTTTCCTGTTCTTTGATACAAGTTCCTTGTCGGTATGTCTCACGAACTTTACAATAATGTGACGTTTTATTCTCGGATCTTTTGATATTGGGCCCACTCGATGAACGCGGTCGAAATCAGAACTATTGAAATTAATATCAAGCTTCTCCTTGAAGAGTTGAATGCACGCCTCTGAACAGTTTTCATCTTTACTTCCTGTAGATTGAATATTCTGATGGAATTGCGCCGCGGGTACATTTCTGCTTCCTCCTGGATAGAACCTATCTGTGCTAGGATATCATTCATTTCCTGGTGTTTTTTTTCTATATTGATGGATCGGATATTCATATCTTCTAGTTGAGTATCTATGGAGTGGAATCTTCTGGATACTGATTCTTTGAAATCGTCCATGCTTTTATTAATATCAAAAACCATAGAATTAAGTTTCTCGAATTTGTCCTCGATTATAGCTTTGATTTTGCGCAGTCACGGTGTATAAAACTGTTTACACAGACTAATATAACTGTTTACTACCAGACTAGAGTTAACAAAAGTTCTACTACGACCATACTGCTTTACTATACACCACAACGTTCCTTGTTGATTTTGGTGAACATTATTTACCTCATAATGAGTGAACTATAATCCATCATAAATCCCTCTGATGTCAGATATCCATGAAAATTTAACAGAGTTAACTCAATGGTGGACTTGACCCGTCCGCCATTATTACGACCGTTTACGTTACGAGCATTCGAAGAAATTAAATCTGCATTGACAAGCCCTCCAGTACTGGCTTTCCCTGACTTTTCAGAGGGATCGGGGAAATTCATAGTTGATTGTGATGCTAGTAACTGGGCTATAGGTTCAGTTCTTTCACAGTTGCAAGGCGATCACACAGAACAGGTAATAGCATATGGGGGTCGAGTTTCGAGAGGCGGGGAGGAGAACCATTGCGAAGCGAGAAATGCTTGCTCTATTCGAATCAATTGACTATTTCCGCCACTACTTATTGGGCGGTAAGTTCCTTGTCCAGACTGACCACGCAGCCCTTAGGTGGCTTCGGTCATCCAATATTCAATCAGACCAAGTCATCCGCTGGAATGAAAGGCTGGCGGACTACGATTTCGACATTGAGCACAGGCCCGGGCGCAATCACCAAAACGCTGATTCACTCTCGCGGATTCCCAAGAGGGTCAAGCGTAATGGGGATTTCCCTAGTTGCGGCGACACCGGAATTCCAACAGTGTCATTCGTGCAAACGATTGGTATAGGGGATGTTCTAACTCAGGTCAAGATTGGTGATGCTCAGGATACCGATGATGACATAAGAGTAGTCAAGGAATTAGTCCGAAAGGGTTTGCAATTAAAGCCAAACTCTGATTCCCTGCGTCAGTATGGTTCGAACGCGAGGATTCTTTTGGGCGAATTTGAACGCTTGGCTGTGGTAGAAAACCTGCTTGTTCTGAAACCACCTCCTGGTGCCAGATTAGCCAAAAACCGGGTAGTTCTGCCAAATGTGCTATTACCTAAGGTCACACCTCCATAATGGTATATCCGGTAGGCACTTAGGGACCACTAAGACAGAACGTAAAATATTTGGTGTTTTGGACTGGCAAAGGCAGTCAATAGCTTTGTCAAGCAGTGCCGTAAATGTCAGCAATGCAAAAACCCTCCTAAACGACCTAAAGCGCCACTGGTACCAACGCCAATCGGTAGCAAAGGCTGCATATCGACATTGTTGGCCCACTGCAACGAACAAAACGTGGGAACGTTTATATCATTGTGGTGCAGAACGCTTTCACCAAGTGGGTTGAGGCCTGGCCGGCTAGAAACCGGAAAGCACCAACAGTTGCCAGGAAGGTTGTGAACGAGTGGATCACACGCTACGGATGCCCCGAAAGTATTCATTCGGACCGTGGATCCAATTTTGAATCTGGACTCTTCAGTGAGATGTTGAGCCTGCTTGAGATTGAAAAGACCAGAACGACGGCCTATCACCCCATGGGAAGCGGCCAGGTCAAGAATTTTAACAAGTCTATAAAATCAATGTTGACCACGACGGCGAATGACATGTTTGATGGCTTTTCGTTCCAGTGTGCAGGAATCGACTGGCGAAACGCCATTTTCATGACATTCGGCAGTGAGATGACCTTACCACTGAACGTTTTAGTTAGCTGACTGAGACCAAAGTAAATTACGTCGGAGCCTGGCAACAAGAGAGCCTTTTTAGCATAATCGATAACTGCCTGGTTTTGTTCCAGGAAATCGGCTCCGAGAATAAAGTCCGAGGTGACTCCATCCACCACGTACATAGAATGTGACACGTCCAAATTTCCTAATACAAAATCTACGGAAATAACACCTTTTAAATCAAATTTAGTACCATCTACCCCACGGACGGACTGAAATTGTCCCACCTGCAGAGGGCCCGATATCTGAGGATGATTGATGAAGTAATTGTTTGACAGTACAGAAATTTCGGCACCCGTATCAATCAAAATGTTTAACGGTGTCCCCAAATGACTACCAGTCACTCGGTTGGCGGCAGTCGCCATGATTGATGGGGAATAAGCCTCCTGTCCAATAGTATTGTTCCGACTGGAAAATGACCCTATGTCGTTGGTTGACGTGTCACCTAAAGTGTCATAAGGTGGAGGTTGTTCCTGACAGTGAACAGTTGGTTGACACTCGGAGTTCGAATCTCCTATTCCAACATTGTCGTTGATTGGTATAATCGGTTTAGACGTGGATGGAGACAACTTGACCTCTGTCCTATTTGTTGGACATTCCATCACCAACCGGATGATGAAAACTACTAGTTTTTGAGGTGACAGGACGATCACTGTTCTTTTTCGAATAACTTACAACAATTTTTTACAACAATGATTTTATATAGAGCGTCTGATAATGATCCTTAACGACCAATCTTTTATCGGAACTTTATAGCGGATAAATAAACAATATAAACACAAGGTATTTCCGTGATATTTTGAATTTATTCGCAGTTCATATTTAGCGCCATTCTCGCGAGATTATCAACAACCCGGAAATAAAATCCAAGCCCATCGCCAAACCCCTATGGTGTTAGATTGTTTGCCTGTCCCATTCCATTCTTATTAGGCTAGTAATTGGAAAAGTGGGCTTTCAGATCAGAGTACGAGAGTACGAGACACCACTCATCACCACAAGTAATTTTTTTTCCTTATAAATGGGAGATAGAAAAGCATTCTTAGCAACAATAAATAACAGAATAAAACCAGCAAAAAAACAATTTGAAATAAAAAAGTTAGTTGATGTTACAAAAGAAATTGAACATAAAATATTGAAATTAGAAAAGATAAAAACTAAATATGGAGAGAAAGTATCAGCTAATTTAAGCTACTGTAATGTTAGTACATCACGAGAATTTAAAGTGTTTTTACCCGATAAATGGGTTTCATTGAGTACAGAGGAATTGAAAGATTTAGTAGGATTTAAAATAATATATCATGGGAAAAATGAAGACGGTCATCATGATTTAGAAATTGTTGATTAAATAAGAAATAAAAATAATGAATATCTAGAATCCAAAATGACCTTAGTCGTTTTATAAACAACTATAATCATACAGTACATCTGTTACATATTATTATAAGAGAGTGCTTCATTTGAATATTGATCAATCAAACAGGTGTTGCACAACGTTGTTGTTATAATAAGCACATAGTACATACAACACACACAAGCCAGTTAGCCGGTATTGAACTACTGCGTTTTCATTAGTTGCTGAAAACGAGGTTTATTTAAATTAGCTCGGCCGTGACGACAGGAGGATAGTCATCATTCTCTCGTGATTAAAAGGAATATTTCAATGTTTTTACGGTAAGTTTTAGCAAAATTGCCCTATCTTCGACCTACAGAGTTTTCAGGGGATAAGCATCCCATTATTGAAAGGCGCCACGGGACGCTTATCCCCCGTCATTTCTACTTACACCCCCGGCGACCCACGTCAACCGGGATCTCCTTCAATGATTGGTAGAAATCACATTATATTAAAGGCGCCTAATGTAATTTCTACCAACCTCGAAATTCGAAACCGAAGGAGAAACCCGGAGAGTGGACGAAGGTGCATAATCAAAATGCCTCTGCTGGCCAGAGCTACTCCAGTGGTTGAATGAATTACCTTATATACTTAGCTAAAACACCTAAGTAAATGTTGTTGGTGCTAAAAAAATATGTGAAATTTGAAATTATAAATTATTCCGAATGAAAAGAATGTAAGAATGAAAACTGATAAATGAATTATGTATTTTTAACTTAATTATGATATAATTTTTAATCAAATTAGTAATCAATTACTATGTTAATTGATTAACGAATTCAAATATTCAAATAAAAACAAAATAAATTAATAAAAATAATGAATATCTAGAATCCGAAATGACTTATCTGGACAATTTAATTGCTCCGCATAGATAGACAAAAGTAGTGAGATATTCAATTATTTTTTTTGCTTTTTTTCTAAAATATTAATCCATTTTTTTTATTATCAATTTTGGAATTTCAGAAGTATTTTCATTTTTGATAGCAGTTGTTTCAGAATTACTAATATCATGAATTTTATTTGATTTCTTATACCAATTACACCCAATCAAAATGAATACAATTACAAATCCAACTGTAAAATATAAATATTTATCAAATATTCTATTATCAGAAGGAGTAGAAATAACAATATTTTCACCATTTTTATTAACATTTTTATTACTTATTTTTTCTTTTACAGCTTTTTTATATTCTTGTGATTTAATTCCTAATTGTCGAGACCATTCAATTTGTTTCTGAGTTCTCGGTTTTTTCTTCACAGTTAATTCCTTCACTTCTTTCACCTCGCTCATTTATTATAGAAATATTTTTACTTTCAATATTTGAAAATGTTATAACCCCAGTTGATAATAATGTCATAAATCCACCTAATTGAAATGATAAATATCCAATCCATTTATTTAATTCAGTCATAACTAAATAATCATTTTTTAAATCGGAATATAATCTATTTTCATCTTCAATTGGTAGTATATAATTACATAATTTACTATAACCTTTTACTACATTTTCTGATATCGCGTCATTAATTCTAGCTGTTCTCGCGGCTTCATAAATCTTAAATAATCTAATAATTTCATCTGATTTCATTGTATCTAATTCATTATAAGTTAAATTTTTACCGACAAAATTTTTACATTTTCCAGATGCTATTAATAGTTCTAATTGATGTTTACAATAAAGATAATATTCATAATTATTATTTGTTGTAACAATATTTAAAGCACCATCATCTGGAGTTAATTTTGTTTCTGTTATTCCTAAATCATCTAAAGTTTTTTCAATTGGAACATCACCATTTTTAGATTTTATTTTCTTTTCACCTCCCATTTATATAACAAAAAAATTAATTGTGTGATGTTGCAACTAGAATTCAACTAGAATGTAACTAGAATTCAACTAGATTAACAAGCTAGTTGAAATATTGTTGTGTTTGTTTATTTCTTGTTAAATCTAGTTGATTTTTGTTTCAACTACTAACAACTAGAATTCAACTAGAATGTAACTAGAATTAAAATAGATTAACAAGCTAGTTAAAATATTATTAAATCTATTTGATTTTTGTTACAACTACCAATAACTAGAATTCAACTAGATTAACAAACTAATTGAATTTAAATAAATTCATATTTAAATGGGTGTTGTAATCTAAATAGTAATTTTGATCTTTTAATATTTTTCAACTTATCCATATATTCATTATGTAAATCATGTGGAATAATATCATTTTCCTCAAGTGCATTTTTCATCGATTTTCTATCTTTATTGTAGAATAAAACTAGAAATCTAATGTTTTCTCTAAAGTCTTTAACAATTGAATTATATTTTTGATTTAAAACCCAAGTTGTTATCCCAAAATGTCTCCCAGAGAAAGCTAAATAGCATAACTCACTTTCTCTAACTTTTGAATCATGTAAATTTGCACAATCATCTATGATAAATAATGTATTTGATCCTTTATAAATATCAATTGCTATTTTAATACAATTATCTAAATTTTCTTTTACTGTTTTAGGATCTAATATAATAAATTTATTATTCCTAGTAATATTTCTATCATAAGTTTGATTAAATTCATATGTTGGACAAAATAATACTATATTATCAAAATAGTTTTTGTAAACAGTTTCTAATAAATTTAATATAAAATAAGTTTTTCCACAATTTGTTACACCAGAAATTAACATATTATGAGGCTCAAATATGAATAATTCCTTATTCATTTATATATTTTTAATTTTACTTGATAATATCCATTCATTGAATTTATCTGGCCATCCAACCCATTTTACTAAAGAATATTTTTTTCTTTTAATAGTTTTTGTTTTTAATACTTTTTCAATTTTATATTCTTGTTCTAGATTTTCAGTAGTTCAACTTAATTCTTCTTCGTAAAAGTAGCCATCAACTTCTTCACCATCTAAATCTTCTAATTTATAGACATATGGTTTTGTTGTTATTACCTTTTTTATTTTATATATTTCTCTAGTAAAATTTCGATCGTATCCTTTATCAAATATCTTTTTATACTTAGAAATTCTAACATTTTGACCAACTTTAAATTTAGGTTCACCAAAATCATCTATAAGAAATGCTCCATATAAATTATTCCAAACAATTTCAGCATTTTCAGATTTTCTAGCATCAATAGGTTTCATTCCAATAGAAGAATGATAAGAATTATTATATCCTTCTATCAATTTTGGTAAAACATCAATCCATTTAAAAGTATTATTTGCTGTAAAATATTTCCACATTCTTGTTCTTAATGTTCTATTAAATCGTTCAACAACTGCTGCTTTTTTATCTGATTTTGTTGAAAAATATTTAATATTATGATTATCTAAGAGTTCATGAACAAGTGAATTATCAAACTCTTTTCCATCATCAAATTGTATTTTTTCTGGATTTAGTTTATCATCCGAAAGAAATTTTCTTAAAACATTTGATGTTTGTACAGCATCTTTTCTATAAAGTGGGAAGCTCCATACATAACGACTAAAAATATCAATTATATTCAATAACCACCAATAATCATCATTATCTTTCTTAACATTTTTCATATCAATTAAATCTCCTTGCCACTGTTGATCTACATAACTTACCATAGTTTTACGAGTTTTATATTTTCTAACAATTTTTTTATGTGTTGTATACGTTGGTTGTTCTAACATAAATTCATTTATATCTTTATATTTAACTAAATTTTGTGGGATTATCTTATCTAATTTATCTTGTTTTACTTTACGCCATATATTTTTAGTAGAAGAATAAGCAACCGAACTCTCAGGGTTGTAATATAAATTTCTTAAATATTGTTCTTTAGTATTAGGAGTTTTTTTACCACCCATTTATATATCCTTAATTTTAACTTTATATTTCTAATATTGAATACTATCTAATTGTGAATTTACAATATTTAATTGCGCGTCAGATATAATATAAATGTGCATTTTAAAATTTTTGATTCCTTTATTCTTTGTCATGAATAATTGTATTCCATCTTTAGTGTTTTGTAGTTTTTTTCCAGAACCATGTAATGAATTATCTTCTGTTGTTCTAAAATCTAACCATAATGCATATTTATTACCGGTACAATAATCAATTTGATTAATATTACAATTTTCAAATGATTTTACTTTTTCATTCATAAAATGTTTTCTAATTTCTGGCCATTGATCAATCATTCTCATTCCTTGGCAAAATATTTTATTCGCTATTCCTTCGATAGTTATTTCTACTTTTGTTATTTCAGGATTATAATAATTATCAACATTTATTGCACCATTAGAATATGTTGCAATAGTAAAAAATATTAATATACCTTTAATAGATCTTCTTGGGAAGTTAATATTCTCATTAATTATTTCATCATTTGCATTAATAGTTACAGTTTTAAATTTATCAATATAATCATATAATAATGAAAATCCTTGATTGTATTGAGTTTGAATTGTGCTAGCAATATTTTCATTAGTTACTGTGTTATATTCTAAACATATATTCGATAATTTATAACCCATATCTTTAACGATAATTTATAACCCATATCTTTAACAACGCTAGATAATACAATTTCATTTACAGGAGCAAATGTTATCTCAAATATAATATCTTCTTGAATTGCGTATTTATATAAAGGTGCATTATTATTTATCAATTCAAAGTCTAATGGAATTTTATATTTGCTTCCATAAATCTTTTTAATCAAATTATCTGTGGCACGAGTTACTACTGCATTATTGGCTTCAGATCTTAATTTATTATGGTTTTCCGATTGGATGCCTTGAAATATCATATTATTTCTATTTTCTTTAGTTAACCATAAATCTTTATAATGCATAAATAAATTATAATCATCTAATGAGAAAACTGTTTCCGGACCAATCTTTATAGTTAATTTTTTAATCAAATATCTTCCAACATTATCAACAACATAATTATTATCATGACCAATTACTTTTATATCGGCCGATAAATAAATACTATTTGGAACATAAAAAGTATTTTGTGTTAATCGAGGGATTCTAACGTATAAAGTTTCATCGGGATTAATATTTGAAGGGTTATGAGTAATTATATGATGTGATCTTTCTGCTTTAATAGCATTAGATATTCTAGAAATCTTAGAAGGACTTATATAACTCCCACTCATTTATTAAACAAAAAAATTAATTATTTATTTTTGATAATGTTTACTAAACCAAAAATAATAGCACTTACAACAGTTATTAAAAATAAAATAATATGTTCAGCAGCAAAGTTAAGAATATTCCCAGCAGATTTCAATATAAAACCAACAATTGATGCAATAACTCCTGGTAAAGCTGCAGCAGATTTTTTAGATAGTTCCCATAAATATTTTGCTAATTTCTTTAAACCATCTTTAACTTTATCTTGTATAGAATTATTACCTGGAGGTTTATCTGGTTTATTTGGAGTGGGAGTAGGAGTAGATTTTAAAGCATTTGATATAGCTAAACCAATTGTTGTAAATAACATAGTTACAGCTGTTAGAATTGAAAGAATTGTTATTCCTTCTAATTCAAATAATAATCTTATTCTGTCTTTTAATGATATTTCAGAATTTGGTTTAATCAACAAATCTTTAAAAATAACTTTTAATCTATTAATATTATAATCATATGATTTTAACAATGTATCTCTTTCTTCTTTTTGTAATTCTTTGTTATATTTTAAATCATCTATTTCTTTTTCTAAACGTAATTCTTTTTGCTTATATTCTATTTCATCAATTACTTGATGATCTAAATCAGACTTTAATTGTTCTATTTCTTTATCTTTATCAGTTAATTCTTTTTCTAAAGTTCTAATTTTAAAATCTCTTATACTTTTATCATGCGCAATTTTATTAGATGCAAGTCTTATACTAGTAATTTCTCTAATTGCTTTATCAGAAAATATATTTAAATCTTCTAATTGTTGATCTGTTGCATCAAGTAATCCATTTGGTAAAAGTTTTTCAGTTTGAACTTCGCTTGAATTAGGTTTACTAGTTTTGGAATTAATAACTTCTTTAGGAATTTTTTTTTGTCTTAAATTTTCATTAATTATCTTAAAAAAATTAGCATTTCTTTGTTTAAATTCTTTTATATTATAATCTCTTTCTTCTTGTGTAACATCAGTTATAACATCATCAATGATTTTCTTAATTCTATCTGGTTTAAATAAATTAAAAGTTGATTGTGTTATTATTTTATCGCTACTTTTAAGATTTGAAATCTTAAAATAATAGTCGCCTTTCAATTTCCAATAATAATCACCATTTAAATATTTTAAATCTTTTACTAAATAATTCATACCTTTATTTGTTATATTGAAACCAGATCTTTTTAATATTGGTTTAAATTCATGAATAATTTCATTATAATTGTATTCTTTTTCTGTTATTTCTGGTACTTCATTTTCAATACTTATCTTTGAACGTGTTTTATCAATATATTGAGGTGTAGTTAAATTAGAATTATATGCTGATTCATCATCATTATCAATATTAGTTTCTGCATCATTATAATCATCATCAATATATCCTTCATTATTATTTCCCATTTCTCCCATTTCATAATCTTCTCCACCTTCTACATCCATTTACATAATAAAAAAATTAGAATTTAAAATATAATATTCCTCCGATTACAATTCCTATACAAGTTATAGCTAATTTAGTATTTTCATGGGATTTATTATCGTCATTTAGTTTAATTATATCATGTTGAATAATATCAGTTTTTATATTTTCTGATGTATTGTAATCTTTTATTTTAGAATCATTATTTAATTTAATATTATTAGTTTTAGTTTCAGTTGATTGAATGTGTTTTTTATTTTTTTCACCTTCCATTAATTTTGGAGCAGTGATAATCTTTTTATTTATATCATTTAATCCAAATGAATTATTTATTGTTGCAGTTTTAATTAGATTATTATAACCAATTATATTTCCCATCTTTAGTACTAAATCATCAGAAATAATTAATAGATTAGGGCCTATACAATAATTTAATCTAATATGTGATTTATCTAAATAATTTTGATATCTTACAATGTTTTCTGGAATCGATCTATTTTTATCATTATGAATTGAATCTTCAAATAATACTTTGAATTGTTTCTGTGTATCAAATGATGTATTTAAATTTCCAATTATTGGGGATCTTGTTTCAACCTGTGATCCTAGAATACATATCAAATAAGTTCTAATAGATTGATTTATTCTTTCTATACCTGATTTAGTAAAACCTTCACTATTTTCTAAAATGAAATAAACCCAACCATTATTGTTTTCTTGTTTTAAATTATCATAAAATTTCGGTAATTTATTGAAATTTAATGTTTCTAAATCCTTTGTTTCTATTTTACCATAACCTAATTTATTATTATAGATATTATAAAAGCTATTAGATGGTATGGGAAGTGCACAATATTCTGCAATCTTTCTAGGGCATGGAAGTGATCTTATTGTTCCAATTTTTGTTCTAAAATCAGAATTATTTATATCTATATTAAATTCATTGCAAATCTTATAAAACTTAGATAAATTAATATTATTATCTAATTCTTTGAAATACCTAGATCCTGGTAAAGCGCACTCTAATTCATTTAATATTATTCTGATTTGAAAGTATGTATGAAATCTAAATAAACTTTGAATTAATTTATATTTAGAATTATTCAAATGATCATTCCAACTAATTCCACATCCTGTTGTTGCACAATAAACAGCAAAATTTCATATTAGATTTTAATAACCATTGTTTTTCATCTTTCAATTTTTTAAAATTAATCAAATATACATGAAATATATTTTCCATCTTTGCATTAAAATTATTAGTTTCAGTAACATAAATTTCTAAATTAGTTAATGAATCTAAAACTTCATTTCTATATGTAATATCTTTATTAAAATCTATTGTTGGAATATTATATTTAATTGATTTATTATATTGGAAAGCTTTTGGAAAACTATCTACCATTTATATAATTAAAAAAATTAATAATTTATTAATTCTTTTAATAATTTATCTTGTTCTTCAACTGTTATATGACCATTTAAACTTATTATATAATCTAGTGTATTCTTTAATTTATTAATTTCTTTTATATTAGATTTTATTTTTTCTTTATTACTTTTTATATTTAATTTTGAACTTATACCGGTTAAAACACTTGAACTTAATCCTAATACACCAATTGATATAGCTAAAGGTGTTAATGGGCTGAATATTGCTAAAAATGTTATCACAGAACTAATTGTAACCGAACCACTTATAATCAAATAATATATAATTTTACTTTTTAAATATTTTTTCTTTTTTATCTTTAAGTCACTTTCAAATTCTAATATTTGTTTTTCTAAATATGTTTTTAATTTAGTTTTATTTATATCATGAGGAATAATATCAATACTATCAACTTTATCTTCCATTTATTTAGAAAAAAAAATTACTAATTAGTAAATTTATAAGCAACAAATATAACAATAACAGTTCCACCTAAAATCCATATTATTTCATATTTCTGTTGTTCTTTACTTGGGGTATAATAATCTGATAATTTAGGTTTGTATAGATGTAATTTTTCTTTATTTGTTACTGCGTTATATAAACTCATTGCATCATCAACTGATTGAAAATCTCTGTGTGATATCTTCTGATCATATAATTCTTTATTGATGTAATCCATATAGTTTTGTCTCTTTTCTCTATATTCTTCTGCAGCTTTATTGTATTTCTCTAACGCTAAGTTATGTCTTCTTTGTTCTCCTAATGAACTATTTTTATCAATATGTTTAAATAAATAACCACCACCAGTAAATGCTAAAGCGTTAACAATTGCCGATCCTATAATAGTTATAATTGCAGAAGCCATTTATTTAGCAAAAAAATTATGCATTTATATGGGAGGAATATATTTTTGTTTTTCCAAATAATCAATAGTTAAATTAGATAAAGTAACTGCTAATGTTAACTTTAAAATATCATTGATATCAAATCTATCAACATTAACACTTCCCATTTTGAATACTTTTTTTAATACCATTGAATAACCAACCGTTCCAACTGATAGTAATGCGCCATTATATAATCCAGTTATTATCCACTTATTATCACTCATTTATTTATCAAAAAAATTACTATCATCAAAATATTTAGTTATCTTAGTGATTATTAATTCAACATTTATTTCATTACTAGTTTTATGATTATCATATATTTCGGTTAATATGTTTTTGATATCATCGATGATAAAATCTTCATCTAATTCATAAAATCTTAAAGATTCTCTAATTAAATTAGTAATCTTTTCTACATTTAAAGTTTCTTTATCAATTGTTGTTTCATACTCAAATGTTGTTTCATTAGAAAATGCAATATTTTTGATATGTGTAATTACATCATTAATGTTAAATTTCATTTCTTTCTCACGTTTAAAATCAAACCCAAAACATATACTCGGTCCAACAGTTATATTCATTTATATAGGTGAAAAATTACTCTTTACATCTTATAACTAATTCATAAATTACAGGAAAGTTATTCAAATCAATTAAATAACCATTATGATTTCTTATTTCTAATTTAAAATTATTGAAATGTGGAATACAAGGTTTGAAATCACATTCAGTTAAATTATAATTTATTTGAGTTCCAAATTGTTTGACATTTTTTAATGGTAAAATATTTAATAAACCAGAATTACAAATTGTATCTTTAGTTGCTTCAAATGTTTTTGTTGGGTCAATTAAATTGCAATAAATATAAAAATGTGTAAAAGGTATTAAGTTTGATTTACCTTCTGCGTATGCTGTAACAATATCTGGGTTAATTCCTAACAGTTTACCTAAAGGTTTTCTTACTGTAAATTTAAATTGTTCGTCATTAGCTAACCTAATCTTTATTTTATTAGAACTAGCACTTTTTAAAATTCTAATACTAAATCCGGAATCACTTCCTAATTTAGCTCGAGCTTTTCTATTAATTTCTTGTGTTAATGTATCTAAATTATATAATCCTGGTTTTAAATATATAAAAAACCATTTATTCCTTTTTTTGTAAAAGATTGAAAAAATTAAATGTTCTAGACTTTTATCCGATATATTATAAAAAGAATTACATAAACTTATATTAACTAATTTTAAATCTACACAATTCTTGAATTCTCTATCTAATTGTACTAATAAATTATGAGATTTATAATTTGTAAGTTTTCTAGAATCAATAAATATTCTGTATTCTTTTAATTCTACCATTATTTATAACATAAAAAAATTACCGCTCATCACTAAAAATTAATTTTAATAAAATTTTTCCTTAATAAATGGATGAGAAGATAGCATGCGAAATTTGTGGTGAACTTCTAAGAAAAAGTAATATGGCTCGACATATGAAAAAACATGATGAAAATTATAAACCCCCTAAAATAAACTGTCCAAAATGTAATAAATTATTCTCAAGAAATTATGTTAAAAAACATTCAGAGAAGTGTAGAATTAATGGCGCAACGGCTAATGTTGATAGTAATTCTGCTGAAGTTGAACCTGAAGTTATTTGGAAAAGACCTTTCTTATTCTATGATAAGGATAATATAAAAGATCATTTCTGTGAGCCTTGTCGAATAAAATATAACCCTGAAAATATAGAAGATTGGGAGAATCATCAATTTCGTAAAGTACATATAGATAAAATTTCTAATAAATTTGAAACTGAATTTAATGAAAGAAAAAATAATTTATTAGAAAAAATAAAATATGAGAAAACGTTACCAGATAATGAAGAAACAGTTGAAAAGTTAGAAAAACAATATAATGAATTAACAAGAAAAACATATTATTGTAAATATTGTAAATTGATTATTACAACAAGTAATTCAAATCTACATAATAGAACAATAAAACATAAAGAAAACGTAAGAAAATACCAAGAGCTTAATGAAGATCTATTACCAAGCTATGATAGAAAAAAATGCCCACAATGTATTTATGAGTACTTAAGACAAGAAGGTCCTGTGATATTTTGTAATGAATGTGGATGGCAAAAGAATTTATTAGGTGAAGAAAAAACTAGAGATTTTCTCATAGATCCAAAATTAAATTATCTTGATGAAATTTTTAAAATATTTTCTATAGAAGATCATACACCAGAATATATGCAATGGTTTGAAAAAATGAAAATAATAGAAAATGAAAATGGTGAAATAACTAAAAAAGATATTATAAAAACAATTATTCCATCAACATTTAACACAAAAGAAAAGAAAATGTATTTATATTTATTATTTAATGATTATTATGAAAAACCTAAATTAACAGAAGAAGATATGAAAAATATAAAAAAAATATTCAAACAAATATTAATGTATCATTTGGAAAATAGAATAACAGATTCAATAAATTATGAATTCTTTTTAAATAAGATTGTAAATTATTTAAACCTAGATATTATAATTCCATTTGATGAATTAACAAACAAAAAGAAACAAAGAGAGCGAGATGAAATGTGGAACAAGATAGAACTTTATTTAAATGAGAAAAATGGAATGGAAGAAGAACCTGAACAATTAAATGAAAATGAAGAAGCCAATAGTGATTTCGAGTATGATGATATTGATTTTATGTTTTAATGGCCATAAGGTGATGTTTTTATACCATCATCTAAAATATGCCTTTTATCATCAAATGGATTTAAACTAGTTTTTTCAACTTCATTAATGTACATCTCATGATCTTCTGATCTTAAACAATTCATTTTGTGTTTCATTACAATTGATTTATATAAACACTTTATATAATCTTGAAATTCTATATGTTTATCAACCACATGTTTTGTTATTCCTTTTAACTTTTTAGCTTCATGATCTTTTGTTCTGTAACTATACATTTTACTTCTTATCCCAACAAATTCAATCATTTCATCACCTCCTAATTCATCTTTAAACTTACCAGGAATCTTTTTATTATCATTGCTAAATAGTTCATGATCTTTAGGATAATTGCTAAAATCAAAATAATGTTTTAATGTTTTTAAGTCTTTTGTTATGTCATTTGTCTTGATTTTTAGAATGTAGGCGTCAGTATTTTTTGGATTAATGGGAACCCAGAATTGAATGTTCCATCATCTGTTGATAAATCATAAACATAGTCAGTTGGGTTATATATTTCAAATAAATCTTTAACTTCTTCTGTTAATTCTTTTTCTGCATGCCTTAAATTAAAACAATTTGGTTTAGATTTAATTAATTCTATATTCATATTAAATCCTAATGAACTACATAATATATTCAATCCTGATATAGCAACTTTTCCTTTTTGAGCAAAGGATATTGTTTTGCGGTTTTGGAACCTTTTTGAACCATCTGCGGCATAGAATCCAATGAAGAACCACTTTCTTAAATTATTTTTTGCATTCAATACATAATCTGGAACTATCTTTTCTTTTGTTGAAGTATTACTTTTCACTATTGCATTAATATAGAATTCATCATTATATTTTGTAGCAAAATCTTTAGGATTATTCACATGTATTCTATAACATTGCGATGATTTCATAACATCTATGATTTTGAATGTTTTATTTGGATAAACTTCTTCACAGAATTTCTTAATTCTTTCTAATAATTTTAAGTCTTGATTGCATAAATACCAACAATATTTAGTTCCACTAACATAATTATACACACCTGCTGAACCATCACCCATGAAAAATCCTTTGATAAAATATTCTTTTTCTTCCAATGTTTCGGGTTCTATATTATAAATATTATCAATTATTTCATCAAATGACATATGATTCATTCTTTGGAAAAATCTTTTATGTAATAATTCATCTCCAATTTTTATATCAGTTGGTTTTATTTCATCACCATTTCGTTTAATTAAACTATGATCTTCTGTAACATCTACAAATCCTAATTTAGTTCTAACTCTATAGATTTTCTTATTTGTTTTATGCCTAATAATATTCTTTAATTTTTTCCATCCATTTCTTGTCCAAACATCCATTAAACCATTTATTTGTATTAGTTCTTTTTCACCATATGAAATATAACATTCATTTTGTTTTGGAATTATTTCTGAAATTCTTCTTACCAATATTTTATTATTACATTTTAATAATATTGGGGTGTCAGCTGTTACAGAATCAAAATATAATATTTCTATATGTTTTTCTCCAAAAAGTGGTTGTAAAACATTATAATAGAATTCATACATCAATAGTTTTGAAATTTCTAAAACAGTTGAACCTATAAATATTGGTTTATTAAATTTCATGGACGTTCTTTTTAATTTTACCGCGGTTAAATAATCTTCAAACCTTTTATTTCCTAAATGTCTAGGACTTGATTGTAAATGTCTTAATCTTTCAGAATTATTTACTAATTCAATATCATTTCTATTTCTAATATTTTCACATGTTTTTCCATAAAAACTATTGTTCATCAATTTGAAAAAATCTTTTTCAAAATCTGTTTTTGATATGGTTCTCTGTTGAGTATTGAAATCTATATATTTTTCTAACCACTTCGATTGATTAAATTCAATATATCTATGTACTTTCTTTAATTTCATTCCTTGTTTTAGATAAAATTTTAACATTCCATAATGAACAATATAATTGTATTTATTATTTTGAGTAAGTATTAATTTTTCTGTAAAAACATGATCTTTCGGTTTTATTTTCTTCTGGTATTCACTTAAATAACTATCATCTACAGTTAAATGTTCTGGGCAATAAGGTAAGTTTCTTGTTTTAAACTTTATATTTTCAGGATATTCTAAATCAACTACAAAGAAATAACCAATTGGTGCTTCATCTTTTAAACTCGCAATTGCGCTTTCCCAATCAGTTTTATCACCATTTTCAACTTCTGTTAATATAAAATTTTTATATGGTTGAGGTTGCATCATTGCCCAACCATATAAATTATTGGCGTCAATATATAATAATTTATATTCATCATTTGCTTTAAAATACCTATCTCCCATAACACCACTAATTCCACCTCTAATTGATTTTTCAAATAATAAAACCATATCTGGTTCTTTTAATAAATCTAATTCTACATTTGTATATTTTAAACCACATTGCCAGGTTAAACCAGGACTAGAGTAGCAATAACAAGGATCAACATTAAAATGATTCAAATTAACTTCTCTAAATTTTTCAAATATGTCAGCCAATATCATAACATCTGATTTTAAATATAAATCAACTAATTCACCATGATTTTTCATCTTAAAATGGTTCCAAATATTTAATGTTCTATTAAACACTTCGTCTTTCACATACTCCTCTTTTAATTTATCATAAAATTGATCTTTTAATAATTCTGTTACATTAAAATCATCATGTGTTTTATAAAATGAATAAGGAATTGCACCTTTATATCTCAATAATTTAAAATCTTGGTCATTTGGATAATAATATCGAGTTATAACAAAATCATTATCAACTAAACTTTTTGATAAATTATCTAATGAACTTGCTAGAAATCTATAAGAATCTAAAAATCTAATGTAACCAAATTGAAATGAAATATAATTTTCAGATGTTTTAGCTAGTATTTTTAATTTATAAGTTGGTATTTTATCTTTTGATCTATTTGAATTTAATCTTTCTATTTCATTATTAATTTCTTCTATTTTATAGCATAACTGTTTGATAAATAAATGCGCGTCATACCCCGATAAATTGTGAAATATAATGGGGACAAAATTGATTTTCTTTGCTTGCAAATTACAATTCTCATGTGCAGCGCCTCTAAACTTTCCATTCAAATGATTATGATCTCTAACTTTTTTATCAAATGAATAAAAACGTTTTTCACAGTAACAACAATGAGTTGCATAATTAAAATCAATTTCATCTTCTTTTGTCATAACTATTCTTTTATTTTTGTTTAATAATTTTGCAAAATCACTTTCTAATTCAATCATTTTATCACAAAAATCATTAACTACATTTTCACCTCTAAAAGAAATATATTGACTTTCATATAATTCGGGATAATTTGATTTTATATAAATTCCATAAGCAGCAGCTCTTTGATGAACTTTTTTAATTGTATTTATAATTGGTGGGTCTTGTATTGTGTCTTCATTTAATTCATTTCCTTTATCCATTGATTTTAATAATTGCTTTTTGTTATATATTTCTTTTCTATCTTGATTAGTTAATTCTTTATTCAACGATTCAAAATCCCCATAAATTACAAATGGAACAATATTTTTAAATTTATGATTAGTAAATTTCAATTTATAATCTTTTTCTGTTGGCATTATTAATTTACAAAAATCTTTATTATCACATAATTCTTTATGTTTTAGTAATGTATTCTCAGTCATAAATTTAGATAAACATTTTCTACATAGATAAATTTTATGATGATGATCACTTTCTGTTCTAAAGAATAAATCAATTTGTTTTAACCACATATAATGTTCATTTTCATCTTTTTTGTAATATAACAAATCTATAGCATTTTCATCATCATAATATTCTGTTAAATATAAAGCTTCCAATGTATAATCTTTAATATTTTCACCTTTTGTCTTTGGTAATTGCATTAATTCAAATACATTTATTTTTAAATTATTAACTTTTTCTATTTTAGGAATCATTTTTATAGTTACTGGATATTGATCAATTTTATATAATGTTTCATATTTCCGATAATCTGTTATTCTACAAACATTTTCCTGTGATGGATGTAAGCAACTAATAATTGCCCACAGAAAACATTTGTTGTCTTCATTTTGAATATTTATTACTGCTTTTGTTATAAATGGTAATTTAATATAAGATGATGCTTTAATATCCTTTTCTGTTGTAAAGTTTGAATCATTTTTAAACATTTTATTACTTTTTGATGTTTTATTTCTTTTTGTATTATAAACATTTAAATCTAAATATATAATTTCATCCAATGTTAAGCCAGAACCCTCAAAATATCTTTCTTCAATATGACGTTTAAATTCATTTAATATTTTTTCTAACTTCTCTTTTATTTGTGTTTTTGAAATTATTTCTTCAGAGAGTGTTTGAATATTATAATCCATTTTTTCTTCTGACTTTATAAAACTTACTTTCCCAGAGATACTAATTTTTGGATATTCAACATCTGTTATCAAATCTAGTATTTTTTCTATTATTTCATTAAATTTATGCAGGACCAATTTTACTATGTAATGTTTCTAAAATTTCAATTGTATCTTTTCTAGTGAATCAATATAATTTCTAACATTTTCCATGTAAGGTTTATTTGAAATGGATTTAGTTTTTGAAGTTGGTTTTTTTTACTTTTTGAGGTTTATCGTCAAAATAATCTTTTCCTAAAACATTATTACTCAAATTTTGATGGTGTTTTTGTGATTCGAGATGTCTATTATAATTCCTTTTTACTATAAATTCATTACAAACTTCACATTTTATTTCATCCACATTCATATTTTCTAATCGTTCTTTTCTTTCATTGGAATTTTCTGGAGTTTCAAAATCTATAACATTTTTTATATGATTTGAAGATTTTTCATGTTTAGATTTATTAGATTTATCGATGTATTTTTTACAATATTGACAATAATATTGATTTTTATTGACATTACTGTTTTCTGGTTGGTGTTCATTCTCCCCCATTTATAAGGAAAACTTGTGGTGATGAGTGGTGTCTCGTACTCTCGTACTCTGATCTGAAAGCCCACTTTTCCAATTACTTAGGCTAGTACAGCCGTCGTTTCACAAACAACGTTGTAGGGAACCAGTAACAACGACCTGCTACTGTAACCGAATAGGCCGGGCACAGTAGTAATAGGGGTAATAGGCTTTCAGATCAAAGGTCGAACGGTCGAGCTCATTAAAAACAAAACATTAAAAGTAATTTAAAACTATAATATATTTTCATAACCGTGTGTATTTTATATTATAACTAAATATTTATTCTAAGATATCAATAATTTAAATTTAAAAAGCATATTGTATTAAATCAATTGGTCGCTCCACTTCGCTACCGCTCCGCTCCGCGACCAATTGATTTATTTACAATACACAAATTCATATAATCAAATATATTTTAATAATAATAATTATTCTATTATTCAACTGAAATACACACGGTTATGAAAATATATTATAGTTTTAAATTACTTTTAATATTTGTTTTTAATGAACTCGACCATTCAACCTTTAACCTGAAAGCCTATTACCCCTATTACTCTTAGAATAATCATATACATGAATAACATTTAAATTGACAGATTATTCAATATAAAAGTGTAAGCTCTTATAGAATAAATATATAAATAGTTATTTTATAAATTTATTTTCATAGGGAAATTGTAGTCTCAGTAATAATTTTGAACCTGTATTATTCTTTAATTTATTCATATATTCATCATGTAATTCAGTAGGTATAATTTGATTTTCTCCCAATGATTGTTGCATAGATTTTCTATCTTTATTGTAGAATAAAACTAGAAATCTTATATTCTCCCTAAAGTCTTTAACAATTGAATTATATTTTTGATTTAAAACCCATGTTGTTATCCCGAAATGTCCCCCAGAGAAAGCTAGATAACATAACTCACTTTCTCTAACTTTTGAATCATGTAAATTAGCGCAATCATCTATAATGAATAATGTATTTGATCCTTTATAAGTATCAATTGCTATTTTTATACAATTATCTAAATTTTCTTTTACTGTTTTAGGATCTAATATAATAAACTTTTTCATCTTAACTATATCTCTATTACATGTTTCATTCATTTCATAAGTGGGGCAGAATAATATTATATTATCAAAATGATTCTTATAAATAGTTTCTAACAAATCTAATATGAAATGTGTTTTACCACAGTTTGTTACACCAGTAACTAACATATTATGCGGTTCAAATATAAATAAATCTTTATTCATTTATTCTTTTAATTTTACTAGATAAAATCCATTCATTAAATTTATCATCATATCCTTTATATTTCACCAAAGAATACTTTTTTCCTTTAAGAGTTTTTGTTTTCAATACTTTTTCTATTTTGTATTCTATTTTATCTGGATTTGGTACAAGTGATAATTCTTGTTCATAGAAATAACCTAATATTTCTTCATCTTTTAGATCTTCTAGTTTATAAACAATGGTTTAGTTAATATTATCTTTTTAATCTTGAATATTTCTTCAGTAAAATTTGGAGTATAACCTTTATAAAATGTTTTTCTATATTTAGATATTCTTACGTGTTGTCCAATTTCAATTTAGGTTCACCGAAATCACGTGTAACAAACGCTCCATATAAATTATTACAAACTATTTCCGAATTATCTTCTTTTCTAGCTTGTATAGGTTTCATATTTATAGAACTATGTTTAGAATTATTATAACCGTTCACTAAATCATCTAATACATCGATATATTTATATGTTTCATTAACAGTAAAATATTTCCACATTCTAGATTTCAATGTTTTATTAAATCTTTCTATAATAGATGCTTTTTTATCTGAGTGTGTTGAAAAATATTCTACATCGTTATCAGATAATAGTTTTTAAAAATGTTTGTTATAGAATTCCTTACCTTCATCAAATTGTATCTTATCTGGAATAGCTTCTTTAAATATAGATTTAAAAGCATTTGTTACTTCTATTCCAGTTTTATTTTTGATTGGAATTGACCATGCGTATCTACTGAATATGTCTATAACATCCAGTATCCAGAAATATCCTTTGTTGTATTCCTCTAAGTTCTTCATGTCAATTAAATCTGCTTGCCATTGTTGATCGATATATGAAACCATAACTTTTCTTGTTAAATAAGTTTTATCCATTTTCTTGTGGATTTGATATGTTGGTTGATTTCGTAACCATGATTTCAATTCACTATATTTTAAATCACCATGTGGGTGCCATACGGCACCATCACCATTTTCATTATCAGATTTAATTTTATTCCATAATTCTGAAACGTTAGAATATGATACTTCACTTTCTGGGTTATAATATAAATCTCTTAAATATTGTTCTTTTTACATCTTCTTTTAATCCATTAATAATAATCTTGGGTTATTTTCAATGGTTTTAGGATTTGACTTATTTTCTGGTATGATAGGTTTATTGTCATTGGAATCATCTTTATCATCAGATTTGAATTTTGATTTATATATTACACCGGATAATATAATAACTGTTACTAATCCAATTGTAATATATAATTTATAATTACTTCCAGCATTAGAAGAATTAGATGGATTATTATTTGAATCAATATCAGATAAAGTCTGTGATTCATTTATATCTGTTAATTTCTTTTTCTTAGCTTTTTTTAATTCTGAAGATCTTTTACCTAATTCTCTTGCCCATTTAATTTGTTTCTCGGATCTAGCCTTTTTCTTAACGCTATCACTCATTTATTTTAGTTAATTTTTGTTCTGATTCATTTTCTGTTTCACGGTTTGGTTGTAGTACATCTGTTTCGTTCTTACCTGATTTATATTCCATAGGTTTGATATTCGAAAATGTAATGACGCCAGTAGAAATTAATGTCATAACCGATCCTAATTGAAATGAAGCATAACCAACCCATTTTTGTAATTCAATCATAACTAAATAGTCATTTTTCAAATCACTATATAATTTATTTTCATCATCAATTGGTATTAACTGGTTACATAACTTAGAATAACATTTGACAATACCATCTGAAATAGAATCATTTATTCTAGCTAATCTAGCTTCTTCATAAATCTTAAAATATTTTATTACTTTATCGGGTTTCATAGCATCTAGTTCTTGATAAGTTAAAATTTTTCCCAAGAAATCCTTAGATTTCCCGCCAGCAATTAATAATTGAAGATGATGCTTACAATATAAATAGTAGTCATAATCAATATTGTTATTAACTTGAATAGAATTAGAAACAACTGTATCTTTATTATCACTTATACCCAAATCATCTAATGTCTTTTCAATATCAATACTATTCTTATTAGATTTCTTTGACATTTATATAAGAGAAATTTAATAAGAAAAATATTATAAGTATTCTGATACTAGATAGTTAAAGTTAAAGAATTCTAGTATTGACTACTGATACTAGCTATTTGAATTTAAAGAATTTCTATTTGAATCTATTCAAAATATAAAGTATTCTCTTTTGAAAAGAAAATATTAAAAATATAATAGAATTCACTAGCTAGTTGAAGTTATTGTTTTTTAAATACTTTTTATTTAAATTAGGATTTAGATTATCTCACTACTATTGTCTATCTATTAGGAGCAGTAATTATAACTGTCCAGATAAGTCATTTCCGATTCTTGATAATAAATCCTTAAACTGAAAATAAATTCAAATAAACGACTGGTGGAAATACTATTTCATAAACACATATATTTCATTCTACAATCATTATCGATTTCCACATTCCAAGCCGCTCCTGAGAGGAGCGGTAAGGTATGCGTGGAATGCAGGAATCAATAAAGTATAATACAACATCTGTCACTGTGTGTGACATTAACAACAGCTGAATGACACAATTGAAATTCCGGCAAACGTAATGCATTGAAAGCCTATACAGTATGGCTAAACTGCTACAGTCTCATGAGTTGAAATATCCATAATTTCTGATTCCACATCTTCCTATCTTCACTTTCTTGATTCAATGGTCTTCATTTTGTTATCTAGAAGATAAATATCTAACGTAGAATAAAACTAACTTGAAGTTGTAGTTGTAAAATATTAATTACAACACTTAAACATAACCATTTGTGGCGCATCTTACCAGGATAAGTTTTACATGTTTAACGTTTCCCAACGCATTAATAACAACAAAAACAGTACTTACATTTATAACTGTAAACTCCTAAAATTGTGTTTATAGAGAGAATATCCTATACGTTCCTATGCTTATGTGCTGCGCGTTTATAACTGCCAGTTATTCACTAGCTAAACACTGTCTGTGCAACAGATGTTCCTTTGTAATGTTATTGATTAATCCTTTTCAACTGAAATAGAACATTCGATCAATATTCAAATGAGGTACACCCTATTCAATGAATATAACGTGCGACAGATGCTTTTGTAAACAACCTAATACAATTACATACAGGCGGTTTGACATAGATCGAGAGTAACCGGTTTTCTAAGCGTTTAACATTCAACGTATTTTTCATTATGTGTTGAGTTCCATAATTCAACAAATGTCTTTGCTTTATCCAGTTGATCTAAATATAACTGTATATCTAGTTTATTAGATTTAATTATGTTTTCCTTCTTTTCTAAAGGCCTTAAATTTTTCCAGCTCCATATTAGCTTCTTATTGTATTCATCATTCATGTCAAATTTAGAAATCGGCAACACATGATCAATATGAAAGTATTCACCATAATTATCTATATTCATTTTATCATCGAATTGAAATATAATCCATGATTTGAGAAATTCATCTGAACAACCCAACAAATTAGATAATGTTTCTGAATGCGTTTCTTTGTTGAATGATTGTGTTAATCTAGTCCTTAAGCATTGTTTCAATCTAAAATTAAGATCTGTTTTATATCTTTCTCTCACATATTCTGCCATAATTATAATGTTCTATATTATCTTCTCGATATTGTTTGGTATATAGTTTAAAACAAGTTTTACAGCAATATTGAAAACCATCTTTGCTAATCTTACGCTTACTAAATTCTGTTAAAGCTAATTTATCTAATTCACATTTAGAACACTTCTTGTAGTATATGTTTATGACACCAGTGTTATTTGTAATATTGATAGTTTGTGGTTGTTCTGGTTCCATTTATTATACATATTTTTTTACTAAATTGATTTTAGAAGTTATTCATTTATATGTTATTCATGAATATATATGAATTATTTCAATAAAACTTTACTAACACTTTTAATGTTTAAAAATCTAACTCATACAAATATAAATATTGAAATATGTTTAAAATATACCTATGTATTAGATACCCTATTAGATACCAAATTAGATACCCTAATACCTGATACCCTATTAGATACCTTAAATACTTAAAACCCCCTTTTTAAAAATAAATATTATTTATACAATTTTCAACCAATTTATTTTTATTTTTTCAACTAATATATGAATAAGTTTGAAAATAATAAAGGTTATTTATTATTACTGAGGTTTCAATATAAATTTAAAAAAGAAATATAATTTAAGGTATTTTCAAATAATATGTATTAAATACGTATTAGATACGTATTAGATACGTATTAGATACCTTAATACTTAAAACCCCCTTTTTTATTTACTATTATTTTATACAATTTTCAACCTTTATTACTTTTTGAGTGTTAGATAATTACTTTCTGAATCACTTTCATCATCACTCTCCAATTCATAATCAGACCCTAACAATTTATTCAAATGCTCTACCGTATCTTCATAAATAATTGGTTTATTGATATACTTATTAGTCATCTCAACTATATCTTTATTTTCTGATTTAAGTTTCATAGAATCTTTATTATCAATGCGCTTTCCTGTATTTTCATTATTATCTTTATTAGTGTTTGCTCCTAATATTTCATTTACAGTGTTTGGTTTAAATATTTCATTAGCATTGGTTAGATCTAATTCATCTTTATTAGGTGTTACTAATAATAAACCTTCATATATTTTTTCACCATTTACTTTTTGATTTGAAACAAACTTTGTAACATATCTAAATGGGTGTTCTATAAATTCTTTTAAACCAACACGTTCTATAACATTATTTATATGTACCCTTGTATTCATATGTTTATTCCAATTTGATGTAGCGTTTGAAAATTCACTTTTACAATATCCACAATAATTTCTATTTCCACTAACATTTAATATTATTTCATTATTAGATGTAGAAGGTATTACATTATTAGATGTAGAAAGTATTACATTATTAGATGTAGAAGGTATTACATTATTAGATGTAGTAGGTATTACATTATTAGATGTAGTAGGTATTACATTATTATCAATTACATTACTTAAATTATCAACAACACCACTTTTATTATTATCGATTTCTATTAGTTTAGTTTTATAAATTTTGAAAATAGGATCAAATATCAAAGCTATATTACAAGGTATTACATAATATAAACCATCATTATTGTCATGTGTATCGATGTATGGAATATGTTTATATACTTTACCTCCTTCCATTTATTATATAAATTTTTATCAAAGTTAAAATTTTACTACATAACACTATTTAATTGAGAATTTACAATATTTAATTGCGCGTCAGATATAATATAAATGTGCATTTTAAAATTTTTGATTCCTTTATTTTTTGTCATGAATAATTGTATTCCATCTTTAATGTTCTGTAGTTTTTTTCCAGAACCATGTAATGAATTATCCTCTGTTGTTCTAAAATCTAACCATAATGCATATTTATTACCGGTATAATAATCAATTTGATTAATATTACAATTTTCAGATGATTTTACTTTTTCATTCATAAAATGTTTTCTAATTTCTGGCCATTGATCAATCATTCTCATTCCTTGACAAAATATTTTATTTGCTATTCCTTCGATAGTTATTTCTACTTTTGTTATTTCAGGATTATAATAATTATCAACATTTATTGCACCATTAGTATATGTTGCAATAGTAAAAAATATTAATATACCTTTAATAGATCTTCTTGGGAAGTTAATATTCTCATTAATTATTTCATCATTTGCATTAATAGTTACAGTTTTAAATTTATCAATATAATCATATAATAATGAAAATCCTTGATTGTATTTAGTTTGAATTATACTTGAAATATTTTCATCAGTTACTGTGTCATATTCTAAACATATATTCGATAATTTATAACTCATATCTTTATTAACGCTAGATAATACAATTTCATTTACAGGAGCAAATGTTATTTCGAATATAACGTCTTCTTGAATTGCGTATTTATATAAAGGTGCATTGTTATTTATCAATTCAAAGTCTAATGGAATTTTATATTTGCTTCCATATATACTTTTTATCAATTTATCTACAGCATTAGTTAATATTGCGCTATTAGCTTCTGATCTTAATTTATTTTGGTTTTCTGATTGGATTCCTTGAAATATCATATTATTTCTATTTTCTTTAGTTAACCATAAATCTTTATAATGCATAAATAAATTATAATCATCTAATGAGAAAACTGTTTCTGGACCGATCTTTATTGTTAATTTTTTAATCAAATACCTTCCAACATTATCAACAACATAATTATTATTATTACCAGTTACTTTTATATCGGCTGATAAATAAATACTATTTGGAACGTATAAAGTATTTTGTGTTAGTCGAGGGATTCTAACATATAAAGTTTCATCGGGATTAATATTATAAGGTTATGAGTAATTATATGGTGTGATCTTTCTGCTTTAATAGCATTAGATATTCTATGATTCTTAGAAGGATTGATATAACTCCCACTCATTTATTTAACAAAAAAAATTAATTATTTATTTTTTATCATGTTTACTAACCCAAAAATAATAGCACTTACAACTGTAATTAAAAATAAAATAATATGTTCAGCAGCAAAGTTAATAATGTTTCCTGCAGATTTCAATATAAAACCAACAATTGATGCAATAATTCCTGGCAATGCTGCAGCAGATTTTTTAGATAGTTCCCATAAATATTTTGCTAATTTCTTTAAACCATCTTTAACTTTATCTTGTATAGAATTTTTGTCATTTGGGGGTTTATCCGGTTTATTTGGAGTAGGAGTAGATTTTAAAGCATTTGATATTGCTAAACCAATTGTTGTAAATACCATAGTTACAGATGTTAGAATTGAAAGAATTGTTATACCTTCTAACTTAAATAATAATCTCATTCTGTCTTTTAATGATATTTTAGAATTTGGTTTAATCAACAAATCTTTAAAAATAACTTTTAATTTTTTAATATGATAAAGATCATATGATTTTAATAATGTATCTCTTTCTTTTTCCTGTAATTCTTTGTTATATTTTAAATCATCTATTTCTTTTTCTAAAGCTAACTTTCTGCTTTCATAATCAGCTTCCTCTATTACTTGAAGATTTTTATTTAATTCTAATTGTTTTAATTCTTCATTTGCATTAGCTAATTCTTTATCTAACATGGTTATTTTAGAAAATCTCATCTTAATATTAGCAATTTCACCAGCTGATATTTGTACACCTTTAATTTCTCTACGTGCTAGTTCAGGAAATTCTTCTAATTCATCATCAGTTAAATCAAGTAATCCTTTTTCTAGTAAAGATAGTATTCGATTTATTCCAGTTTCAGTACCGGGCGTATCTAAAATACTAATCATATCTTCTTCAAATGAATTCATTGTATCAATTATTTTACCATAATTTAATTGGCTTGAATCATTATCAATTTGTTGAATATCTCTTCTCGATGTTTCAGGTGTTGAAGATCTTAATTTATCTAATCGATCTCTATACTCTTCCATTTCTGTTTCTGAATTTTATTGATTATTTTTAATAAGTCATCAATTCTTTCACTAAATTCTGTTATATTATCATCTCTTTCTTCTTGTGTAACATCAGTTATTTCATTACTATTACTTATTCTCTTAATTCTAAATGTTTCTA
Organism: Tubulanus polymorphus; assembly: GCF_964204645.1. Classification (NCBI taxonomy): domain Eukaryota; kingdom Metazoa; phylum Nemertea; class Palaeonemertea; order Tubulaniformes; family Tubulanidae; genus Tubulanus; species Tubulanus polymorphus. The sequence continues at coordinate 12,979,521 of NC_134031.1, read as the reverse complement.
AATTTTTCAAAGTTGATTCCGCTAATATTTTATTTAGTTTTGTCCTTTGATTAGTGATATCAATATAATAATCACCATCCAAATGATAATAATATTTACCTTTAAAAAGTTTTAAATTTTCTACTAAAAGTTCAGCATCTCTATCACTTATATTATACCCAGATCTTTCAAATACAGGTTTGAATTTATAAATAATTTTATTATATTCTAAATCTTGTCTTGATAAACCTTGATTTAAGTTTTCAGGAGGTATTCTCGATCTAGTTCTTCTATCAAATTCATCTGTTGATGGGGCTTTAGAACCACTATCTGCTAAATTAGAATTATATGCTGATTCATTACCATCATCAATATTAGTTTCTGCATCATTATAATCATCATCAGTATATCCTTCATTATTATTTCCCATGTCACCCAATGGAATATCTTCTTCACCTTCTACCATTTACATAATAAAAAAATTAAAATTTAAAATATAATATTCCTCCGATTACAATTCCTATACAAGTTATAGCTAATTTAGTATTTTCATGGGATTTATTATCATCATTTAGTTTAATTATAACATGTTGAATATCACCGTGTGGGTGCCATACGGCACCATTATCAGTTTTTATATTTTCTGATGTATTGTAATCTTTTATTTTAGAATCATTATTTAATTTAATATTATTAGTTTTAGTTTCTGTTGATTGAATATGTTTTTTATTTTTTTCACCTTCCATTAATTTTGGAGCAGTGATAATCTTTTTATTTATATCATTTAATCCAAATGAATTATTTATTGTTGCAGTTTTAATTAGATTATTATAACCAATTATATTTCCCATCTTTAATACTAAATCATTAGAAATAATTAATAGATTAGGGCCTATACAATAATTTAATCTAATATGTGATTTATCTAAATAATTTTGATATCTTACAATGTTTTCTGGAATCGATCTATTTTTATCATTATGAATTGAATCTTCAAATAATACTTTAAATTGTTTCTGCGCATCGAATGTGTTATCATTTCCAATTATTGGGGATCTTGTTTCAACTTGTGCACCTAAAATACAAATTAAATAAGTTCTAATAGATTGATTTATTCTTTGTATTCCAGCTTTAGTAAAATCTTCACCATTTTCTAAAATGAAATTAACCCAACCATTATTATTTTGTTGTTGTATATTATTATAATATTTTGGTAATACATTCCAATTTAGTGTTCTTATATCTGAATTTGTCATTATTTTTCCAAATTCTTTAGTATACAATATTCCTTATCCACCCATTGTTCCAATTTTTGCTCTAAAATCTTTATTTGAATTAATATTAAATTCATTACATATTTTATAAAACTTAGAAAAATTAATATTATTATTCAATTCTTTAAAATATTTTGAACCTGGTATAGGACATTCTAATTCATCTAATATTAATTTTATTTGAAAATATGTATGAAATCTAAAAAGTGATAACATCAATGGTAAACTTGGTTTGTTTAAATGATCATTCCAACTTATTCCACATCCTGTTGTTGCACAATAAACAGCAAAATTTAATTGGTTCTGCCAATACTTCATATTAGATTTTAATAACCATTGTTTTGCCTCATTTAAATTTTTGAAATTAATTGTATACACATGAAATATATTTTCCATCTTTACATGAAAATTATTACGTTCAGTAACATAAATAGATAAATCAATTAATGAATTTAAAACTTCATTTCTATATGTAATATCTTTATTAAAATCTATTGCTGGAATATTATATTTAATTGATTTGTTATATTGGAAAGCTTTTGGAAAACTATCTACCATTTATATAATCAAAAAATTAATAATTTATTAATTCTTTTAATAATTTATCTTGTTCTTCAACTGTTATATGGCCATTTAAACTTATTATATAATCTAGTGTATTCTTTAATTTATTAATCTCTTTTATATTAGTTTTAATTTTTTCTTTATTACTTTTTATATTTAATTTTGAACTTATACCGGTTAAAACACTTGAACTTAATCCTAATACACCAATTGATATAGCTAAAGGTGTTAGTGGACTGAATATTGCTAGAAATGTTATTACAGAACTAATTGTAACCGAACCACTGATAATAAGATAATATATAATTTTACTTTTTAAATATTTTTTCTTTTTTATCTTTAAGTCACTTTCAAATTCTAATATTTGTTTTTCTAAATATGTTTTTAATTTAGTTTTATTTATATCATGAGGAATAATATCAATATTATCAACTTTATCTTCCATTTATTTAGCAAAAAAAATTACTAATTAGTAAATTTATAAGCAACAAATATAACAATAACTGTTCCACCTAAAATCCATATTATTTCATATTTCTTCTGTTCATTACTTGGGGTATAATAATCTGATAATTTAGGTTTGTATAGATGTAATTTTTCTTTATTGGTTACCGCGTTATATAAACTCATTGCATCATCAACTGATTGAAAATCTCTATGTGAAATCTTCTGATCATATAATTCTTTATTGATGTAATCCATATAGTTTTGCCTTTTTTCTCTATATTCTTCTGCTGCTTTATTATATTTCTCTAATGCTAAGTTATGTCTTTTTTGTTCTGTTAATGATCCATTTTTATCAATATGCTTAAATAAATAACCACCACCAGTAAATGCTTAAGCGTTAACAATTGCCGATCCTATAATAGTTATAACTGCAGAAGCCATTTATTTAGTAAAATAATTACGCATTTATATAGGAGGAATATATTTTTGTTTTTCTAAATAATCAATAGTTAAATTAGATAAAGTAACTGCTAAGGTTAATTTTAAGATATCATTTATATCAAATCTATCAACATTAACACTTCCCATTTTGAATACTTTTTTTAATACCATTGAATAACCAACAGTTCCAACTGATAGTAATGCTCCATTATATAATCCAGTTATTATCCACTTATCATCACTCATTTATTTATCAAAAAAATTACTATCATCAAAATATTTAGTTAACTTATTTATGATTAAATCAACATTTATTTCATTACTACTTTTATGATTATCATATATTTTGGTTAATATGTTTTTAATATCATCAATAATTCCATCTTCATTTAATTCATAATATTCTAAAGGTGATTAAATTAAATCAATTACTTTTTCTATATTATAATTTTCTTTATTAATCATTGATGCATTGTTAAATGATTTACTTTTTATATCAGTAATTACATCATTTAGTTTAATTCTCATTTCTTTACCATGTTTAAAATCAAACCCAAAACATATACTCGGTCCAACAGTTATATTCATTTATATAGTGAAAAAATTTACTCTCTACATCTTATAACTAATTCATAAATTACAGGGAAATTATCTAAATCAATTAAGTATCCATTATGATTTCTAATTTCTAATCTAAAATTATTAAAACGAGGAATGCATGGTTTGAAATCACACTCTGTTAAATTATAATTTATTTGCGTTCCAAATTCTTTAACATTCTTCAATGGTAAAATGTTTAGTTAACCAGAATTACAAGTTATATCTTTAGTTGCTTCGAATGTTTTTGTAGGATCGATTAAATTGCAATAGATATAAAAGTGTGTAAAAGGTATTAAGTTTGGTGTAGCATCAATATTTGTAAAAGATTTATCTGGAGGAATTCCTAACAGTTTAGCTATAGGTTTTTTTACCATAAATGCATGTTTTTCACTATTAGACAACCTTATCTTTATTTTGTCAGTACTCTCACTTTTTCAAAATCTAATATCAAACCCGGAATTATTACCTGACTTGTGCCAGGCTTTTCTATTAATTTCTTGTGCCAATGTATCTAAATTATATAACCCCGGTTTTAAATATATATAGGCCCATTCATTTTTATTTTCATTAAAAATTAAAAAAGCTCTATGTTCAATAGTTTTATTCGATATATTATAAAAAGAATTACATAAACTTATATTAACTAATTTTAAATCTACACAATTCTTAAATTCTCTATCTAATTGTACTAGTAAATTATGTGATTTATAATTAGTAAGTCTTCTAGAATCAACAAATATTCTGTATTCTTTTAATTCTACCATTTATTTTACATATTTTATTCGAAATCTATTTCATGGTGCCCTTTTTCATTCTTACCTTTGTATACTGAATAGAAATCTCCAGAACATAATTCTTCTAGATCTTCACTTGATAATCTATGAAATCTATCCGGTAAATATGTTCTGAATTTATATGTATTTCCTTTTAATCCTTCATATTCTAAGTGTATAACTAATTTATCTCCATAGTTATTAGTAACTGTATCAATATTTGTAATTAGATATTTCTTATGAATTGTTAATTCTGTTAAATTTTTGAATTTATAATCTACAGATTTTACATTTGTGATATCTTTAATTCTATCTAGAAATAATTTGTTGTTCTCACTGTGTGTTTGTTTACTCTCCATTTATAAGACATTTTTTTATTAAAATTTGATTAACACGTTAGAATTCTTTTCATTATCTCGTTCTCTTTTGTTTCTTCTCTTTTAAATTTTAAGTATTCATCTAAATTACAACCATAAGCAACTGTATGAATTCCATCATCTAAAATATATCTTTTATCATCAAATGGGTTTAGACTTATCTTTTCAATTTCTTCAATAAACATTTCATGATCTTCAGATCTTAAACATCTCATCTTATGTTTTCTAACTTCTTCATTGAATATACAATTGATGTAATCTTTGAAATGAATATTCTTTTCTACTACATTTTTGGTTATTCGTTTTAACTTTTTAGCTTCATGTTCTTTAGTTTTATATGAATACATTTTAGATCTAATACCTATGAACTCTATCATTTCTTCACCACCTAATTCATCTTTGAATTTACCTGGAACTTTTTTATTATCATTGCTAAACAATTCATGATCTTTAGGATAGTTACTGAAATCAAAATGACGTTTTAATGTTTTTAAATCATCAGTTATGTTATCAGTTTTTATTTTTAATACGTAACTGTCAGTATCAAAATATAATATTTCTATACGTTTTTCTCCAAAAAGTGGTTGTAATACATTATAATAGAATTCATACATTAGTAATTTTGATAATTCTAAAACTGAAGCGCCAACATAGATTGGTTTATTAAATTTCATTGATGTTCTTCTCATCTTAACTGCGGCTAAATTTTCATCAAATATTCTGTTACCAATGAACTTAGGATATGATTGTAAATGTCTAATTCTTTTACCATCACTAACTAACTCAATATCATTTCTATTTCTAATATTTTCACAAGTCTTACCATAGAATGCATTATTCATTAACTTGAAGAAATCTTTCTCGAAATCAGTTTTAGCTTCAGTTCTCTGTTTGGTGTTAAAATCTATATATTTTTCTAACCACTTAGATTGACTAAATGAAATATATCTATGTACTTTTTTTAGAATCATTCCTTGACTCAAATAAAACTTTAACATTCTATAATGTACTACATAATTATATTTATCTTCCTGAGTTACCATTAACTTTTCTGTATGAATAAGATTTTCGGGTTTAATTCTTTTTTGATAATTTGATAATTCTTCATGAGTAACGGTTTTATGTTCGGGACAGTATGCTAGATTTCTAGATTTAAATTTAATATGTTCAGGATATTCTAAATCTACAACAAAGAAGTAACCAGAATCTGAATCATCTGCAATATCTAGAATTCTTTTCTTCCAATCAAATTTATCATTATTTTCATTCTGTAAAACTTCAGTTAATTCAAATACTCCATAAGGTTGTGGTTCCATCATTGCCCAACCATACAAATTATTTGCATCTATATATAACAACTTATATCCAGGGTTATCATTTACATTGAAATATCTATCACCTAATACACCTGAAACTCCTCCTCTTATAGATTTTTTCAAATAATAGTAATTGATCTATATTTGTTAACAAATCCATTTTTATATCTGTAAATTTTAATCCACAATCCCATGTTAAACCTTGTGATGAATAACAATGACAAGGATCAATGTTAAAATATTTTAGGTTTACATCTCTAAACCTTTCGAATATATCAGTTAATAATAATACATCTGATTTTAGATATATATCTACTAATTGCCCATGATTTTCTTTTTTGAAATGATTCCAAATATTCAATGTTCTATTATATACTTCATCTTTAACATATTCATTTTTTAATTCATCATAGAATTGTTCTTTCAATAATTCAGTTATATTAAAATCATTATGATTCTTATAAAATGAATATGGAATTGCGCCTTTATATCTCATTAATTGAAAATCATCATTATTTGGGTAATATTCTTTTAATATTTTTAATTCATCATCAACTAATGATTTTGATAAGTTATCTAATGAACTATTTAAAAATGTATATGAATCTATAAATCTTAAACACCCAAATTGGAATGATATATAATTCTCAGATGTTTTAGCTAACATTCTAAATTTATAAGTTGGTATTTTATCTTTTGATCTATTTGAATTTAATCTCTCTATTTCATTATTAATTTCTTCTATTTTATGGCATAACTGCTTGATGAATAAATGTTCATCATATCCTGATAGATTATGAAATATAACTGGTACAAAATTAATTTTCTTGGCTTGTAAGTTACAATTCTCATGTGCAGCGCCTCTAAACTTTCCATTCAAATGATCATGGTCTCTTACTTTTTCATCTTTATAATTAAATATCTTTTCACAATAATAACAATTATCTGCAAACTCAAATTCTTCTTTATCTTCTTCTGTCATTATCATTTCTATATTTGTATTCAATAATTTACTAAATCTTATTTCATATTCAATTAATAAGCCACAAAAATGATTGATAACATTTTCATTTCTATAATCATAATATTCACTTTCAATTAGTTCTGGATAATCAGATTTTATATATAACCCGAAAGCAGCAGCTGATTGATGAATCTTTTTAATAGTATTTGTTTTTGGTGGTTCTTCAGAATAATCATTTTCATTAGAATTTAATTTCTTTCTTTTATAATATATTTCTTTTCTATCTTGATCAGTTAATTCTTTATTTAATGATTCAAAATCTCCATATATTACAAATGGAACTTTATTTTTGTAATCATATTTTTTGAATTCTAATATTTTATCCTTTTCATTTGGTAAAACTAATTTACAATAATCATGATTTTCACATAATTGTCTATGATTTAATAATGTACTTTCATTACTGAATTTATGTAAACATTTTCTACATAGATATATTTTATTATGGTGATCACTTTCTGTTCTAAAGAATAAATCTATTTGTTTAATCCACATATAATGATTCTCATAATATAGTATATCTATAACATCGTTTGAATCATAATCTTTTGATAGATATAAAGGTTCTAATATATAATGTTTTATATTGTTACCTTTTGTATTTGGTAATTTGATTAAATCAAATACATTTATCTTTATATTATTATCTCTTTCTATTTTTGGGATGTTTTTAATTATAACAGGATACTTATCTATCTTATAATTATTTTCAAATGGTTTATAATGAGTTAATCTACAAATATTATAAGTTGCAGGATGTAAACAACTTATTATAGCCCATAGAAAACATTTATCATCTCCATTTTGTACATTTATAACAGCATTAGTTTTAAATGGTAGTTTAATATAACTCGATGCTTCAATATCTGGTTCTTTATAATATGATACATTATTTTCATCAATTGGTTTTGATTTAGTTAACTTATTATATTTTGTGTTATAAACATGTAAAGTCATAAATATTATCTCATCAAATATTAAACCAGACCCTTCAAAATATTTCTCTTCTTTACTTCATTATAACATTTATCTAATTTATCATCTATATGTTGTTTTGAAATAATATGTTGTGAATGAGAATTTATATTATATATTGGTTTATCTTCAGATTTTATAAACTTTACTTTAACTGATATACTTATTTTGGGATATTCAACATCAGTTATTATTTTTATTATTTCTTTCATATTTTCTAAATGTTTTTTATTTTCTTCTAATGTTTTTCCTTTATGAAATTTAAACTCGATAGCTGCTGGGCCAATATCACTTTTAAATGCTTCGGTTATCTCTATGTCTTTTTTATTATCTAATGAATTAATATAATTTCTTACATCTTCCATGTATGATCTTTTATTGTTTAATTTATTTTTTTTTGCTTTTAATTGTCTTCTGTTTCTTATCATTATCTTTATCAAAATAATCTTCACCTAAAATATAATTATTCTTATTTCTAATATGATTTTAAATGTTCATTATAATATCTTTTATCACTGAATGATTGATTACATGTATCACATTTGTATGTTTCTTTTTCATTCTTTAATTCATCTAATTTAGTTTCTAATATATCATCTTCATATTCTCAATTTCAATTTATTCTCTAAATGTGTTTTAGTTTTATTGTGTCTTGCTTTTTGGGATTTATCTATATTGATATTACATGTTGGGCAGTAGTACTTATTTGCTTCCATTTTAATATCAAATTTTTTTTAAAAATTGATTTTAGAAGTTCAATGATTTATATCATGTATTATTTCAATCACACTTTACTAACACTTTTAATGTTTAAAAATCTAACTCATACAAATATGAATATTGAAATAATGTTGTAAATATATACTTTTATATTGAATAATCTGTCAATTTAAATGTTATTCATGTATATGATTATTTTAAGAGTAATAGGGGTAATAGGCTTTCAGGTTAAAGGTTGAATGGTCGAGTTCATTAAAAACAAATATTAAAAGTAATTTAAAACTATAATATATTTTCATAACCGTGTGTATTTCAGTTGAATAATAGAATAATTATTATTATTAAAATATATTTGATTATATGAATTTGTGTATTGTAAATAAATCAATTGGTCGCGGAGCGGAGCGTTAGCGAAGTGGAGCGACCAATTGATACAATATGTTTTTTAAATTATTGATATCTTAGAATAAATATTTAGTTATAATATAAAATACACACGGTTATGAAAACATATTATAGTTTTAAATTACTTTTAATGTTTTGTTTTTAATGAGCTCGACCGTTCGACCTTTGATCTGAAAGCCTATCACCCCTATTACTCACAGTAACCGACTGGCTCTCCGGGCCAGATTTTCTCGCAACGGCTGCGCCAGACAATATACCGCCGCTCAGTACTGGTCTACAGCTTGGCCTCCCTAACGCACGGGCCGGGCCAAATAACTTCGTCGGGGCTCCCCTCTACACGTCGTGCCTCCTATCGATTCTAGGTGGGTCTTCGGGTCCAATCGTCCTTAACCTGAAGGCGACCAACAACAACTCGGACTCCTTCGTTCTGGGTAGCGTGTCCTTATCGGTTCCAGAGTTGTTCCCGAAACTGGTTGAACTGACTCGGACTCAGAAATCCACTCAATAAAGACATAAGACCGTTATTCGTAAAACGTAACGTTAGACATGTTTATTGCCTCAACAACGCAAAATTTATAAATGGAATGTTGCTCGCTACTCGTAGTGCTCATTCATAGAAATACTTTTAATACTCGTAATACCTTTAATACTCGTAATACTAGTAGACCCCTAGGATAAGGTCACAATATCTCACTAAATGACTGCTCGTCAGCCTAATCATGTTCAACTAATATTTCGTACGAAATGTGGTTAACTCACGCTATGAAAGAACATCTAGGGGGAGAAAGGGGTGAGAGGTACAACTATGAAATTAAATAAATAAAAGGCTTGAGTCTGAAGCGGAAATGTCAGTGACGATAGACAGATCCCAATATCTGAACCCGGCCCCAGGGCCGACTCGATAACACCTCCTCTTGAACTACCACTACAGGGATTCTTCATCTTGGTTGGAATTCGCCTTCACTGGTGGTCCGACGCAGGGACTGATCAGTTCCCTGGCCCTCCATTCTTTCTTCGGGACACTCATCTCCGGTCCTCTTAGGAAGTAACACATCAAGGGAAGACTTGGTTTCGACCTGGACTACCACTGGCAGAATGGCTAATCGTCACCCGACAAATTCCGAGACTCAAGAGGTTTAGTTAAACCAACGAATTGTAATGCATTTGGAAGAGTACTCTCACACCTTTCTCTATGAATAGCTAGAAAAATACCGCACGCAGCTTTGCTTGCGGGTATAAATGCACTAAGGCCGTTGACGGCACCCGACTAAAATAATAAGGGGTTAATTCTACCCATATGATATACACTGACGCGGATTGACGCGAGGTAGCCTGAACGGTTAGATCCCGCAGGTTCATAATACTAACGGTCAGATGGCTAAACTGCCTGATTGTCACAAGCTTGAACTAATCTAGCTCGATATATGAGCGACTGGGAGACGGAGAGGGATAACCCTCGCCGTGTCCCAGTCCCAGCATCACAATGATGTGGCGACTCAATAATAATACTTAATACTTTTAGTCGATCGTCGATCGATAATACTATACGAGATATAGGACGGATAAACCCCGAATAACAAAGGAAGGATTAAGGTAAGGGGGGAATGGATCCAGCGACAGGGTCGGTACCCGGCCAGCTTGCAGTCTCTGCAGAATCCCATCGGACATCTTTCGGTGGATTGCGTAGACACTGCTTCATTCTTCGTCGTTCCACGGACCAATGAACCATTCCCGTCAGCGGTTGAATCTTCCACACCAAGCCTCATCTTACACCGGCAAGTCCCTCAGGGTGGCTGTACCATCCACACCAGTAGCCATCGTCTTCCATCTAGTACCATCAGCTGAAGGCAAACCGATAGGCCTACTGCGAGGACATCTACCGAACAGCAGCCACCGTCGCCGAAATCCACCCACCCGGGACATTCCACATAATTTGAAATTACAAGGTCGTCATTAGGAGCAACCCTTGATAAGTTATTCTAATAATGATAGATTAGGATAAGGAATTTGGATAAAAGAACATGGCGGTAACCGCAAAAACCGGGCAATCAAGGCCGCGGCAAGGCAATAATAATAATAATAATATATCAACTATCTTAACTGTAGTAACAAGTGATCACATCCCCTAAGACGGGGGGGTCCCTATCGGGACGTAAGAGGTAGCGCTTACATCGTGTCACGTATAATTGTCGCTCGAGAGTCGCTTGTAATATATAACTATGTGTATTCTTTTTCCGCGGCGATGCCAATCGAAAAATGAATCCTGAACTAGAGTTCTGCGCGCCTTATATAGGGCTCCCAGTCCCCGACGTTTTGATTGGATGGAAGTTTTTGTCCCCGATGCCCTCCATTGGTCAGAGTTCTTTGTCCCCGACGCGTCTCATTGGTTAGAGGTCACGAGGAACACGTGACGTCACGATCACGCGTGATTAAGTTTGTCAACAACGAAGCTCGATCTAACTTTTCCATCATAAATTAGTTAATAAGAATTCCGGCCTGAACCTTCACTGAGAGTTCGTGCCGCAGCATAAACTGGAAATTTGGCCCGGATATATAACAGCCATAAAGGAACAAGACGGATGATTAACGTTCGATAGAGTAGTTATAACATTATGACATTATGACGCTATCTGTGGCGATTATTTCGTGACGCTATCTATGGCGATTAAAGGAAATTGATTTTGAATTTGGCGCTCTCGAGGGAATTTCCGCTACACTACAGTCCGATCCATGAGTCCGAAATAAGGGATTCCCATTCATGACCTTGACATCACAAGTTTACGGGTCTGACGGCTTTCAGATGGCTGGGAGTCACCTTCATTTCGGTCTGCAAATTATACATTTAGACTTTACCTACGTACCTAAAATGGCGGACGATTCAACTTCATCTTCCGATCCGTCTTATTTTTGTCATGATTGTCATGATTTTATGGCGGTCTCAGCACTCATCAATGAACACGAATTGAAGTCAAGAACTAAGTGGTGCGTCTGGTGGAAGGAAAAGTTCTCTGAATATAGTGGTGTTATGTTTATCTTTTACCGTAATTCCAATGTCTCTCTGACTCTAGACCTAGTAGTCTTGTTAATTGTTTTCTGTTCTATCTATCTAGGCCTATAGAACAGTATGATAACTTATAAGCTGATGAGTGTTGTGTTAAGAAAACACTTGTCGTGTTGACATATGGCCTCGCAAACAGCATATATACACCAGTACGAATAAGCCTTCCTGTACTGTTTTTCGATATGATCGTATGACTATAGAGGCTAATACATCCAGGCGCGCGTCACCGGAATTACAGATATTATTGGGGCAAACCACTTCATTTCATTTCAGCGAAATCACAATATATAGCCTAATGGTGATCATTCCAAAATTTGGTCGTAACCAAAATTATGGGGGGTAGATGCTTCCCCCCCCCCATGATGCCGCTTTGACAAGCTGCCAGTTTTGCTTGGCCTAGCCTACTTAAACTATAATTTTCTGGTTATATTTTTAATTTTATAAATGCTTGACTTGAATGGACTTAATACCAAAACATACTTTTGGTAGGGGTGCAACATGCTTTTTTCTCTTTCACTTACTGCTTTTTGACTTAATGTTTTTGTCTAATACTCCATATAACATGTATAGGCCTATGATGTATTTTTGATAAAGGTTATTGGGATCATTACAGAGCACAAATGTGGTGTCGATTAGTTCACATAAAAAATATGCTAATTATTTGAATATAGGAACATTTAAAGTTGTGGAAAATTTTTGTCCATTGTAAATGTGTGGACTCATTGGCATATATATACCGGTATATATATATATATATATATATATATATATATATATATATATATATATATATATATATATATATATATATATATATATATATATATATATATTAGTATATAATAATTGGAGGTAGGTAATTTGATAACATTTATTTTCTGCACACTTCGGCAACAGGTGAGCTAATTTGGCCATTTTGGTTTGCTTTTTAACTTTTTACACATAATAATTTTTTATATCTTAGTAACCCGATGGTTGTAGAGAAATGTTTGACAATCACCATATTTGTATATCAATGACTTGTAATATTCACCATATTGTACTCAATGTCACTTAACATCATCTGCACCGTATGCACTATTAAAATGCTGTAGGCCGTGTTGTAATCCAATTTTTTTAAGTCAATCAGAACTATGTACATGTATATTCAAATTTTAAAATTGTGTAAGGGAGCGTTCACAAATTACGTACCTCGAAATCTCCCGTTTTTCTGACCCCCCTCCCCCTTGTACCACCTTTGTACCAAATTCACTGACCCCCCTCTTAGGTACGTACCATCGCACCCATGACCACCCCCCCCCCCCCCAATTATATTGATGCAAAGAACACAAATAAAACATTAATTTCATTAATGATGTACCAACAAGTGCGTAAAAGATCGATACCGGTACCCGGTATTGGGGAAATCCCAGTTGAAGTCTACTACAAGTCACTAGTGGAATTGTTTGTTTGTTTCTGGTTCAGCCTCTCCTGTTGCCAGGCAGCATAATTTTTATTCGTAGGATGATAGAGTCACAAAACTTAATTTTTATCTGAATTAGGGTTAGGGTGAATTCCTACGAAAAAGATTATGCAGGCACTGGGCTCCATCAACATATACGGAAGTTTGAAGTTTTCATGAAGACTAGGCCTACTAGGTTTTTCAGAACCTTTAGTTTCCACGAAAACAGAAATAAACTTTTGGTACCTCGACATTTTGTCTAGAACAAAATTCCAATAATTAAATAAATGACGCAACGAAAGAATTAAGCAAGTATTGTTGTTTATTGATTTTATATACCCGGTACTCATTATGAGTTTTCCGGTTTGCTCGGCTACCCGTACTAGCCGGGTAGTCTAGAGAGGCTAATGAAAACTCCGGTTTGCTGAACCACCCCTCTTTGCGGCTATGCGGTATGATGTTTGATCTGACAGTTTCAAGTGGTTAATGGCTGTTTCAAGTGCTTACAACGATGCTTATTACTTCGTGGTACATGGTGGTTTAAAAAAAGATTTCATAATAATACGCTCACCGCGTGGGCTTCGTAGAAAGACCACTACCTGTGGCCTTCCCAAATTTTAATTGTCCTGTCCGATTTGGTTTCATCCAATTGAGAGACTGCCTTTTCCAGTTAGGGCGTTTTTGGATCACGTCACTCCAGGAAATGACTTAACGCTTTTGGGCCCCTTCGTCGGTTCCACATGTTTCATTTGAGCTTAGACCACAATGGTGACACCATGATGGTCAGTAACTGACCAATTGAGATATCCCCGAGTCTGACCACTTGACTTCGAATTTCGTAAATTTATCATGTAATGTTTGTTTTCAAACCTCTAAGGAATCATCATTGCAAATTCATCACTGACCATCACTGACCACCAATGACCAATTCAAACTTCTCGAATATGAAAACGATAAACCGCGTTATGGTGTCAAACTAGAAAGGATTCGCCACTGAAAATTCATAAATTGACCATCACTGACCACCACTGACCAATTGAAACTTCTTGAAAGAACGATATACCGGTACCGCTTTTGGTGTAAAACTAGAAAGGATTCGCCATTAAAATTCATAAATTGACCATCACTGACCACCAGTGAAACTTCTCAAATATCGTGGTCGAATTCGAAAGTGCTTGTCGTCGTATTGCTATTTCTAGAAACCAGCAGAAAGTTTTGCTACTGTTTTTGAATGGCGTTGACATGATGGAAATTTATTACCCATAAATGGGTTACACATCTGGATCACAGCACCTCACTTGCCGCAGTGCGTTATTTTCACTGCATAGTAATGCTAATACATAAACTTTTTTACTACTTGACTCGAATCATCTGAACAGTACCGCGTTTGAAAACTCAACGAATAGAAAATGTTTGCGGGATGCGCCAAAAATAAGTTATAATAAGATTAATTAATCGATGCATGAAAAACAATTAAATCACAAGGTGACTAACACCCGTCTTTCAACCAATCTGCGCGATACCAATTAATTAAATCATTAAACGCATTGAGTTCCTAATATTTGAAATCATGTGATACAATAGTTGTTCTTTAGACTTGGCCACTTTCATTTCAGAAAACCGCGTACTAGACCAGTGGTCACCGAGGCATTAACCATTCCTTCAAGTTTTGAAAATTCGATGGTAACGCGGATTCTTCGCCTCTAAAAACTGTTTCGTTAATAGTTTTCTTTATATTAAAAGTGTTCATAGGAATTGAAATTTGGAGCGATATCAGTCTGTAACCCTTTTTCATTGTCAGTTCTTTTTTGGAATTCAAGTAGATTAGTGAAAATATCAATGATGAAGTTCACTTATTATATCAAGTACCGTTTTTACTGTCGCATGCGAGTCGAAACAAAAAGATCTATCCAACTGCATATGTTCGGGTATAACCTGTGATATCCTTCAGTATCTTTAAAAATTTGTGTTCTAGTATAATACCCGAAGGTTTAACTATCGGACACATAAAAGATTCGCCATAATCAAAGTTTTTAAGAAAATCTTTCTTCGAGAAAGAAAGATCTTTAAAAGAACGATTGGCGTCAAACTAATCCATAATGGACTGTTGTGAATTTATTGAATAATCCACCTGAGAAATTTTAAGATTTCGAAGCGAAATTTATTCATATAAATCAAAAATGCATAAATAACTTGACGTTATTTGCGGGTCTCATGAAACACTTTCGTGCGCTCTTTTTAAATCTAAAATAGCATAAATACATGCGTGTTTCGTTATAAACAAGGTTAAATTCCAAACGCACATGAAATATGGAGCCTGTATCTCACACGATATACACATCTTGAATTTTCTCTAACTACGTAGGCCCTTTCCAAATGGTAATTGTTCAGTTTTTTAACGGCCGACATTCAGAGGCACCTAAAAAACCGGTTGTATAGCACTTGAGATTTTCAGTGTAGGGCACATCTCACATCGACTCGGCTCGCGGTCGGTGGTTTAATGGGAACACATCTGGTTGTTACTAGTTTAACAGTTGACGAATTCAGAAAACTTTTTTCAAATGTCTTTGATAACTTTTTAAACATAGTATTCCTCTTAATTACATTTCGCTGATTCCATAGATATTTTTTTCATGAAAATTGCTCCAGTTATAACGGATTTAAACATACATGTAAAATGATTATTTTTAAAATATTCAATTTTCTCCGATTTTGAAGAAATTCTGACACAATATCATCTCCACTCGACACATGATTTTACTTCGGCGCCTTTGAAGGGAGTGTCACTTGTTGTTGAGTTCATATTTAGTCAATAAAGAAGATATGCCTGATTCCTTTTTAGAATTTAGATTTCGACGGATATCATCAAATTACTAGAAAGGGACAGCAGCTTTCGGTCATCCGCAAAAAAATACCTAAAATGCTCTCCTAGGGTTATGGAAAAACATGTCACGAAACATACGGAAAATCCTTTGTTTGGTAGACTGAAATTATTGATCTCTTAAATAGCAACATTCAGAGAAACAAAAACATAAGAATATATTCTCGCCCACCCTTTAAAAAAACAACGTGATTTCAATTGAAGATGACACGTAGCCTCATATCAAATGATATGAACGCAACAGAGCCTATTCATTCTCTTTACGAGGATGGGTCTCCACATTAATAGGATACGATACGAGATTCGTGGGTACGAATGATGAATACAACTGATAAAGCGCCAATTTCACTGATTCTTGCACATAAAGATGTTTTAGAGTAATCTAGTTAACAGGTGTGTTTTAGGAGTATTTTGAATTTAAACTCAAATCGGGGTTCATGACGAATATTGAGCATTCTAGGGCTGGAGCAAGAAACGTGTGGGATCGTCCGCCAATGGTATCAAAATAAGATGAAAAAAGAACAATATTTAAGAGATTTATATTATAACCCAGAAAGTGAAGTATCATATTCTAGCGTTACAGAATTATGGGATAAAATTAAATCTGATAAAGAAAATGGTAATATAAAATATAGTGCATTAAAATCATGGTTACAAAATCAACCAACATATCAAATCCACAAGAAAATGGATAAAACTTATTTAACAAGAAAAGTTATGGTTTCATATATCGATCAACAATGGCAAGCAGATTTAATTGACATGAAGAACTTAGAGGAATACAACAAAGGATATTTCTGGATATTAAATGTTATAGACATATTCAGTAGATACGCATGGTCAATTCCAATCAAAAATAAAACTGGAATAGAAGTTACAAATGCTTTTAAATCAATATTTAGAGAAGCTATTCCAGATAAGATACAATTTGATGAAGGTAAGGAATTCTATAACAAACATTTAAAAAAACTATTATCTGATAACGATGGAGAATATTTTTCGACACATTCAGATAAAAAAGCATCTATTATAGAAAGATTTAATAAAACATTGAAAACTAGAATGTGGAAATATTTTACTGCTAATGAAACATATAAATATATCGATGAGTCTTTAAATATATTAGATGATTTAGTGAAAGGTTATAATAATTCTGAACATAGTTCTATAAATATGAAACCTATACAAGCTAGAAAAGAAGATAATTCGGAAATAGTTTGGAATAATTTATATGGTGCGTTTGTTACACATGATTTCGGAGAACCTAAATTTAAAATAAGACAACATGTTAGAATATCTAAATATAGAAAAACATTTTATAAAGGTTATACTCCAAATTTTACTGAAGAAATATTTAAGATTAAAAATATGATATTAACTAAACCTTTTGTTTATAAATTAGAAGATCTAAAAGACGAAGAAATATTAGGTTATTTCTATGAACAAGAATTATCACTTGTACCAAATCCAGATGAAATAGAATACAAAATAGAAAAAGTATTGAAAACAAAGTCTCTTAAAGGAAAAAGTATTCTTTGGTGAAATAAAAAGGATATGATGATAAATTTAATGAATGGATTTTATCTAGTAAAATTAAAAGAATAAATGAATAAAGATTTATTCATATTCGAACCGCATAATATGTTAATAACTGGAGTAACAAACTGTGGTAAAACACATTTCATATTAGATTTGTTAGAAACTATTTATAAGAATCATTTTGATAATATAATATTATTCTGTCCTACTTATGAAATGAATAAAACATATAATAGAGATATAGTTAAGATAAAAAAGTTTATTATATTAGATCCTAAAACCGTAAAAGAAAATTTAGATAATTGTATAAAAATAGCAATTGATACTTATAAAGGATCAAATACATTATTCATTGTAGATGATTGCGCTAATTTACATGATTCAAAAGTGAGAGAAAGTGAGTTATGTTATCTAGCTTTCTCTGGAAGACATTTCGGGATAACAACATGGGTTTTAAATCAAAAATATAATTCAATTGTTAAAGACTTTAGGGAGAATATAAGATTTCTAGTTTTATTCTATAACAAAGATAAAAAATCTATGCAACAATCATTGGAAGAAATTCAAATTATACCTACTGAATTACATGATGAATATATGAATAAATTAAAGAATAATAAAGGTTCAAAATTATTACTGAGATTACAATTTCCCTATGAATATAAATTTATAAAATAACTATTTATATACCTATGTATTAGATACCCTATTAGATACCCTATTAGATACCCTAATACCTGATACCCTATTAGATACCTTAAATACTTAAAACCCCCTTTTTTTAATAAATATTATTTATACAATTTTCAACCAATTTATTTTTATTTTTCAACAAATATATGAATAAGTTTGAAAATAATAAAGGTTATTTATTATTACTGAGGTTTCAATTTCCATATGAATATCAGTTTATAAAATAAGATAATGTATGTATTAGATACCTTAATACTTAAAACCCCTTTTTTTATTTACTATTATTTTATACAATTTTCAACCTTTATTATTATTTGATTGTTAGATAATTAATTTCTGAATCACTTTCATCATCACTCTCCAATTCATTATCAGGCCCTAACAATTTATTCAAATGCTCTACCGTATCTTCATAAATAATTGGTTTATTGATATACTTATTAGGCATCTCAACTATATCTTTATTTTCTGATTTAAGTTACATAGAATCTTTATTGTCAATGCGCTTTCCTGTATTTTCATTATCATCTTTATTAGTGTTTGCTCCTAATATTTCATTTACAGCGTTTGATCCTAATATTTCATTAGCATCAGTTAAATCTAATTCATCTTTATTAGGTGTTGCTAATAATAAATCTTCATATAATTCTTTATCATTTACTTTTTTATTTGAAACAAATTTTGTAATATATCTAAATGGGTGTTCTATAAATTCTCTTAAACCAACACGTTCTATAACATTAGTAATATGTACCCTTGTATTCATATGTTTATTCCAATTTGATGGAGCGTTTGAAAATTCACCTTTACAATAATCACAATAATTTCTATTTTCACTAACATTTAATATTATTGCATTATTATATGTAGAAGGTATTACATTATTTGATGTAGAGGGTATTACATTATTTGATGTAGTAGGTATTACATTATTTGATGTAGTAGGTATTACATTATTAGATGTAGTAGGTATTACATTATTAGATGTAGTAGGTATTACATTATTAGATGTAGTAGGTATTACATTACTTAAATTATCAACAACTTCGTTTTTATTATTATCGATTTCTATTAGTTTAGTTTTATAAATTTTGAAAATAGGATCAAATATCAAAGCTATATTACAAGGTATAACATAATACAAACCATCATTATTTTCATGTGTATCGATGTATGGAATATGTTTATATACTTTACCTCCTTCCATTTATTATATAAATTTTTATTAAAGTAAAAATTTTAATACATAACACTATCTAATTGTGAATTCACAATATTTAATTGCGCGTCAGATATAATATAAATGTGCATTTTGAAATTTTTGATTCCTTTATTCTTTGTCATGAAAAATTGTATTCCATCTTTAGTGTTCTGTAGCTTTTTCCCAGAACCATGTAATGAATTATCCTCTGTTGTTCTAAAATCTAACCATAATGCATATTTATTACCGGTATAATAATCAATTTGATTAATGTTACAATTTTCAGATGATTTTACTTTTTCATTCATAAAATGTTTTCTAATTTCTGGCCATTGATCAATCATTCTCATTCCTTGACAAAATATTTTATTTGCTATTCCTTCGATAGTTATTTCTACTTTTGTTATTTCAGGATTATAATAATTATCAACATTTATTGCGCCATTAGTATATGTTGCAATGGTAAAAAATATTAATATACCTTTAATAGATCTTCTTGGGAAGTTAATATTCTCATTAATTATTTCATCATTTGCATTAATAGTTACAGTTTTAAATTTATCAATATAATCATATAATAATGAAAATCCTTGATTGTATTTAGTTTGAATTATACTTGAAATATTTTCATCAGTTACTGTATCATATTCTAAACATATATTCGATAATTTATAACTCATATCTTTATTAACGCTAGATATTACAATTTCATTTACAGGAGCAAATGTTATTTCGAATATAACGTCTTCTTGAATTGCGTATTTATATAAAGGTGCATTGTTATTTATCAATTCAAAGTCTAATGGAATTTTATATTTGCTTCCATATATACTTTTTATCAATTTATCTATAGCATTAGTTAATATTGCATTATGCGCTTCTGATCTTAATTTATTTTGGTTTTCTGATTGGATTCCTTGAAATATCATATTATTTCTATTTTCTTTAGTTAACCATAAATCTTTATAATGCATAAATAAATTATAATCATCTAATGAGAAAACTGTTTCTGGGCCAATCTTTATTGTTAATTTTTTAATCAAATATCTCCCAACATTATCAACAACATAATTATTATTATTACCGGTTACTTTTATATCGGCTGATAAATAAATACTATTTGGAACATAAAAAGTATTTTGTGTTAATCTCGGAATTCTAACATATAAAGTTTCATCGGGATTAATATTTGAAGGAGTATGAGTAATTATATGATGTGATCTTTCTGCTTTAATAGCATTAGATATTCTATGATTCTTAGAAGGATTGATATAACTCCCACTCATTTATTTAACAAAAAAATTAATTATTTATTTTTAATCATGTTTATTAACCCAAAAATAATAGCACTTACAACTGTAATTAAAAATAAAATAATATGTTCAGCAGCAAAGTTAATAATGTTTCCTGCAGATTTCAATATAAAACCCACAATTGATGCAATAATTCCTGGTAAAGCTGCAGCAGATTTTTTAGATAGTTCCCATAAATATTTTGCTAATTTCTTTAAACCATCTTTAACTTTATCTTGTATAGAATTATTATCATTCGGGGGTTTATCCGGTTTATTGGGAGTAGGAGTAGATTTTAAAGCATTTGATATTGCTAAACCTATTGTTGTAAATAACATAGTTACAGCTGTTAGAATTGAAAGAATTGTTATTCCTTCTAGTTTAAATAATGATTTTATTCTATCTTTTAATGATATTTTAGAATTTGGTTTTATCAACAAATCTTTAAAAATAACTTTTAATTTTTTAATATGATTAAGATCATATGATTTTAATAATGTATCTCTTTCTTTTTCCTGTAATTCTTTGTTATATTTTAAATCATCTATTTCTTTTTCTAAAGCTAACTTTCTGCTTTCATAATCAGCTTGGAGATCTCTATTTAATTCTAATTGTTCTAATTTTTCATTTGCAATAGCTAATTCTTTTTCTAACATGGTTATTTTAGAAAATCTCATATTAATATTAGCATTTACATCAGCTGATTCTTGAATACCTTTAATTTCTCTACGTGCTTGTTCTGGAAATGTTTCTAATTCTTCATCAGTTAATTTAAGAAATCCTTTTTCTGATAAAAGTTGCATTTGATTTGTTCCAGTACGAGATGTATCTAAAGTACTATTTATCTGTTTTTCTAAGTAATTTACTGTTTCTATCGCTCTATCTAAATGAGTTCTTTCTAGTAATTGACTTGAATCATTATCAATTGGTTGAGTGTCTCTTCTCGATGTTTCTGGTGTTGAAGATCTTAATCTATCTAATCGATCTCTATTCTCTTCCATTTCTGGATCAAAATCAGTAGGATTTGGATTTGGATTTTTAAATGGTGAATATTTTTTATAATCAATTTTAGGAATTGGTTTTTCTTTATTTATTCTATCGATTGCATTCCATATGATTCTGAGAAATTCTCTACCGCCTTTTGAACCTTCAATTGTAGATCTTGATCGCATTCCAGGTTAAAAATATTTTCTTGACCCATTCTAGATAATTGAATTGATACATTTTTGTTATTTAATTCAACATTATAATACCATGCATCATTTTTAAATTCTAAATTATTCATGAAAAATGGGTCATCTTTTAAAATTTGTTCTACAACACCTTCTGAACCAATTTCATCTATTACATCTTTTGGTAATAATACGTTAACAATTGTATATATTACTCTATTTTTCATTAATTTTAATTGAGATTTCATAAGAGGATCAGTTGTATTTACTAATCTTCCCATTAAATCCTTTCTAGATGTTGCGGTTCTAATAACTAACCTTTCGGTAGCTGTCATATATTCTTTAAATTCTTTACGCGTTTCATAATCATAATCATCATCTTCACCTAAATTAGTATTATATTCTGGCTCATTATCATCATTAAAACTTGTTTCACTAAAATCAGGTGGTTGTTCTTCAGTTATGCCGGGTTCATCAAAAGTATCCATTCCAATATCTTCTCCACGTTCTACATCCATTTACATAATAAAAAAATTAAAATTCCTATACAAGTTATAGCTAATTTAGTATTTTCATGGGATTTATTATCATCATTTAGTTTAATTATATCATGTTGAATATAATCAGTTTTTATATCTTCTGATGTATTGTAATCTTTTATTTTAGAATCATTATTTGATTTAATATTCTTAGTTCTAGTTTCTGTTGATTGAATATGTTTTTTATTTTTTTCACCTTCCATTAGTTTTGGAGCAGTAATTATCTTTTTATTTATATCATTTAATCCAAATGAATTATTTATTGTTGCAGTTTTAATTAGATTATTGTAACCAATTATGTTTCCCATCTTTAATACTAAATCATTAGAAATAATTAATAGATTAGGGCCTATGCAATAATTTAGTCTTACATGAGATTTATCTAAATAATTTTGATATCTTACAATGTTTTCCGGAATCGATCTATTTTTATCATTATGAATGGAATCTTCAAATAATACTTTAAATTGTTTCTACGTATCAAATGATGTATTTAAATTTCCAATTATTGGGGATCTTGTTTCAACTTGCGCACCTAAAATACATATCAAATAAGTTCTAATAGATTGATTTATTCTTTGTATACCTGATTTTGTAAAACCTTCATTATTTTCTAAAATGAAATAAACCCAACCATTATTGTTTTCTTGTTTTAAATTATCATAAAATGTCGGTAATTTATTGAAATTTAATGTTTCTAAATCCTTTGTTTCTATTTTACCATAACCTAATTTATTATTATAGATATTATAAAAACTATTAGATGGTATGGGAAGTGCACAATATTCTGCAATCTTTTTAGGGCAAGGAAGTGATCTTATTGTTCCAATTTTTGTTCTAAAATCAGAATTATTTATATCTATATTAAATTCATTACAAATTTTATAAAACTTTGATAAATTAATATTATTATCTTATTCTTTAAAATACCTAGATCCTGGTAAAGCACACTCTAATTCATTTAATATTATTCTGATTTGAAAGTATGTATGAAATCTAAATAAACTTTGAATTAATTTATATTTAGAATTATTCAAATGATCATTCCAACTAATTCCACAACCTGTTGTTGCACAATAAACAGCAAAATTTAATTGCTTCTGCCAATACTTCATATTAGATTTTAATAACCATTGTTTTTCATCTTTCAATTTTTTAAAATTAATTAAATATACATGAAATATATTTTCCATCTTTGCATTAAAATTATTAGTTTCAGTAACATAAATTTCTAAATTAGTTAATGAATCTAAAACTTCATTTCTATATGTAATATCTTTATTAAAATCTATTGCTCGAATATTATATTTAATTGATTTATTATATTGGAAAGCTTTTGGAAAAATTATCTACCATTTATATAATTAAAAAATTAATAACTTATTAATTCTTTTAATAATTTATCTTGTTCTTCAACTGTTATATGACCATTTACACTTATTATATAATCTAGTGTATTCTTTAATTTATTAATCTCTTTTATATTAGTTTTAATTTTTTCTTTATTACTTTTTATATTTAATTTTGAACTTATACCAGTTAAAACACTTGAACTTAATCCTAATACGCCAATTGAAATAGCTAAAGGTGTTAATGGACTGAATATTGCTAGAAATGTTATTACAGAACTAATTGTAACCGAACCACTGATAATAAGATAATATATAATTTTACTTTTTAAATATATTTTCTTTTTTATCTTTAAGTCACTTTCAAATTCTAATATTTGTTTTTCTAAATATGTTTTTAATTTAGTTTTATTTATATCATGAGGAATAATATCAATATTATCAACTTTATCTTCCATTTATTTGGCAAAAAAAATTACTAATTAGTAAACTTATAAGCAACAAATATAACAATAACAGTTCCGCCTAAAATCCAAATTATTTCATATTTCTGTTGTTCTTTACTTGGGGTATAATAATCTGATAATTTAGGTTTGTATAGATGTAATTTTTCTTTATTGGTTACCGCGTTATATAAACTCATTGCATCCTCAACTGATTGAAAATCTCTATGTGAAATCTTCTGATCATATAATTCTTTGTTAATATAATCCATATAGTTTTGTCGTTTTTCTCTGTATTCTTCTGCTGCTTTATTGTATTTTTCTAATGCTAAGTTATGTCTTTTTTGTTCTGTTAACGATCCATTTTTATCAATATGCTTAAATAAATATCCACCACCAGTAAATGCTAAAGCGTTAACAATTGCTGATCCTATAATAGTTATAACTGCAGAAGCCATTTATTTAGTAAAATAATTATGTATTTATATGGGAGGAATATATTTTTGTTTTTCCAAATAATCAATAGTTAAATTAGATAAAGTTACTGCTAATGTTAATTTTAAGATATCATTTATATCAAATCTATCAACATTAACACTTCCAATTTTGAATACTTTTTTTAATACCATTGAATAACCAACAGTTCCAACTGATAGTAATGCTCCATTATATAATCCAGTTATTATCCACTTATTATCACTCATTTATTTATCAAAAAAATTACTATCATCAAAATATTTAGTTATCCTATTGATGATTAATTCAACATTTATTTCATTACTAGTTTCATTTGTATATATTTCAATTATTATTTTTTCAATATCATCGATGATAAAATCTTCATCTAATTCATAAAATCTTAAAGATTCTCTAATTAAATTAGTAATCTTTTCTACATTTAAAGTTTCTTTATCTATTGTTGTTTCATACTCAAATGTTGTTTCATTAGAAAATGTAATATTTTTGATATGTATAATTACATCATTAACGTTAAATTTCATTTCTTTCTCATGTTTAAAATCAAACCCAAAACATATACTCGGTCCAACAGTTATATTCATTTATATAATGAAAAAATTACTCTCTACATCTTATAACTAATTCATATATCACAGGAAAGTTATTCAAATCAATTAAATAACCATTATGATTTGTTATTTCTAATTTAAAATTATTAAATTTAGGAATGGCATTTAGCATGGTTTGAAATCACATTCAGTTAAATTATGATTTATTTGAGTTCCAAATTGTTTAACATTTTTTAGCGGTAAAATATTTAGTATACTAGAACTACAAATTGTTTCTTTAGTTGCTTCGAAAGTTTTTGTAGGCTCGATTAAATTGCAATAAATATAAAAGTGTGTAAAAGGTATTATATTTGAGCTGCCTTCTGCGTTTCCAGTAACTGTAAGCGGTTTAATTCCTAACATTTTAGCCAGTGGTTTGTTTACCATAAATTTATGTTGTTCATTAGATATCTTTATTCTAATTTTATTAGTACTATCAATTTTATTAAATTTGATTTCAAATACAGAAGTGCCCCCGATTTTCAACCGAGCTCTTCTATTAATTTCCTGCGCTAATGGTTCTAAATTATATAATCTTGGTTTTAAAAATATATGAAACCATTTATCTTTATTTCTCATATAAATCATAAACCCTCTATGTTCAAAAGTTTTATCCGATATATTATAAAAAGAATTACATAAACTCATATTAACTAATTTTAAATCAACACAATTCTTGAATTCTCTATCTAATTGTACTAGTAAATTATGAGATTTATAATTTGTAAGCCTTCTAGAATCAACAAATATTCTGTATTTTTTCAATTCTACCATTTATTTTACATATTTTATTCGAAATCTATTTCATGGTGCCCTTTTTCATTCTTACCTTTGTATACGAAATAGAAATCTCTAGAACATAATTCTTCTAAGTCTTCACTTGATAATCTATGAAATCTATCTAGTAAATATGTTCTGAATTTATATGTATTTCCTCTTAATCCTTCATATTCTAAGTGTATAGCTAATTTATCTCCATAGTTATTAGTAACTGTATCAATATTTGTAATTAGATATTTCTTATGGATTGTTAATTCTGTTAACTTTTTGAATTTATAATCTACAGATTTTACATTTGTAGTATCTTTTATTCTATCTAGAAATAAATTGTTGTTCTCACTGTTTGCTTGTTTACTCTCCATTTATAATACATATTTTTATTAAAAAATTGATTAACACGTTAGAATTCTTTTCATTATCTCGTTCTCTTTTGTTTCTTCTCTTTTAAATTTTAAGTATTCATCTAAATTACAACCATAAGTAACTGTATGAATTCCATCATCTAAAATATATCTTTTATCATCAAATGGGTTTAGACTTATCTTTTCAATTTCTTCAATAAACATTTCATGATCTTCAGATCTTAAACATCTCATCTTATGTTTTCTAACTTCTTCATTGAATATACAATTGATGTAATCTTTGAAATGAATATTCTTTTCTACTACATTTTTGGTTATTCGTTTTAACTTTTTAGCTTCATGTTCTTTAGTTTTATATGAATACATTTTAGATCTAATACCAATGAATTTAATCATTTCTTCGCCACCTAATTCATCCTTAAACATCCCTGGAACTTTTTTATTATCATTGCTAAACAATTCATGATTTTTAGGATAATTACTAAAATCAAAATGATGTTTTAATGTTTTGAAATCATCTGTTATGTTATTGGTTTTTATCTTTAATATGTAACTGTCAGTATCAAAATATAATATTTCTATATGTTTTTCTCCAAAAAGTGGTTGTAATACATTATAATAGAATTCATACATTAGTAATTTTGATAATTCTAAAACTGATGCTCCAACATAGATTGGTTTATTAAATTTCATTGATGTTCTTCTCATCTTAACTGCAGCTAAATTTTCATCAAATATTCTGTTACCAATGAACTTAGGATATGATTGTAAATGCCTTATCCTTTTACCATTACTAACTAACTCAATATCATTTCTATTTCTAATATTTTCACAAGTCTTACCATAGAATGCATTAATCATTAGTTTGAAGAAATCTTTCTCAAAATCAGTTTAGCTTCAGTTCTCTGTTTGGTGTTAAAATCTATATATTTTTCTAACCACTTAGATTGACTAAATGAAATATATCTATGTACTTTTTTTAGAACCATTCCTTGATTCAAATAAAACTTCAACATTCTATAATGTACTACATAATTATATTTATCTTCTTGAGTTACCATTAACTTTTCTGTATGAATATGATTTTCGGGTTTAATTCTTTTTTGGTAATTTGATAATTCTTCATGAGTTACGGTTTTATGTTCTGGACAGTAAGCTAGATTTCTAGATTTAAATTTAATATGTTCAGGATATTCCAAGTCTACAACAAAGAAGTAACCAGTATCTGAATCATCTGCAATATCTAGAATTCTTTTCTTCCAATCAAATTTATCATTATTTTCAATCTGTAAAACTTCAGTTAATTCAAATACTCCATAAGGTTGTGGTTCCATCATTGCCCAACCATATAGGTTATTTGCATCTATATACAATAACTTATATCCGGGGTTATCATTTACATTGAAATATCTATCCCCTAATACACCTGAAACTCCTCCTCTTATAGACTTTTCAAACAATAGTAATTGATCTATATTTGTTAACAAATCCATTTTTATATCTGTAAATTTTAATCCACAATCCCATGTTAAACCTGGTGATGAATAACAATGACAAGGATCAATGTTAAAATATTTTAGGTTTACATCTCTAAACCTTTCGAATATATCGGTTAATAATAATACATCTGATTTTAAATATATATCTACTAATTGCCCATGATTTTTCATTCCAAAATGATTCCAAATATTCAATGTTCTATTATATACTTCATCTTTGACATATTCATTTTTTAATTCATCATAGAATTGTTCTTTCAATAATTCAGTTATGTTAAAATCATTATGATTTTTATAGAAAGAATATGGAATTGCGCCTTTATATCTCATTAATTGAAAATCATCATTATTTGGGTAATATTCTTTTAATATCTTTAATTCATCATCAACTAATGATTGTGATAAGTTATCTAATGAACTATTTAAAAATCTATATGAATCTATAAATCTTAGGCAACCAAATTGGAATGATATATAATTCTCAGATGTTTTAGCTAACATTCTAAATTTATAAGTTGGTACTTTATCTTTTGATCTATTTGAATTTAATCTTTCTATTTCATTATTTATTTCTTCTATTTTATGGCATAACTGTTTGATGAATAAATGTGCATCATATCCTGATAGATTATGAAATATAACTGGTACAAAGTTAATTTTCTTAGCTTGTAAGTTACAATTCTCATGTGCAGCGCCTCTAAACTTTCCATTCAAATGATCATGGTCTCTTACTTTTTTATCTCTAAAATTAAATATCTTTTCACAATAATAACATTTATCTGCAAACTCAAATGCTTCTTTATCTTCTTCTGTCATTATGATTTCTATATTCTTATTTAACTTTTCATTAAATCTTATTTCATATTTAATTAATAAGTCACAAAAATGATTGATAACATTTTCATTTCTGTAATTATAATATTCACTTTCAATTAGTTCTGGATAATCAGATTTTATATATAACCCGAAAGCTGCAGCTGATTGATGAATCTTTTTAATAGTATTTGTTTTTGGTGGTTCATCTGAAAAATCATTTTCATTAGAATTTAATTTCTTTCTTTTATAATATATTTCTTTTCTATCTTGATCAGTTAATTCTTTATTTAATGATTCAAAATCTCCATATATAACAAATGGAACTTTATTTTTTGTATCATATTTTTTGAATTCTAATATTTTATCCTTTTCATTTGGTAAAACTTATTTACAATAATCATGATTTTCACATAATTGTTTATGATTTAATAATGCACTTTCAGTTCTGAATTTATGTAAACATTTTCTACATAGGTATATTTTATTATCAAAATCATTTTCTGATTTGAAAAATAAATCTATTTGTTTAATCCACATATAATGATTCTCATAATATAATATATCTATAACATCGTTTGAATCATAATCTTTTGATAGGTATAAAGGTTCTAATGTATAATGTTTTATATTGTTACCTTTTGTATTTGGCAATTTGATTAAATCAAATACATTTATCTTTATATTATTATCTCTTTCTATCTTTGGGATGTTTTTAATTATAACAGGATACTTATCTATCTTATAATTATTTTCAAATGGTTTGTAATGAATTAATCTAAAACTATGTGTAATATCTTCTGTTGGATGTAAACAACTTATTATAGCCCATAGAAAACATTTATCATCTTCATTTTGTACATTTATAACAGCATTAGTTTTAAATGGTAGTTTAATATAACTCGATGCTTCAATATCTGGTTCTTTATAATATGATACATTATTTTCATCAATTGGTTTTGATTTAGTTAACTTATTATATTTTGTGTTATAAACATGTAAAGTCATAAATATTATTTCATCAAATATTAAACCAGATCCTTCAAAATATTTTTCTTCTATTTTAGTTTTTACTTCATTATAACATTTATCTAATTTATCATCTATATGTTGTTTAGATATAATATGTTGTGAATGAGAATTTATATTATATATTGGTTTATCTTCAGATTTTATAAACTTTACTTTAACTGATATACCAGTTTTACGATATTCAACATCAGTAATCATTTTTATTATTTCTTTCATATTTTCTAAATGTTTTTTATTTTCTTCTAATGTTTTTCCTTTATGAAATTTAAACTCGATAGCTGCTGGACCAATATCACTTTTAAATGCTTCGGTTATTTCCATATCTTTTTTATTATCTAATGAATTAATATAATTTCTTACATCTTCCATGTATGGTCTTTTATTGTTTAATTTATTTTTTATGCTTTTAATTGTCTTCTGTTTCTTATCATTATCTTTATCAAAATAATCTTCACCTAAAATATCATTAATCATATTTCTAATATGACTTTTAGATTTTAAATGTTCTTTATAATATCTTTTATCACTGAATGATTGATTACATGTATCACATTTGTATGTTTCTTTTTCATTCTTTAATTCATCTAATTTAGTTTCTAATATATCATCTTTATATTCTAATTTCAATTTATTCTCTAAATGTGTTTTAGTTTTATTGTGTCTTGCTTTTTGGGATTTATCTATATTGATATTACATGTTGGACAGTAGTATAAAATTGATTTTAGAAGTTATTCATTTATATTTTATTCATATATATGAATATTTTAAGAGTAATAGGGAATAAGTTGTTTCATATCAAATTGAAGGGGCGAGTGAGTAAAAAATAAAAAATAAATTCGAGTTTGCGAGAATTTATTTTTTATTTTTTATGAGCTCGACCCTTCGACCTTTGGTATGAAACAACTTATTCCCTATTACTGCTGTGTCTGAAAAAATAGAGAACATAGCCATTAGAGTTTATATCCTGGGGAACGCCGAATCATCAGTGGATAAGGATGATATATGATTATTAAAAATGTAGGGACAATAATAATATTCAAAGTATTGATAAATCGATTGCATTTCGGAAACTGACCACCTAGAGATACGCGATGTAAGATTAAAGCAAATTACCAATGGTATGTAACCTATTCAAAATGGCCTAAAAGGCAAAAGTGTCCTTTGAAATTCAATCGAAATTTGTCTCATTATCTCGATCAAAAGGCGTAACACAATACGCGTTAATTAATGTAGTTTATATGTCGGTTTGATTATAGGCCAAATATGATTAGTCAGTAACATGATCCATATAATGAAATTGAATAGGCGCGCGCCTGTTGTCAATTAAGATATTCAAAGATGTTCGATTAATTAAAAAACGGGAACTGAGAGTTTTCTGCATTTTTGATATGTTAGAGAAATCTGTATGATCTTTCAAATGATCTAATTCGCTAATACCGCCAAAAACTAGAAACATGTTAAAAAAGCCCATATTCCAGATTCTACTTTGCTGAATCTATTATCAAGGACGGGTCAGAGACACGCGACCGCAATTAAAATGTTCAAAGTCTATGTATAAAAAAACAGGAACTGAGAGTTTTCTGAATTTTTTATATTTTTTGATATCTTCGTGAACCTTCAAATGCCGCCAAAAACTAGAAACATGTTAAAAAAGCCCATCTTCCAGATTCGATTTTGCTAAATCTATTATCAAAGATGGGTCAGAGACACGCGACCGCAATTAAGATGTTCAAAGTAAAAAAATTACAAATATTTGTTCTTATTTCCATATATATGTTGAATAATAAAGGAGCGACGGGGAACAGATAAAAATAAAATTCTTTTGTTTTACCTAGATCCGTAGTCAAGTTAATGATAAAAAACGGCCCTCCGGATCATCCATAATTCATAAGTTCTTTTTGTGTTAAGCTATTTTGATAAAATGTGGTTTTACGCAGTCAATCGGGTTGATACTGATAGCGATCGATAATCAAGATCAACAACAGGAAACAATCATAGTATTCGCCATTTCAGCAGGGTAATGACACGAGTTTGCATTTTAAGTATTGCCGGCAGTGAGACACGTACGGGAGAACCGGAAATGAGTAACCTGAATCTGGTAGATCCGAATAAAGTGATAGCTTCATGTAGGTTTATAACCACAGTGTACGATACAATGACACCACCACGAGTCGCGAGTACAGCAACAACAACAACAACAAGGCTGGATCTGGATGGAATTGAGGGAAGGCACCCGATATAAAATAAGCGATTGAGGAGGAGTGTAGGTATGTGCACAGGAATTACCTACGGTCAAAACGTCCTCGCGCCAAAACGTCCTCCAGTAAAAACGTCCTCGGTCATAAACCAAACGTCCTTCCCTTGTCTAACTCTAGTGTCTGTATAGTACAGGGGCCTATGTCCTCTCCACACTCAATCAAAACAGTAGTGGGGAGAGGGCGGCACCTCACGATAGTCACCCACCTTTCTTTAGGAACCTTTGATGTTTTAAGAAATCTGAACTTTTTTTAGATGTACTTAGACCCCTCCTCCGATCACAGGGGCTTGTAAACTAGCTTGGATTTGTTTCCGGGTTGTTGATAATCTCGCGAGAATGGCGCTAAATTTAAACTGCAAATAAATTCAAAATATCACGGGAATACCTTTTGTTGATGTTGTTTATTTATCCACTATAGAGTTCCGATAAACAATTGGCTGTTAATAAGGATCAGTATCAGCGGGCGCGACGCCTTACTAATACTATATTAAAATAACAAGGGATGAAACGGCTTCGCTTTAGCCTGTGACTGTATTGATGCGGCAGAAACCACTGCGCATGCGCAGCAACTTTCCGAGAGGTTAAGATCAGTTCAAGTTCAATTGATTTTTCTCAAAAACCTCTTTCAAGCCAAGGCAATCACACTTCTAAGGAAAGTATCAATTTTTGAATTGATGTAGAAAAACTATAATTTGTAGTTTGATTGACAGCTCACTAGCGCTCGGAAGTTGCCGCGCATGCGCAGTGGTTTCCGCCGCATCAATACGGTCACAGGCAAAAGCGAAGCCGTTTCATCCCTTGTTATTTTGATATAGTAGGGTGTCGCGCCCGCTGATACTGATCCTTAACAGCCAATTGTTTATCGGAACTCTATAGTGGATAAATAAACAACATCAACAAGAGGTGTTTCTGTGATATTTTAAATTTATTTGCAGTTTAAATTTAGCGCCATTCTCGCGAGATTATCAACAACCCGGAAGTAAAATCCAAGCCAGTTTACAAGCCCCTGTGCTCCGATAGTCTGAATACCAGTCGTTGTTACGGTTCCCTACAACGTCTGACTCTAGTATCATTTAGAGGTTAACTCCTGTTAATTGCAATGCATCAACTGATTTTAGCAGAAGAATGATTTAAATCGCGAACCGGAGAATTTATTGATTTGAATTGAGTTGATTGCCATACTCGGGATTTCCAATACGGACTAGATTAATAAAATGTGAAAATACAATATGTCTCTCTAAAATTAAGTTATTTTTTGTTGATAAAACGCATAAATTTTGGTCAATTTTAACCTTAATAATTATTTGAAACAAGAATAATATCTGCATTGGCATCAATGTCAGTTCAAGTTTAAATCCGAATCTGTAATTTACTCTCCCATCATGCAACACGAAAAGC